>NC_137439.1:30663993-30986993 GCF_964374335.1 Astatotilapia calliptera
GGACAACAAGAGGGTGAGTAGAGGAACAACAGAAGCAATGATGTAGTCAAACATACAGCATTAATGAACTCATATTGGTGTGTTAGTGTTAGGAAAATGGGACAAATGTTGTCTTTTTCTGTTCTAACGACATATCTGAAAAATTAGTTTACAGTTTACTGAATAATCTAAGCATGGGATGAGTGTGAATGTTTACAACATGAAACATTTGGGTTTTTCAACTATTTAAAATGGCTTCTATAAGTATTCATATGCTTCCGCCTCTCACTGTAAAATCCAGCTGTCTTGATCAGTAAAGAAAAACAACTCACACAATTGTAGACTGATGATGTTTTGCTATAAATGGAATAACACATTCTTACTAGGATTACTTTCAAAGGAAATAATATGTCACGACTTAGCTAGTTACATTAGCAACACACACACACACACACACACATATATCATTACTAGCGCATCTAGTGTGTAGTATATGAATCCTGTTAAGAAACTTGCATAGATGCTAATGGATGTTATCGGCTAACTGAATTGAAAAGAATTGAGTATATCTGGGAAATCATTCTTAATGTCAGTCTTAGAATGTATATACTGACATTGTCCATGTCTTTAATATGCAAGCTGCATAGCTAGCCTTGATACCTCTATCATAATTCTTTTATTGTATTTTTTTATTCAGGCGGAGACTTTAAGCCAACTCATTCAATGTTAGCTCAACTTGCTAGCTAGCTCTGATGATAAAAGCTGCGATTGATTTAGAGTTGCTGTCTAGAAATGGTAACTCTCTGAAATCAATCACCAATTACGTGGGAAATTACTCTAATCGTGGCAAATAATTGTTTGCTTGTGTTAAGAAAACACTGTTTATTAGCATGATTTAAAATGCACCAAATTTACTAGTGTGTTGCGCTATGATAGAGCGCAATGAAAAGATTGAATTTAAGAGGTGGGAACTCAGAGATTTTTGTGACTGACCCTTTTGCATATGTATTTCTGGGAGCTTGTTTTTTAAGGTACAAAAGATAGCGAGGAGAATATTTAAATCAAGCGCGCAAACTGACTTACCAAGGTTTGTGACGTGTGATTTACTGCTAGCTGCTCCAACATTTAACGCTGAAAAAAAGCCTGTTGTGTTTTTGCTCTTGATATTGAAACGAACTGACTCTGCCCTTTTTTAGAAAACCAGAACAGCTTTTTTAACTCACTCGTAAAACTAAACTAACCACACAGGGCTGTTTGCCGGTTGCACTTACATTTTTATTTTGTCTCGTTTAGTTAAAAGTACACACTACTTAGCACACAGCCAAGCACATGCATGCATAGGAAATATAATACCTGTATGACAAATGAAGAGATGTTTACATACGCCCACACACACCTGTAACCCATGCCCACTGGAGCAGCAGAATCCATGCCTTTTACTCGAGCTGCTGAGCAGATTAATGTGACACAGCAGCAGAGTACACTGAGTGTCTTCACGCTGCTTCATGCTGGTGTTTGCGGCTGTGTTGCGAGCAGCTATTTGGGACCGTGCATGCAGTTTCATTTGTGTTGCAGACTCGACGTGCCTCTAATGGGCATCTAAATATAGACCACCTCATGAAATATTAAAACATGTCAATCGAGAAGTCTGGTCACGAAGAAAAGCTCTTTGCATGACAGAAAAGAGAAAAGAGGTCAGAATGTGCACAACTCCGTAGATGCAGGTATAGGTATGCAAATGTGCTCAGTGTTCATGCATGAGATCACGGGGGCAGGTGGGATCCAAGTGTGCGTGTGTCTGTTCACTCAGCTCTGAATAGATATTAAAATGTACAAGCAGAGACCTTCTTACAGGACCCCATTACTTTCCTGCTACTACACTAATACACCCCTATCTTTTCCTACACACACTCACTTACATCAGACGGAATGAGTGGAGCCTTTAGTGTCATGCCATATGAGTAATAATGTATTTATGAGGCCCTTTGTTTCCTTAAAGGCTCCACTAGCCATATGAAACACACCTAAAGTGGCAAAGAAAAACTGTGGAAAATGTCCCCTGGCTTTGTACACACACATTTGACTCTTGTGTGCATGAGAGTGTGTGAATTGATCTCAAACAGGCCTGGAGTACAAATTCCTTCATTTCACTATGTGTGTGTGTGTGTGTGTGTGTGTGTGTGTGTGTGTGTGTGTGTGTGTGTGTGTGTGTGTGTGTGTGTGTGTGTGTGTGTGCGTGTGTGTTTTAAGCCTGTGTATGCATATACGTGTGTACTCTCGGAAGATGAGCATATTGGACACTGAGGCCTCGACCCAGTAAACTCAGCCAGCACCCTTAGCTTGATATCACATTTTAAATTATGCAGAATCACCAGCTACTCCGCCTGCAGCCATTCTCTGTACTTTAATGTGACTTTTCACTTTGGTCGTGCTTTATTTTGCAACCCTTTTATCCAGAGTGACTCCTTTTGCTGTTAGCTGCTGGCCTTATCTGCCTCGTGCAGTGTTTATGGACCGCCGGCACTAAGATTTCTCTCTTCTTTAATAATCACAAACAAGCAACGTTTCTTGGTTTTGTCCCGTGCGCCGTTCTTGGTTTGATTCTTAGACTGCTGGCAAAAAAAGTGACACAAGCGGAGATTAAATGAACAGCCACTGCTGACAGAGGACAGCTCAAGAACTCCTTTGAGAGTACTGAGTGCTAAAAATTTAATAAACATGGGTGCAGTCAGTTATTTTGCCAGGATAAAGGGAACGTAATCGAGTATATCTGCTGATACATGCATGCAACGCTGCAGCTACAACGGGACACCATTTTTTAAAAATACCTTATTGGCTAAAAAAAGTTTAATTTCTGTAATTAAAGCCGTTTATTAGGAACATTATTGCTATCATCACCAAAGTGAATTAATCAAGGTTGCATCAAAAATGAAACAGCACTTTAATAAGAGCGATGGGAGGGTTTTGGCTGTTGTACAAGCAGCTCCCGCCCTCCGCTTCCCAAATTATTCCCTTAACATTCTCATTTGATGCTTTCTAGATGCTTTTGTGATTATGGTTCATGCCTCCGTGCCGCGTGAGTCTGTGTTATGTGTCACAGTCTACGCATGTTTGCATGTTTACACTGGAAATGAAATGTCCATGTGCAAATCACAAGACTGCAAACGCTTTAGAAGCCCTAATGAGGCTGCATGTAAAATTAGCAGTGAAGCATTTAATGTCATTATGCTTTGGCTGTAAGATAGCGTAAACCTGCTGTTAACCTATTTAACTCTGCTCTAACGCAGTCGTCAGCTAGTTAACCCTGCCTCTCTTCCTGACTCGCTATGCCATTCCCTATTAAACATGGAGACATAAAAATAGCATCCATGTAGATGCATTTTAAATGTTGTTCCAGACACCTAAATATGTCTTGGCCAATAAGGATTATGACTTTTTGCGTCACTTGCTCCATTTTTGTATTATTTGAAATGCTGGTCTAAAACTTTTATGTTCACAAATTGGCTGCTGTCATAAAAAATAAAGTGTTATGATGTGGAACGACGTGTTAAGACTGGTAATGTGTAAAACTGATTTAATTATCACTGCGATGCTACTTTGTGTTTGTAGAGCCTTAATAAAAAATACAACAAAGTAAAAGGTCTTAAATTTGTTTTTTATTATTTCTAATCATGATGGATAAACTCTTGAGAGATTGAATCAACCCTTTAAATGTAAATCTAGAACCTGTTATGTATGCTTTCGTGTCAGTTCAAAGGCTGTTAAGACTAGACTATTATCTTATGAGGTTAAAGGTCATTTAGCGCATTTACTATTTATAAAAGTGTCCAAATACCTGTATAAGCTCGCCTTGTAACAGCTGAGGGGAAGAAGCACTAGTCAATCACAAGATTATATTTTGTAGTTCAGTATTTGGGGTTGTTCTGTAGTGTCTGGGTCTAGAGTGTTGGCAGTGGATCCTTTGCACATTGTCATGAGATGATGTTTTAGTGTTGTTGATGATGGCTGGATCTAGTCAAACCACTATTATTTTTTTTCTCCCTGAAGACTGAAAGCAACTTCCATTCTCTTACCAGTTAGTTCACACAGCCAGCGGAGGGTTAGCTAAGCCTGACGTTTAAGCAATTTTTTATTATCTTACCTTCAGTTAGCTTGGAGCTGCTGGTTTTCTGACCCTGTAAAAGTCAGCATTCAGTAAACTGGCATCACAAAGCAGCATTTATGAAGTAGTTGGGCTTTGAAAATTCACTCCCCATGGTGCTTAGTGAAGGTAATTCATTTCAATATCCAATTGCAGAATTAAAGTGTCTTGGTATCTTTAAAAAAATCAACCAGGACCTGTGGAAAAGTGCTGGTCTTAAAGAGGGGAAAAAAACCCCTAAAACCAGCACTCTGTTGTTAATTACACCGGCGCTGATAGACTAATAGAGGTGAGCGATGTCTTGCAAACTTGAATCGTTCTGCTTGTGCTGAAAAGTTTAGCTAAACTTTTCAAGCCAATGCCAGCAATAAAATCACAGTCATCCTTCTATTCGATCAAATCACATTATGAAACTATTCAGAGAGAATGAGGGAGGTGCTTGTGCAGTACCTTCCTGACTTTGTTGTTGGCAGTTAGGCAGATAGCTTGGCTCGTGCTAATTTCTAATGAAGGTGTTGTGTCCTTGCCATAAATGACTATTACTACGGCACTGCTGTGCCTTCTTTTGCCTACTCCCTAATTTCCATAAAGGGGCTGCAGCAGATGGGATCTTATATTTGATTATTTTTTAACGCCAGGCTCCATTCCTGATGCAATGCTCCCATTTTTCCAGACATGCGACTGACATGAGGAGTATTCTAGCTCGTGAGTCCCTGTAGGCTGGGTTCGTGTTTCCTCTAATTATCAAAATGGGGACCTTTCTTGTTTTCTCTGGGGCAACCATATTTTGTCCTTCAAGTTTTCCCACTTCTTTGTACATCCCCCTTACACCCATTCCGGCAGTTTCGTCAGTCCCTTTCCAGGAATGTGCTTACATTTGTGAGTCCTTGATGGTATGATTATTATTCTTATGTTGAGATGATGATTGCCTTTTGAAAGGCAAACCTGTTGACCACCACCACACTGGTTATCTCTGCAAAAGGTAGCATCAGTAAAAATACCCTGCTGAAAATCTGCCACACCCACCGTCGAATGTTGAAACAGTCCTTACACGTGAATGCTCCCTTAATGCCGCCTTAACCCACTCCACCCACTAGCTTCATATTCAACTAGTAGTTAAGAGAGCTACCAGTCTTTTTTTTAAAAATAAAAAAAGAACTTTTCACTAACTACACTTCATTTTTTTTTTATGAAGCCACAAGTTTTACTTTTTCACAGCAAATGAAAATGGATTATTTCAGTGCATCCTTGAGTGAGTTTGTGAAAGTTTCATTGTTGGCCTCATTCTAACACTTTTGTGTCGCTCTCCCTGCTGAATTATACAGGCAGATGGAATGGAGAGAGAGAGGGAGAGACACTCAGGTAGTCGAGAGCAATAAAGGAACTGATAGAGGCAGGAAAAGAGTGTGTTTTAAATGGAGGTCAGGAATAGAGTGAGATTTAAGGGTCATGGAGCATGACTGGAAGAGAGTGGAGAGAGGCCAGAATAACATAGTGGGTAAAAAGCAAGTGGATGCCTTAAAACAGGACGATAAGTAAATCTGTTTCATCCCATTTCAGCCTTCAGTGTGCTTCTTCCTTTCTCTATTCTTCATTTCAAGGTCTGTTATAGACCAACACAGTCCTGCTTGTTGTATTCACGTTTAGTCTTTCTCCCATAAAAAAGAAATACATTGTATAACACGTGGGATGTAAAGTAGGTTACAGAATGCCTTCAAGGCCACAGACAGACGAAGTCTTTACACAATAACTGACTGTTGTAGAAAGTAAGAGTCATTTGAAAACAGTTACATAAAAGCAGCTTGACAGAAATAAAGTCTGTTTGTAAGGTGGCTTTTGACACTGGTCAACAAATTTCTTGTAAATCATTTTAGCTTTCTTCAGACTGCTAACCCAGATTCTTCTTTTTTAAAGATCATTTTAATGAATTTAATGAACAGGATTTTTCTCCTTAAAAAATTTGCACATTGTGCAGGCTCAGTAACCACGTCCTTGGCCAGTGCTCATCACCCTTATTAATTCGACTCTTTTTCATTTTTCCCATCAGGACAAGGACTCCTGTCCCAAAGCGCTTTACAGCTTAACAATCAAGATGCCTATGCAGCAGCTGGTTACCATAGTAATCAAGGGCTGACACTTGGAGAATCAGTCCCAGGCCGCAGTGGGCAAATCGGAGGAGCAGTCCACAGCTACAACCAGGTGCTTGTTCCTCTGATTTACCTTCTCCAAATGCCCTTTCTCCGGCCCTCTGTCTTCTTCGTGTCTCCTGTCCCGTGTCCTCCTAACCTGTGCGCTCTTCTTCACCCTCCTTTCTTGTCCTCTTACATCTTCATTCACATCTGTCTCCCCCTTCCTTTCTCCCTCTCTGTGTGACCCCTTCTTCCCCTCATCTGTCTTATGTTTCTTCCCTCCACCCATCTTCAGGTGACATCCAGCCGTGCAGCTGCCCAGTTAGCAGGCACAGACTCTCCTTCACAGTCCCAGAGAGACTCATTTGCCCAGCAGGCCTTTGGCAGCGCTTTCCACATGTCCACAGAGGGCGGACCTGCACCTGCTGGACCATCCATGTATTACTCGTGTGCCACTTTGCCTGCACAGGTACATATCCCTAAAGGTATTACTATGATGCTTCAGTTGTTGTGTGACTGATGCGTTCTCCACTGCTCCTGTACACACTGCAACCAAAGTGTATTGAAGGGTTTCATGTAGCGATTGGATAATTTCTAATGCACTAATACTGAAGTCAAATTCAAGCTGCTTCCATTGATCTCAAAAGATACAAGCTGTAGTATTTTCACACGTTTTCAACACAGAGTCAGCAAGCATTGTTCGGGTAATCGTTGTGGCAAAGGCCACCAAATCTCTGCCAAATTACGTGTCTATTTCACACATCCCGCTGACAAACCCACAAAAGAGAGACAGAAAAAGCTTTTGTTAACAAATGTTAAAATCTCAGAACCACTGAACAAATTCAACATTCGACCTTATGTTGCTCAACATGTTTGTGGAGAAAAACCTGTGAAGCAGAATGTGTCTTACATATTCACTGGATGGTGTCAGTGTCTGTTGCAAAGGTATCCAAACTGAGCCCGCTCTTTCTTTTATATACATTATCGTTATTCTTGCAGGAACTGTTACTACAAAGTCCCGTTTAGTTGACTTTATTTCTGTAATTTTGGTAACTATAAAGTCATTACGTTAAACGTGACACGTGAGAACGTAACATTGCATTCGCAGTTACATGATCACTGCATGTGTGACGATGTTCATGCAAAGCTTTGTTCAGATTCCCATTACGGAAGAGAATGTGTGCATAAAGACATTAATACATACATATGCTATCATCACTATAGTTAGAGGTTATCAATATCGTTTCATTGCTTTGGAAACAGTCAAATAACAATTTAATTAACTTTAGGATTTATTACCCATGATTCTGATTTTTTTATTCATGTAACAGTGATTATTAGAAAGTGTGCAGCCTTCTGGTTGTTGGCTGCCACAGGGAAAAACCAAAAAACATCAAACTTGCACTAACATGTGCTGTAACAGGTGGCGATTTACACTACTGTTCACTCATTAGTTCATTTTTCATAATTCTTTATTGTAACTCCGTTGAACATTTAAACTGATTTACCTTCACTTTTCCGGTGTATCACAACTTGACCACGCTCGTCCAAATTAACAGTGTTTTAAATTGTCCCTTTAGCTCTGTGCCTGAAAGGCATTGGAAATATTTGTTCAACCAATTCAATTCTGAGGGAACTTCATTTGGCGGCCCGTTGCTCACGGCTGCATTTCAAGTTCATTTGGTTGTAAAAGTTTACAGTCGTGACTTCATGTTTGGTCTGATAACCCAGAGCTCTTCATCAGGATGTTATCACGGATTAGAGTTTCTGCTCTCTGGTTTTCCAGCTCCGGGGGGGGAGTTGTTCATCTCTATGGAAGTAATGATAGGAATAAGAAGAGAGGATGAATATTTAATGTGAGTGACATTCCCAATTAATGAATTACAAATCTTGCATTGCAGCGCGTAAGCTCCCCTCTGCAGGCGGTGGGATCTCCTACCAAGCTGCAGCGGCTGGGATCAGCCTCTGCTGACATGCCCAGCTACGCCACGCTACAGAGAGTGTCCTCACCCAAGCAATCACCCAGCCGACTCGCCAAATCCTACAGGTTGGTCTGACTCTATACACAAATTATACATCGATTTGAAGAATATATCTTTACTAACCGAAGGCTTCTGACCAAATCCTCGAAGTACTCACATGTGGCACCGCTGCTAATACGGCTGCATTGGCTCCCCATTGAATTCAGAGTCCATTTTAAGATTCTGGTTCTGACATTCAGAGCTCTTCATGGACAAGCACCAGCCTGCATCACTGAACTTCTATAGCCCTATGTCCCTAGCAGGTCCCTGAGGTCACGTGATCAGGGCCTACCTGTTATACAGCATACAAGGCTGAGAACTAAGGAAGACGGAGCTTTTGCAACTGTGGCCCCCAGACTGTGGAACTCTCTCCCACTGAGCTAAAGATCTGTGGACTCAGTAGTCTATTTTAAAAACAACTAAAAACACATCACTTTTTGTCTGTTTTTGTTTTATACCTTGTTATCTCTGTGTGAAGCACTTTGTGACCTTTTGTCCAGAAAGGTGCTATGTATATAAAATTTTAAATGGTAAATGGCCTGGATTTGTATGACGCTTTACTTAGTCCCTAAGGACCCCAAAGCGCATCCACCTATTCACACACTGGTGATGGCAAGCCACATTGTAGCCACAGGTCCCCTGGGGCGCACTGACAGAGGCGAGGCTGCCAGACACTGGCGCCACCGGGCCCTCTGACCACCAGAGGGGCTCGAACTGGCAACCTTCTGATTACAAGACAAACTGCCAACTCTTGAGCAACGATCGCCCCGTGGCTTACTTTACTTACTAACTTACCAGTTTATGCTGTGGGGGCGTCTTGGGGACCTACCTGAGAAGTAAAATCCCAAAGTGGAGGGGCACAGAGAAACTCAATAGGCTTGGCCTATCCCATGGTCACAAAATAGGCCCTGTACACTTTAAGTGTTATACAGTATTTGTTACTTATTTTG
Source organism: Astatotilapia calliptera (assembly GCF_964374335.1). Classification (NCBI taxonomy): domain Eukaryota; kingdom Metazoa; phylum Chordata; class Actinopteri; order Cichliformes; family Cichlidae; genus Astatotilapia; species Astatotilapia calliptera. The sequence goes on from NC_137439.1 coordinate 30,673,214, forward strand.
TTACAGTAAGTCGTCCAGGTTTTGTAGCTACCTCCACCATGTTTGACTGTTGGTATGATGCTGTTTTTACGAAATGCTGCGTTAGTTTTACAGCCGATGTAACAGGACTCAAAAACCTTTTGTCTTGTTAGTCAACAGAATATTTTCCCAAAAGTCTTGAAACTCATCACAAAGTTTTTTGGCAAATGTGGAATGAGCCTTTGTGTTCTTGCTCCTTGGAACTCTCCCATGGATGCCATTTCTGTTGAATCATGAACCTTAACTGAGGCCTGTGGTTCTATAGATGTTGTTCCGGGCCTGGGGTGACCTCCTGGATGAGTCATCAATATGCTCTTGGAGTAATTTTGGTAGACCTGGGAAGGTTCACCAATGTTTCAAGTGTTCTTCATTTGTAGGTAATGGCTCTCACTGTGGTTTGCTGAAGAATTTTGTAACTCTTTACAAGGTGACAGATGTCAATTAACTTTGTTTTTCAGCTGCTTCTTTAAGATTGTGGGATGATGTGTTGCTTTTTGAGATCTTTTAGCCTACTTCACTTTCTTTTTTAGTCATTTCTTGATTTAACAGGTCCAGCAGTTATCAGACCTGAGTGTGACCAGTGAAGCTGAACTCAGATTTCCAGAAAATGTTTTAATTTAACAAGGAGGGACAGTCAGTTTTCCAAACAGGGTCATTTAGAACTGGATAGTTTTTTTACCCCTGAATAGGTTAAATCAATTAAAAAAACATTTTTTTGTATTTACTCGAGTTATTTCTGTCTAATGTTAAAAATTGTGTTATGACCTGAAACAAGTAAATGTGATAAATATGCAAAAAATCTAAGAAATCATGGGGCAGATACTTTTTCACTGCACCGTGCATCATCAGAGGTAATGTACCGGCACCAAGATGAACATTAACAGATTCCCATATCCTGCCACAACAACTGACAAAAGCTACAACAGAGGTACAAATGGGTACAAACATGCTCACTGCTGTTAATTTACCAAATTGTAAATGATCTTACTGTAGATGATCACAGCAGGTTATGGCATTTCCTCTGTACAGCTTGGACTGAGAATGGTGACACACAGATGACAGAATACTCTGTGTACTGTTGGTAGGCTTTATTAATTCCTTGTCACGAAAGGTGTTTGACCGAGCCAAGCACGCAGCAAGGGCTCTCTCTGCTGTACAGTTCTGCCTTTATGCAAGGGACATTTAGAATATGTGAATTTGCATGTCTGTGCTCTGACTTGCACTGGAAAATCGAGTTCTAGGTGGCCTGCTGCAATGGGGAAAGGGCTGAATTAGCAGCCATGTACACACTGGAGTAAGATCATAAACAGTTCAGCTCAATTCACGTTTGTTGGGGGGTTTTTTTTATATGGTGCCAAATCACAACAACATTTGCGTTTTATACTCAGTGTTGGGAAGGTTACTTTTTAAATGTATCCCACTACAGATTATAGATTACATGCCCCAAAATGTATTTGTAATGTATTCCGTTACGTTACTCAATGAGAGTAATTGAGTAATACTGTTACTCAATGAGAGTAACGTATTCTGAATACTTTGGATTACTTAATATATTATCATGCTTTTTACAACTACATGAATGTACTATTGCTGTGTGATTTATTACCATTACTGAAGAATACTCGCCATACCAACTAGAGTTTTAAATCTTAAAATGAGTAACAGTAGGGTGGACATTAGGTACGGCTGCACTTTTTGCTGCGATCTTCCATAGAAAATTATTCCACGCGTATATAAAACACTAACACTCTGCCTTGATATTAAATAATTTTTTTGAATAATAATTTTTAAAAATATTTCTTCACGTCAAGTACGGGTGACATGGGCCGTGAGATTGAGACACAGGCATTAGAGCCTCTTAATGCGTGTTTTGTTTGGGTTTCCACCGGCGTGGAATTACCAAAAATAAAGAGGGCATAGCCTAACATATGAAACAAGAAAAGACTGCCGTGTAATCCATTTATTTCAACACAGTAACTGTATTCTGAATATCACCTTTTTAAACGGTAACTGTAATGGAATACAGTTACTCATATTTTGTATTTTAAATACGTAAAGGCGGTACATGTATTCCATTACTACCAACACTGTTAATACTGTAAGGTAAAGATGCTATAGAGAAAACCCCAACAGACAATCCCCTATGAGCAAACACTTTGAGCAGTGGAAGGAAAAACTCCATTTGAACAGCCAAAAGAAGAGAGCACCAGAGACAGGACAGAACATACACTATTGGAGAAAGAAGACAAAATGTAATGACATGCAGCAGTAGTATATAAACACCCGGGGAACGAAAAAAGGTGAGCGAGAGAATGCTCAGTGTGTCACAGGGAATCACGTAGCAGCATAATTAACGGATGCTTCGGGGTCACCTGATCCGGGCCTGACTATAACCTTATCAAAATGGGAAGTTTTGAGTCTAACCTTAAAAGTAGAGAGCATGTCTGTGGCTGTTGGTGAGGAAAAATTGTTGCAGATAACCAGTTTTCACTGACTGCTATTAAAAAAAACAGTGAGGAGATGGAAAATTATTTAAATCACTGCAGTGCATTGTGGGAAGGTGCCAGAAAATGATGCACCACAGCTAAGGCTTCCAGAGGCGTGCAAGAGCTCTTAATCGTTAGTTATCCGTATGACATTGACTAAACAACGACTTCACATTTCAGGTTTAAAGAACACACGAGACCTCTCCTCTGTTTCACATCTGAGTCGTTTTTAAGTCGTGTTAGTTTGGCAACAAGAAAAAGTTTAATATCAGACATTTTTATTTTTATCCAGGAATGTCACGATTTGCATAGAATGTTTTCTATAATGGAAACAAATAAAGGTGCTACATCATCCTGTCTTTAACGTTCGACGGATCGATTGAAGGGTTCAGCACTCCACGCGTGATCAGGAAATCTGTACTGAAAAGTAAAGATTTAAAAGTAAAACTCCCCTAATGAAGTAGCAGACTGTTGGTGGGCCAGTCTTTACAAGCTCATGCTGTGGAGCCAAATGTTGTTCAAACCCACAGAATTTTATTTTAAATTCAAGTAGAGATGCTTTCCAAAAAATATGATACATTTGGGGGAAATGTATACAGCAAATCCCTTATTAGAATGGTATATTATATGCCAATAACCATGGATTAGCAATATGATATGTGTGATGTAAATGTAGGTTAAAATAACAGTAGAAAATACTGATGATTAAAAAAGCTAAAATCAAATTTCACCTCCATTTGAAGGTAAATAAAATGTGATTAAAGGGAACAGAGTATTCATTTACTCATTGATTTTCCAATAATTGATACAAGTATCCACTAATATAATTAAGTGAATACTATTTAATACACAAGGGACTCATAGTGCTTGTTTAATATTCAGAAAAGATTAGTCTTGGCAGCTACTGAACAAATAAACATGACTTTAAGGATTAAAGCAGAGGTGTGAAATAAAGCGCAGTTTGATGTGGGTAAAACCATGAAGAAAAACCTCCCTTTAAATGCATTTACCTTTAAACCCAATTGCCTACTTTTTCCTTTAAAGAACTTGAGAAGAAAAAAAAGATCATCGACAGCCTGACTTTCAACTGCTGTGTAGTTTAGGCTAACACTGACGTCACCACACCAGGAATAGCAGTAAAAAAGGTTAATAACGTGTCCTTATCTAGTTTCAGACTAGATCAGGACACATTTTTGAAAAACTGTCCAGTGAGCTGTATTTGACCCTTTTCAGTCCATTTCCAAAGACATGCTCGTTAGTTTAACTGGTGATTCTAAATTGGTGTGAGTGTGAGTGGGTGCCTGTCTGTCTGTGTCAGCCCTCAGATGGCGACCGGCCTAGTGTGCACCACACCTCTCACCTAAGATGGTAGAGAAACAATTAAGGAAATACATGGATGATGGATCTCTGTAGCTGTAGTTACAGACACTTTGATTGCCAGATTTTATTCTTCTTTTTCTGTTTTTGTTGACTACTGTTTGGTGAAGTTTCACTATTTAGGTGAGGTCTGAAAAAGGCCTGAATGCTTCTGTTTGGCGCAACACTAGATGGGTACACAAAACTCTGTGTGAGATTAGAACTCGGATATGCATGTCTGCTGCACCGTTATCGATGCATCTGTGTTTTACACTGTGCTATTCATCTTTGTCTCTTAATCTAGGTTGATGTTTGCTCTCTTTCACTTCTATTATGTTTATGAATGTAATTTCATTCTAGACAAAACACAACATGTTCACGCAAAAAGTCCAACAGTTTCCGTGTCTCCTCCTCTCTCAGCACCTCATCCCCCATCAACATGGTAGCATCAGGTGCTGGCGGCTCGTCCTCACCGCTCCCCATGGTAGCCTCTCCAGGGGGAAATCACTCCTCGTCACCCATACACCAGCTTAGCTCTGCGGTGGGGAGCTATGCCACCCTGTCGCCCACCAAGCGCATGCTGCATCACATCGGAGCAGATACCTACAAGATTTCCCACGAGCTGTACGCTAACGCAACCCTGCAAAGGCCTGGTAGCCTGGCAGGTAGAGGTCAAGACACCTTTATGATTACTTTTCTATGTGTGTTTCTGTCAAATGCCATTGAGTCTTGTCAAGTCATTCATTTTCTACTTTTTTCCTGAACATGTAGAAACATTTTCTACATTTGTGGCCTTTTCCCCCTGTAGCTTTGTAAACAAATGTTAACAAATGACTAAAGTTTGTCAAGATTTTATTTCAAATGTATTAGATGTTCTTTGTAATAAATAAGATAAGACCCTCAAATTCAAAATAAAGTTTGCTTTATTTGTTTTTTTAAACATTTCCCCAGCATACAGTATCCCTAATTTATTGTGTATTCTTTTGCTTTCAGGGTAAATGGCTATTTTTTTATTTATGACTAGAGCAGAAGCAGTCCAGTACATGAAAGCATATCTATTAATGCATTTCATCATTTATTTTCATTTGTAGTCGAATTTGTCATTCAGTGTTATCCCACGAGAATATTTTTATAAATCTACACATGCATCCATCTGTCACTATGTCTAACTTCCACCGCCTTGTGTTCTCCAGGGTCCAGAGGTTCCTACAGTAGCCAGCACAGTCACCTGGGCTCCGAACTGCGACCCCTGCAGTCCCCTGAACACCACATCGACCCCATCTATGAAGACAGAGTCTACACCAAACCTAACATTAGAGGACAAGGTGAGATCTGGAGAAGGGAAATACGACGGTTCAGTGTTTGGAGTGTGCCTGTAGAAGATGGGGGAGATGCTTCAGAGTTTTCATGTGACGCATCCACCCCAATTTTGATGAGCAAGCCACTAGACGGGGATAAGAGATGACTGGCAGGAGTGCAAACACTGACTGGACGAAATCCTTATGTGGACAATCAGTTCAAAAGAAAACCAACATAGTGGTTCACTTACTGTGTTATAAAATAGGTCCAACTAAAGAGGGCCTCACCTCTCAAAAGGTGACACTACCAGAATACATTGCATTGGTTAGATAGATAGTGAATGGGAAGTGTGTGTTACAAACATGTACAGTAGCAGTCAGGTAAAGAATATGGAAGAGATGAATTGTGGGAAATGTAGGATCTAGCATTTAGTGCAAGATTGACCCAGAATAGAAGAATAACACTCTGCTTGTGATGCTTTGATTTCAGCTGTGCGTCTCTTCCAAGTGTTCTAACTTGGAGTAATTGTAGTGCTGAATAACTGCAGCACCCACTGTGAGCTGAGACTTCGTTTCTTTTAGCCTGTAGTAACAACCGGCAATTAGTAAATGACTTATTTGAACCTGCAGTAACACTTGGGCTTGATTATACCGTGGCTGCGAAGACGGCCACCAAAACGTCTTCAAACAAGTCCATGACCATAAATAACTGCAGTGTGTAAATCACCCAGGGAATCATCTAGATTTAAAAATCAGTGAGTAACTATGAGAGAAAATATCTTTTATAAAGGAACAGGTCTGTAAAATCCTCACAAAGAGAGCAGGAAAAAGGCACAGCATGGTGCCTCTCAGAAGGCAGGTGTTTTGTAATGGTGTGCTGTTATATTAAAGGCTGATGTACATAAGAGATTTCCTGGTTCCATCTGATCGTGCAGCGCTTTTTTCCCAGATCAGGTAGGCAAATCCAATTGGGGTCTCAATGGCAATTTGTCTCTCAGTCACAGTCTGTTAACTAATTAGTTTCAAGGCTGAAAATTAATCTCAGTTAATCCCATGGGCGTTAGCTTGGGTGCTTTGAAATCAAAGCAAATCAACCATGTCCTAAAATGTTGTTGATACTGTGCTGCCAGTTCGGTCGTCTCAACTGTGAACGTTTCCATAAAGAGATGTGCACAGCAAAAAGAGGAAAAATTACTGTCAGTTTCCTTCCAAAATATAGTTTCACTCTGCTAATTAAAAGATCCGAGGTCACTTCTGTCACGCTGGCTCCCCGTACACACGCATAAACTGCTTTGATGCATTGAAATAGCTCGGTCATCATCTCCAGCTGCGCGCGTATGAATGAGAGTCCCGACAGCAGCCAAACGCCACACTGTTTTTCAGATACCTGTTTTTTTTCTTCTGTTGAAGCCTGACTATGTTTCAAGGTCAATTCAAAGAGCATCAATATGAGGAGCAGACTTGGAAATTTCACATCACAGGTGAATTTCCTCAGGGCTTGACAAGGTCCCTGTAGTTATCAAGTTGCGCACACACGCACACAAAGAAATGACCCAGCACACCTCCCTCAGGGCAGGCTCAAGACTGTCATGCCCAAATGGTTCCCAAACTGCTGTTTAACGAGAAGATAATTCATGTGTGTGTGTAAAACATGGCAAATGGCCTTCGCTGGTCTGCGTTAAAGTGTTTTGATGTTTTTGCACAAAGTGTGCAACAGCCCTGAGGCTACAGACCCTCGCTATGGAGAATTTATTAGAGCTAGTCTGACAAACTGCAAATGTATTCAATAGTATGAACAGCCAAACTGTCTTTCTTGCCACTCTGCCTTCCATACAATAAATATGAAGCTACAGCAAGCATCAAATTAGCTTCAAATTAGCTCAAAGCTGTTCTTGACGCATTGGAAAACAGCTAGCTTGGATCTCCCCAAAGCTAACAAACTCCTATACCAGCACTTCTAAAGCTAAAAATTGTAAAACTAACGTATTTTTTAAACAAAAGACAAAGAAAGCTAAGAATCTAATATGTGTGCATTTATATTGTTTTCTTGCTGCTGTGCAACTAATCATTTTCAACAAGCAGATTACCCTTATGAATACAGGCTTTCTTAAACATTAGGAGCTAATTTCAGTACCGTGTCCATAGTAAATTTTGAGTGGCTAAATCTTAACAAAGAAGTGTAAAATATTGAGTTTCCAACAGGATGCAACCACCCTTTTCCTTCTAAGCCACACAGACTTTGTAGATCTCTAAAAGGGGGCCGTTTATCACCTGGTGGCCAATATTGCTGTGGTTGGTGGGTGAGTGCACTGCAGGACATGGTGACAGAATAGTGATCTAATGACTGGTGCAATCTGGCTATGCTTTAAAGTGAAGGAGGGAGGTCTGGTGCATGCATGTTTCACGTGTGTTTCTGATTTTCTTATCTGCTTCATTATTTCTGTTTGTTTTCTTTATTTTTTTAATGACTTTTGCTTTTTTTATTCTTTTCTTTCCACTTATTTTTCTGTGTCACTTTCTTCCATTGGTGCTGGTCTTGTGTGCGTATGTGTGTTTGTACATCCTTGTGTTGGTGCTCATGTTTGGTTGCGATCCCCTGCTCCTTGCCCTCCTTGTCTACATCAAATCCCAGTGGTGAACCAGTTGTACCAAGAGGTCCTCAATTATCTGCTCTGTCCCTACGCTCCTCTTTCCACTTTAGCCCCACCCTCCCCCGGTGTCGACCCAATCCCCTTACAGCGAACGGGAAGCCAGAGCGCCACCGCCACCTTCCAGAGAGGCAGCTTTGCCACGGGAGGCGGGGCGGCCGACTACGCCAATCCGTACCGCACTCTGCAGTTCTGTCCGTCGACCGAGTCGCCTTACAGCAAGTCAGGCCCCGCCCTCCCCCCTGAGGCGGCGCTGGGCCGATCCCCATCAGTGGACAGCATCCAGAAGGACCCAAGGTGAGAAAAGACGGCCATTTTCACTTCGAATCAGCTCTGGCTTATTAATGAGACCCTTCGTTCTGCTCCCTTTCCACTTTTCACTAAACTTACTGAGGGCCAGATTCACCAAGTGAAACATGAATTATTAAAGGAAATATCAATAGTATCATTAACCTGAGCAACATTGAGCTTTTTTTAATGAAGAAAAGAGTTTGATTGAAAACCGCAAACGTGGTGTCAGAGCTGGAAGTGCGACATGGCGACACCCACAGTTTGCAGCACATCGGCACATAATTGACTGTCAGGATTTGACAGTGGAGTGCAGAAAAAGACTGGCTGAATCTGGGCTTTAGTATGAGGCACACATCACGCCGCATCTTTCACTGTCCTCTCTAGTTTGCCTGGTGTTGGGGCGTGTTCACACTGTTGTACCAATGCCTGTGCACACCTCTAGGTCCAATTTAAGAGTTTGCTGCTGCTGTTAGGAGTGGAGTGGCTCTCTGTCAGTGGCAATCAGTCACGTTCTGTGCAGCAGGTAGACAAAGTTAATGCGGAAAGTCTGCATGAAGTCGTCTTCTAGACCAGGAGATATCTCTGTATGAGTGTGGATGTCTGAGAGAGAGAGAGTGACACATTAAAAAAAAGAGTTAGAGAGACATAAAGAGACAGTGTAATAGCTGTTTTTATCACTCTTTTGTCCTAGTTAAAATGAAGTTTGAAATACTATTCCAATACTGTCTTGGATTTCTCTTTTATTTTTTAGCCTCTTCTTTGTAATGGCTGCACAGACTAGCTGTCAGAAATAGAAGTAGCCTAATTAAAGCTGAACTGTCTGTTTGGGATATGTTAGTTCAGGTACAGGCAGCGGATATGTTTATTTTTCCACAAATTTATTTCTCTAATGAGGAGCTCACTTTCTCTTGAATTGCTTATTGTGAAATTTAGAAACTCAAAACTATCTTTTGTTTCATTAGCTCTCTTTGCTGTTGTTGTCGTCATTGCTCTTACATTCACCCATTGTCCAAGTGTTTATTTCTGTGTGCACATTGCACTCACGTCATTTGTTTGGTCACTCTTTAGCTCTGGCATCATCGTTGTGTACCTTCAACACATCTGCACTGCTACATTTAAAGGGCGGACTTTTGATGCATGGCATTTTGCTTTACGCTCACGACATGCACACGACATGCCGATGTAAGCGGCATCTAAAGTCATACGAGTAGCTTGTTAAAGGGAGGGTCCGGTGTTATGCTACATCTTTCTTACTCTCAAAAAATCCCATTCAAAAAGGCTCAAACTCTTTGTTTGTACCGTCTGACTTTTCTACATTTTCTTTGACACGCTCAGCAGCTGAACACAATAAAGACTTTCAGATCTTTGAAGATAAAACAAATTGAGGCCCACTATTTTTCTTGAAGCAGCTAGGGACTGTAGCTTCTAGTAAGCAGTATTTTCTATTAATACGTGCAGAAGTATTTAGAACACTGAAGGATAGTGCCCAATACAGCCCCTAAGTCATGAAGTACGATAGGTCCGAGGTTTTTAATAGGTCTTGGAGAACACCCTATCACACAGAAAAAAAATCTCATTGTGGCCAAAAAGAAGATTATACCAGAGCATAGGTTTTCTGCTTTTTGCCTTTTGTGTGGGATTCATTGGCAGTGAGGGAAATATTGAGTAGAAGCAGACTTATTCATTTAACCTGTCCAGGTTCTGGGAGATTGGTCCATTGGTCAGCACAGCCTATAAGTGCACACACGCTACAGTCATACATGCTGGATTGTTCCTACATGTTTTGCGAACACAGAGTTTATGCATCTACTGATGTCTCAAAAATATTGTGAAAAAAAATTATTTTGTTATTTATTTCAAAAAGGTAAACTTTAAAATACTCTGTAAATGTATGTATATATAATACTCTGTAAATGTATGTATATATACATTTAGTACCATTCAAAAGTTTGGGCACACCTTCTCAATTAATGGTTTTTCTTTATTTTTACTACTTTCTGTATTGTAGATCCATAACTGATGACATCAAACATATGAACCAAGATATATGGAATTATGTAGCAAAGAAAAAATTGATAAAAAAAACTGTCTTATATTGTAGATTCTTAAAAGTAGCCACCCTTTGCGTTGCACTGCAAACCCTTGGCCTTCTGTCATTGAGCTTCAAGATGTAGTCACCTGAAATGGTTTTCAATGCCTTGTCAGCTAAGTAAAGAGAAACGACAGTCCATCATTACATTAAGAACTGAAGGTCAGTCAGTCTGGAAAATTGCTAAAATTTTCAATGTGTGTCCAAGTTCAGTTGCAAAAACCATCAAGCACTATGGCAAAACTGGCTCACATGAGGACCATGCACAAGAAAGACCGGCCAAGAGTTGCTTCTGCTTCTGAGGATAAATTCATCCAAGTCATCAGCTTCAAAAATCACAAGTTGGCATCACCTAGGATTAGAACCGAGATAAATGCAGCACAGAGTTCCAGTAGCAGACACATCTCTACATCAACTGTTCAGAGGAGACTGCGCGAATCAGGCCTTTATGGTCAAATAGTTGCTAAGAAAACACTACTAAGGAAAAGCAGCAAGCAGAAGAGATTTCTTTGGGCCAAGAAAAACAAGGAATGGACAGTTAGACCAGTGGAAATCTGTGCTTTGGTCTGAACTTTGGTTCCGCCCGCTGTGTCTTTGTGCGATGCAGAAAAGGTGAACGAACAGTTTCTACATGCATGGTTCCCACTGTGAAGCATGCAGGAGGAGTTGTGATAGTGTGGGGATGTTTTGCTGGTGACACTTTTGGGGATTTATTCAAAATTGAGGGCACACTGAGCCAGCATGGCTAACACAGCATCCTGCAGGAACATGCCATCCCATCCTGTTTGTGTTTAGTTGGACCATTGTTTCTTCAACAGGTTGTGTAAGGGCTGTTTGACCAATAAGGAAAGTGATGGAGTGCTGCATCAAGAGAAGGCCAAGAGTGTGCAAAGCAGTAATCAAAGCAAAGGGTGGCTAATTTGAAGAATCTAAAATATAAAACATGTTTTAAACTTTCACACTTTTTTGTTTACTACATAAATCCATATATGTTCATTCATAGTTTTGATGCTTTCAGTGAGGATGTTGTAAATAGTTATGAAAATGTAAAAAAACAACAACAAAACAAACATTAAATGAGAAGGTGTGTCCAAACTTTGACTGGTAAACCCTTTGTCTTTAAAGTTCCAGCACTGAAGGTTATAGCTCATGAAAACCAGAAATTCAGTACCTCAAATTCTAAGACTACTTTGAGCTGAGTACATAATTCAAACAGTATAAATACTGTGTATGTCTCGTTCTACTTCAGTAAAGACAATTACGATCACCGGGGAAACTGCTGACTTAACAGTTGTTCTAATGATCGACAACCTCGACTTGGAGGGTACACTGCAGAAGGTCATTGCTGAAAAGGCTGGCTGTTCAGAGTGCTGTATTGAAGTGTATTAATGGAAAGCTGACTGGGAGTGGAAAGTGTGTTAGGACTAGCTGCACAATGCACAATCAGCAGAGATGCCTGTAGCTATAAGAGGATTGTCAAGAAAAGAGCTTCAAAGATTCAAGAAATTTGAAGAACTTCACAAGGAGTCAATTCAACAGGTTTCAGTGCATCAAGAGGCAACATGGAAAGACATCTGCAAGCTACCAGAGCTATGCAGAAAAAGAACTGGATTCTAGATCTGTTGAGGTCCTGGAGTCTGAAGAAAGAGTGGTGTTTGAAGTCCAGTGTGAAGTTTCGGCAGTCTGTGATCATCTGGGATACCATGTCATCTGCCGGTGCTACAGTCGGGTTGGTCCACTGTGTTTTATCAAGTCCAAAGTCAACATAGCCATCTACCAGGAGATTTCGGTGCACTTTGTTCTTTCATCTGTTGACAAGCTTTATGGAGATGCTACAGATGAGCAGAAGGCCACTGCCAAAGCAACCTGAGCTTCAACAGTCCCTCAGCAGTGCCGCAAGCTTACATCCATGCTACGCCACACTGATAAAGTAATTCATGGGAAAGGAGCCAAAACCAAATATTGACTAAAGAAATAAAGATGCTTTTAAGAAGTTTGACATTTCTGTATTGTAAATCGTTTTTTGGATTAATCGTTGGAAATATTCTAACTGTATTTCTGATTTTCATGAGCAGTAGCCTTCAAAAGTAAAATATGTAGCACTTCCATAAGCTGACATAGTTACCCAAAATACAAAGCATATGTTTAACGTCTCATTTAAATCTAACTAAATAAACCCAGCTTACACGGAACAGGCTCTGGAATGCTTGTCATTTTCTCACTCGTTAGCTACTGTGTAACCAGTCCTGCTTAGCTTTAATGAATCTGCCATCATTCAACAGCTAAGTTGACCTAAAAATTATTTAAACCCTTAAGCTATACGGTATTTATGCAACCACCAATAGCTAAATTTCTGAAAGCAACAAGGGCTTACCTTGTTTCTTTTGTCCGGAGACCCTCTCTTTATCTGACATACTCGCCATTTCCCAACCATCTGCTCCAAGTGCATGTTCTCCACCCTGCCCACATCCTCTATTGCCTGATAACAAAATGTTAAGAGAGAAAGATGAGTCTACTGGCTACAATTTTGATTTCTATTGATTACTATTAATTATCGCTATTATAACAGGTATTGAATAATTTGTTACCAGACAGTCGACATATACCTCTCTCTTGTTTCTCTCTGCCTGTCCCCCCTCGATAGGTACGACCCCGAATTCCTTGTGTGGAATCAAAATCAAGCCGAGCAAAGAATGACAAAGTAATCCAACTATTTATTTATACTATTGTACATTCTGTCTATCTTACTTTTGTCTCATTCACTGAATCTTTCCATCCTCTCTATATGGCACCACTATCAGAAACAGATGTTAATGTTAATGGCAGCATGACAACATTTCATATATGCATTGTCACCCATTTAGCACTGCATTAAGCAGGAATCGCTTTTATTCTTAGTGTTACTTGGGTTCTAAATTGGAGAGCAGATCAGGATTTAATCACGTCATCACATAACATGAGCAAAGAAAGACAAGAAAATGATATCGCTAACCAAATATCGATTGCTTTGCGTGCAATTTGTAGGTATTTGGCTATCAGAGCCTCTTTTACATTGTCAACATTCCTCATTCTCTCCATTGGCTTTTCATGTCTCCATCCATACCTTCATGAGTTTATCTATCTGTTAGTTTATTTGGCCGTTCATTTGTCTCCATTGTCTGTCTGAATCATCTCTGAAGTGACTTTGTGTCAAGTGTATTCACGTGGCTTGCCCGGTTTTCATTTTCGCACCTGTTTTTGTATTTTGTTTTAATGGTGCTGATCTTTTCATCTCTGGAATGCAAACAGATCTGTTTTCATGAATACATGAGTTTTCCTTTATTCCTGAAAATTACTGAAGCACCACCATTAATCTTGAACTCAGTGAAGCCAAAAGCCAAAAATATTCAATTTCCAACAAGTGCTTATAAATATCCCTGCTAGCCTGTGTGGTTTTAGGAGTTGTCCAAGCACTTTTGTTTTTTCACATGTCTCCTTTTAAAGAGGGCTGTCGATCCATTTAATAATGTGCCACTATGTTTCACTTAAGAACATATTTCATAAACTAATGTACTAACCAGATATGTAAAATCAACTAACAGTACTGACACAGACAACATTAGCTCACTCTTCAGAATGTGAAATGCCAGTGATTTTCTTATCAGTGCCAGTCAGGGTGTTATTGTCCAAACCAATACAAGAATTTAATGCTGCTCTTGGAAAATCCCTTATAAAGGATTCAAATTCACAAGCTAAGCTCACTGAACTAGACTAGACTTTATTTACTGTATATGTTTGAGGAGATGAATCAACAGATTAGTAGTTTTATTGTGTTATGTTGAATCATGTCAAAATGAAATGAGCCCAGTGAATTAATGAACCAATGGAATTGAGAACATGAGTCCATAGGCTTCTGTCAGTGAAAACAGAAAAGACTGGATCAGTAAACATCACTGGCTGCACATAAGCAAAAAAGTAAGGTTTCTAATTTAAATGCATACAATGTAGCAGAAATATTGTGTTTTGAACAGGATACGAAGTGAACCCGACACAAATCTCACTCTAAGCTGAACTCAAAAGTTGGAGCAGTTTATAATGTGTATACTGTGCTGTGAAAAGTTGCATATTTGTCACACTTGTATGTTTGCAGCGTAAAAAAATATACCCCCTTAAATTATGAATGAATTGGAATTAACCAAACTTTTTTGGAAAGTTGAGTTTAATTTCATTAGCCACTTCTAGGTCTAATAACTGCCAGACCTGTTAAATCAAGAAATCATTTAAATAAAAACTGTCAACGTAAAGTAGTAAAGATCTTAAAAAAAAAAACAGCATCATCCCACAATCATAAGAATCTCCAGATGTTTGGGACTCCAGTAAGACCCATTATCCACAAGGGAGAAGACTCCGTTTCCAGCAGTGGCCATCCTACCAAAAACACCTTAAAGAGCACATTCCCTCCTCCAGGAGGTTACAAAAGAACCCAGAACAACATCTATAGAACTGCAGGCCTGACTCGCCACAGTGTTCATGATTCAAGAATGAGAAAGAGATTTGGCAAATGCTCAAAATGCTCAAAAACCATCCAGTATGGCTGAAATAAAACAATTCTGCAAGGAAGAGTGGGTCAAAATTCTTCCACAGTGATGTGAAAGACTTATTGACAGTTATTGATCACTTGATTGCAGTTCATGTTGCCAAGCGTGGCACAGCTGGTAATTAGGTTTAGGGAGCAATTACTTTTTCACAGCAATGTATAACTATTAATTTTGAAAAAGGTTAAATGTTAAATCAAATGTCAATTCTTTGGTTTGAGATTTTGGAAGCCTCAGGTTTTCAAACATTAAAACTGAAACTGAAACTGTCATAAACACGAATCCATTTACCACAGTTTGTGACAACTGTATGCCACTGCATGTTATACTTGTATAACTATGCACATGACCAATAGAAGATCTTGAGAAATAAAAAATCTTGAATCTTTCTTTCTGTCTAGCTGGTAGGCAAACATCCAGCAGTCATAGTAGGAACATAATAATAATAATAATACTAGAGTATAAAAAGAAAAAAATAAACGTGCCCTTTTCTTCCTCCACACGTCAGCTACACTACAATCAGCAGATATGAGTTTATATGCTGGGAGAAGGAAAGGGCAGTTTACAACTTTTGAGGGTTGAAGGTACGGAAAATGTTTTTGTAGCACAAAAGGACAAGAGCACGATGGTAAAGTGCAAACTGGATAACTGTATTATACTGCTAACAGAATTTTTAACTCTCTGCATACACAGACAGCATGCTAACACAAAGCTAGCAAAGAGCCGAGAGTGATGTTAACGCTGACAGTATGCTGAACCCCAGCCCAGCAGCCAGAGCCTAACTAGTAACAAAGGCAGTGATGGCTCAGGCTCGTAGATTTGAAGCATCATTTCTACCTGTAGATGTTTACTCTTATCACTTTGAAGTCTTTTAGGGCTGGTTTTAATTTATTTTGTCTGCTTTGTTTTCAGAATTAAAAATTAAAACAAAGATCTTGTGTGTCCTCATTAGGATGAAGAATTGTGTTGGTGTGTGGCACTGTAGTCCAATCAGTTATCATTAAGGAACAAATATTAACTGTATTCTTAACAGTAGGGTCTTTACCTTACAATCCAAATGGCCTTGAGGCAACTGTTGTTGTAAATATAACTGAATTAAATTGAATCATTGGTAGTTAGTGATGTAGTGTTACAGCTGCCAAAGAAAGCCTCTGCTCTTATAAAAACACATCAGGCAGGCTTATTTGCACCTGAACACACAACTTCTGGAGCAGAACATGTCCTTTGGGCAGACAAGACCAAATTGGTCAAATTTGTTCATATGGTGCTTGGTGTTGCATGTTTGGCCAACACCAAGCACCATATCAACACAAACTCCTCAAACACAAACAGCACAGTGGTGGAGGGGTAAGAATTTGGCTTGTTTTGCAGCCACAGGACGTGATGACCTTGCAGTGGTCCATTAGACCAACAGGACAATGATCCAAAATACAGCAGCTAATCAAGGTGTTGCAATGGTCCAGTCAAAATCCATATCACAACCTGATTGAAATATTGTCCATAAACGAATACCCACAATCCTCTTCTACAGTGTTAAGGTTAGAGAGACAAATAAAATCAGATAGAAAACACTGATTTCAAATTATTGGCGCTAAAGATGGTCCTACAAATGACTGACTCATGTGGTGTAATTCGTTTTCGCATACTGGATAGACTCCAGTCAAAAGTTTCCTTTTCGCCTGACCATATAAAGTCATCATTAAGATTTTTCATCATAATTTTCAGAGTTAATACTTTCCTTCTCGTCTTCTACAAAATCAGCTTCAGTAATGAAAACTATTTGATTTTTGAAGGCATGAAAATAGAATTTACATGAAAATGAAAAAGAGATCAAATAATTTGTTGCACTGATACTATCTGTAGTGACATAAATGAGGAAACGCTCATTAAACTATCTTTATACTCTAAAAGATTCAAACAAATTTCATTTACCTGATTTTTCAAGCCGTTCGCCAGCGTAATCTGGCAAATCAAGACATGTTACTGTAGAGACAGCATCTTATGTACTCCAACGCACTTCCTCCCTTAGGCTTCTGGTAATTTATGGAAACATTCATGCTAACACGAAGACAGATTTGTAAGAGACAGGATCTGACCCAATCCTAAAAGTGCCTGATTTTATTTCATGCTCTCCTGCACACTGAGAATCTCTGATCCATACTCAGTTACATGGATAAGATGGACTCTGTGTGTTTGTATGTGTGCTTCTCAGCTTTGCCTGACATCTCCTGACCTTTCGTTCATCTCGTCCAGCTTCAATAAGCCAGTCAGTCAGCCATGCTATCACACCCTCACGCACACCAACAGTATCTTTGTAACCCAAACTTACACACAAACACACACACACACGCACACACACACACACACACACACACACACACACACACACACACACACACACACACACTTTTTCTCAAATTTTCTCCCTGCCTCAGTTTCTGTTCTCCTTCCCATCAACTACAAAGATGTCACCCAGACACACATTTAACTTGCAACTGCTTTAATGTGTAAGTGGGTTTGTGCCACAAAAAAACTCATTCATCAAATACAAATAGATTTCTTCTCAACCATAAATGATATATAAAGGATAGACATAGCCTTGATGTTATTGTTTTGGCCTTTGGCATGTTTTTCTTGTTTGAAGCTAGATGTTTCCATATCTGGATTTAGAGTGGACCGATAACTTTTTAGACCAGATTGTCAAGATGAATCCAAACTCTATGGATGCATCATATAGACACAAATGTCTCCTCTAACTATTGCAGTGTTTTGGTTACCATGGTATTGTCCTGAGTGGTAGTCTACCACAAAGTGAGATAAAGGGGTTAGTGAGGTATGTTGGCCTTAAAATCAGAATTATCGATGTCACAAAGGTGCTTTTTCTGTTGCAAGAGTAGATCCCCATAACTTATGCTCAACACATAACTTGGTCTGGAATGAGATGAGAAAACTAATCAGTTACATTTGTAGCACATGTATGATCAAGAATACCTATTCAGTCAGTAAAATTAGTTGCACTTTTATCTGGTGACAAACTAAAACAATTTCCACACCTCATTTTTTTAGGCTACGGGACAGAGTCAGAGCTGAACACACTGAGCAATCTTTAATGTTTTGTGCATGCAGTTTAAAGTGTGAGAGCTCTAATGTGGAGCTGTCATGTTAGAAATAAACAGGAGCACTGAGAGCAC
This sequence comes from Astatotilapia calliptera, assembly GCF_964374335.1. NCBI lineage: Eukaryota > Metazoa > Chordata > Actinopteri > Cichliformes > Cichlidae > Astatotilapia > Astatotilapia calliptera. The sequence continues at coordinate 30,691,165 of NC_137439.1, forward strand.
ACTGAGTCAAATCACTAGATTTGAATTCTTGCAGCACCACTGTCTTCTCTCACTTTCATTTTACTCCAGAGTACACATCTCTCTTGTAGCAGCTCTTGTGTCTGTTGTCTTTTTCCACTCATCGATCCAGTTTCTGCCACTTATCTAGGTCACAGGAGCCTGTAGTAGTCTGTACAGACTGGTGCAGTGTCTACATCACTGCTGAAGCTGCACCAGTCCATCTGTAAGTCTCCTGCTCCACTCTTCCCTCACTCATGAACAAACCCCCAAGATACTTGGTGCAGTAACTTGTTCCCAACCCAGAGTAGGCACTTGTTGACTGAGGACCATGACCAAAGTCCACAGACCACATGTAAACTGGTTGGTCAAACTCCCACACACGCTCAAATATCCTCAAAAGGATGAGGAGCCGATCCAGTATTCCACAGCGAGGATGAAAAAATGCATTGTTTCTGTAGAATTCAATGTCCAACTAACTGCATGGACCTTCCTGTGGAGGCTGAGAAGTGTGATCCACCTAAACACACTGGAACACTCTCTCCATTCCATCTTCTTAATGGGGGAAACACCACCCTGTCCAAAGCCACAGTCACTCATTTCCACACATTGTTGCAGGAGTTTAAACCGTTAAAACCAATGTTAGCACAAATGGTCCTGCCACTTTTAGGTCAAACTTTTAAAAGTTTAAAAGAACCCAAATGTAATAAAATGTCTGTTTTCTGTAGTGCTCCATAACACTCACTCACTCTGTCTTCTCTCAACCAACCAGCAGGACTGCTGTGTGATTATTGTAATGACCCTAATATCACTGAAAAACGCAGAGTCGCTGCTTTCAGGAAATGTTGGAATTTTTTCAATTAAGCAAATGGTTCAGGAGGCTCCAGAGTGACAGATGTTGAAAAAAAAAAACTCTGCAAAACACCTGTCTAAAGGTTAGGCTTTAGAGGGTTAACTACATTAGTGACCTTATCCCCAGTGATGGCGTGAGCCCCCTTATAAACATCCTTACGTTTGAACACGGTGTTTGTTATGGGCAAACAGTGGTTAGCACAGAAATCCAACAACAAAACAGAATTTGGGCTCAGGTGAGGTGGGTCATTTCTCACAATCAGACTCCTCCAGGTCAGGCTATCATTGTGCATATTAAAGTCCCCCAGTAGGACAATGGGATAACCAAATGGCTCAATTTCAGGCACCCAACTCAGGAAAGCAAAGCTGCCAGGAAATCTGAGCACTCTGAACTGTCATTTGGCAAGTAAGCACAGTCAACAGTCAAGACCCTCAGGATCTGTTTCCTTATCCAAAGGCAAACCTGGGGGATACAAGTATATCCATTCCTGCTCACAGCCTCTCACCAAAGTCTTAGACCAAATGCAATTCACAGTACCATTATAGAGGAAAAACCATACCTTGTCCTAGGGGTCACTGGGGCCAGAACCCTGGAGATGGCCCTTGGGGTAAAAGCACGTCGGTGAGGATCAACAACTTTTGGGGTCATAGGATTTTGCCTTTGCCTTTTTAAATTGGTTCCACAGTCAGATCCACGCCTGTCTTCAAAACACCAAGGTTTGTTTTTTTGTGAAGGAGTCGCTGTCATGACGCCATTAAATCAGCGGTCTCCAACCTTTTTTGCGCCACGGACCGGTTTATGCCCGACGATATTTTCACAGATCGGCCTTTAAGGTGTCGTGGATAAATACAACAAAATAAAACTAGTACTGGTACCGAAAAAATGAAGATTTATTCATAACACACGTGAAAAGACCCAGGAAAACCGAGTTAACGATAACAAAATAACGCTGAAAGCCGATAAAAACCCTGAAAACCACACATTTCACACCTGAGCCTCAACTCTTGCGGCCCGGTACCAAACGACTCACGGACCGATACCGGTCCGAGGCCTGGCGGTTGGGGACCGCTGCATTAAATGACCAATCGGTGTCATGTAGTAGACAATGACACCATTTATTATATACAGTTTATGGTTTTAACAGAACAAATGATAACTTTTATAGAGCATTTAATGCTAGGCTCTTTTTACCACACCGCAGTAGTGTGAGACATAATTCCATCTTCATTGTTTGCTCTTTCATAAAGAACAGATGACATTAAATATTTTAAAGAGACAAACATCATCCCGGTTTGCTGTGTTTAAACATTCTTGATCAGTTACTATACAAAGAGCTACACCCATCAGCTGAATTTGATGTGGGCAGCTCCGCATGTGTTTCTGGTTTTTTTTCTCTGGTGCTAACCAGTACAACACTGGAGCTTGCGCTGCTGAATTCCCTTTTTCTATGAATACACTGTAATGTTTTGCTGTTAATCAGCCGCCTGAAGTTGTGCGATGCCCTGCTGAAAAGTTAATGCAGTGAATCAGCGCCGTTGTCAGTGTGTTTCAAATTCTCTTTCTTCTTTTCCTCCTTTCTTCCTTTTCTATCAGTTTACTCTGCAGGTTTCTACCTGTCGCTCCGTGTCTGCCTGTATTTCTGTTTGTCTTTCGGGGGTTGAGTCATCAGACGAATCTCCATTTCCCCCACTGACAATCCTCAGTAGGAGTGCACACACAAACATACCGACACAAATCACATAGTTCACTCTCTGCTTTCAAATCACTCTATTCCTCAAAAATCCTGACTCACAGGAAATCCTTTCAGCCCGATATGGCAGGGAGCATCATCTGCCTGCAGCCCTCACATCACAGCGCCTCGCCCCGCTTTCTGAATACATAATTCATAGATAGCTTATTTATTTACCGAGTTTAATTGTTGGGTTGCCTGCAGCCTGACATCTCGTATTGTGGTGTAAATGTTTTGGCTGTGGGTGACATGATCACGCACAGAGCCACACACACTCGCACACATACCTACGCAAGTGCTGATGCAAGATAGCCCACCTGGATGGTTAGGAACAAAGAGGGGATTGATGGTTCGACGGTACTTTGTCCCAGTCCACTGAGTCGCCAAATGAAATGTTAGGCTCTCGGGAGTCAGGCACATGCGCACAGATGCAGGCGCAGGTCCATTTACACAGATGTATCTACATATGTGCATAAGATGAATTTTCACAATATATACTGTGTATACTACTAGTTTTTAGACAAATCTTTGGATTTGTGGAATCTGCTGGGTCAAATCTGTCCTTGTAGGAAGAGCTCCAGACAATCAGGAGTCTTTCTTTTGCTTCTTCATTATTCAATAAATTTTTTGAATTACAGTGCATAGTGCTTTCATTACCTATCTTTATTATTGATATACTTGAGAATCGGTAAAAGCTAAGGCAGAATTCCACATATTTATAAGAGCCTACTTTTAAACTCACGTCACTCAGTTCACTTTTCAGTTCTGGCAGAATTTCGTGTCTTCCACAAAAGCATTCGTCTCCAAATATGTTCTATATTCTTTTCTTAACTCTAACATTAAAACAGTGCAAACATTCCCTGCATGAACACTTTTGCCTGAAGTTCACAGATGGCTCAGTAGTATTTGCTCACCCCGCTGTGATGTTGTCACACAGTGTTTGGGACTGGGAGCACCATATTCTCTTGTGTTCTCTTTTCGGAAGAAACACACACAGAATGAAAGCGAGAGGGAGTAAAAACTTGTACAGCTCTGGGCTAAAGTTAGTGAATGAATGAACCATAATAGTACAGCTTTCTGGGGCAGAAAACCCTCCCACAGGAGACGGGCCTGACTCGAGTTTTTCTGCAACTGTAGGTAGAGTATTTTAGTGTCGGCTTCTTTCGGCGCACTTTTAATGACATCTTATATCATCTTTATGTTGTATGGGACACCCATGCCCCATACAGTACATAGACTATTTATAAAAGGGACATCATCCAGTGGTTTATAAATGCCCATTTTTGAGCCTTGCATAGATGCATTCCTACTAATTAGTGCTAAGCAATCGGAAAAAACAAACAAACTTGAATTTCGTTCATAAAACTGCTGCTCAGAATTCTTGGATTCTGTTGATACAGTGAATCACACAGTAAACCCTTTTATCTGTCAGACATAGTGTTCAGTTTAGAGAGTTGAATCATAACTTAAAACTTTAATACAGTTTAAAAAGATGTTGTATAAAACCCCATGCTACTGTATAGACTGTAAATAAATGATGGAAAGCGGCAGTGTGACATCACTTTGCATTGCACATTTTGAAGCTTTAGCCTTAGGATTTTGGCCAAAAACATGTTTCTTTATTATTATTGTTGTTGTTGTTGTTGTTGTTATTATTATCCGATTGTTAAGTGATGACGTGACGAATCCTACTTCCGGGCCTAAAGTAGTCTGCGTTTAATATGGCTTTTGTGTTGTTAACATGTTTAATGTTATGTATTTTCTTCTATTTAATCTCAAAAAGCTCCTAAAACAGTCAGTGATCACTGTTGACCTCCCTCGGCTTTTATTACCGCTAATCATTTATTTAAGCTCAGTTTTTAAAACCTTAGGATGTAACTACAGCCCAGCCCATGCAGCAGTATATGAATGACTAACCTCGTATTGTGGATGGATTATCTCAGTTGTTCTCCTGGCTGAAGTTTGGTCCTTTTACAGCATCCTGCCATGCGATTACATTTGTTCCTGACCACCGAGAACACTCACGGTAACTTTTATCGAGTGGAAAAAAAGTTAGCTTGTTTATATTATGCTAACATCATTATATACCAGCTAGCCCAACTTCAGTAACCCTACAAACGTCACTGCTGTTTAGTTTTCTGTCTTCATTTATGCTGGAAGTGATAACAGAGCTGTACATTTTAATTTGTTTCCAAAACCCCGCAGTCAGGACATGCTATATTGTATTTAGATAGAAGCTAGCGAGCTAACTCCCTGCTAACTTCTAACTCCGTTAAATGTCATAAATTCCGTTTTCATGGATGCCTGGATGTTAAACTCAATTGTTACACCTGGTAGAGCAGAACGCTGATCATTTTATTAAAGATGAAAGACTTTAGACAGTTTTTCAACTCTCAGTAATGCCATAGTGATCGTTTGATATATGGACCTGCAGCGGAGTTTAGGTCCAGACACGGCTAGTGACGTCAGACTGAACAACCGGATTATTATTATTATTTGTGCTAGAGTTCCCACATTTGACTAGCAAGGAGGAGTGCTAAATTATCATTATCAGCTAACACTAGCAAGCTTAAGCAAGCATCCAGCAACTTGACATGGATGTCTGCTAATTAGTCCTAAGTTACAGACTAATAAAATACCAAAACTGAAGCACGAACTGGACATATTGTAGCAAATAGCAAATCACAGAATTTGTCAGATAATTGTAATTAAAATGATCCCAAGGGCTCCAACAGCTGAAACACTGAGGATAGCTCCAGTTCAGTTCAGTTGTATTTATATAACTCCAAATCACAACAACAGTCGCTTTAAGGTGCTTTAAGCTAGTTCAGGGACTTGAATTACTGAAAGTGAGTCCTAGCAGATGGCCACCAATTATAGCTCCCTGTTTCAGCACAAGAGTCAGTCAGAGTAACCACACCCTTAACTTTAAGCTTTTGCCATTATCCAGATGAAGGATTTATGAAGATACAAACTATCTATTTAGGCCAAAGCTATATTTAGAAATTTTGAACATGCTTGTTAATGCCGTTAAGTTGGGCTTTCTTTACATGGGAGTCTATGGGAATTGACTGGCTTTTAGATTTAGCCTCAGGTGGTCATTTGAGGAATTACAGCCGTTACAACATTTATTTAGTCCTGGAGGCTGCTGCTTGGTGTCATTGTTATAAAAGGAAATATTAGCTCTTTTTCTGTCATTTATTATTTATTTTTGCTCATTTTGTCTCAGAGGACTGACTCAGCAAGCTTCCAATGAATTGTAGTTCTTTCACAATGGCTTCAGTTTGCACTTAGGGAGATTGTCTTGTAGTCCCATATAGAATAAATGCATGTTTGTGTTTCTATACGTCTCGTGTGTCTCACACTATAGTTTATTATCAGTGGCTCCTTGCATTTTTCTCTTGCAACATAATACTAATAAATAAGTCCAGATCAAGTGTCCCTTACATTGCTTGTGAACTCATACTAAATGATACTAAGAGTCACTTAAGTCTCGTAAAAGTTTTATACTAGAGAAACAAAGATGAATATTTATTGTACAGCTGTTTTTCACTGTATGTGTGCACAACTCCGCAGAGCATCGCGCCTCTAGCCTTGGGTTGAGTTTGATCTGCTGTGATGGATGCACCACTTTTGTCTCTCTGGCCTTATTCTAGACTCTGGTGTGTGCGTGTGTGTGTGTGTATTCCTTTCTTTTTATGATGTATTTATGTACATTTCTGGCCAATTCCTGTTATGTCAAAATTTATTCACACAGTTGTGTCTTCTTCCTGTGTGTGTGTGTGTGTGTGTGTGTGTGTGTGTGTGTGTGTGTGTGTCTGTCACATTTTCTGAGCCTGCAGGATTACACCCACTGAACCTTGTCCCCTTGTTTAAGGGATAAGTGTTTATTGTGTCACATTTGTGTGTCTCAGTAGTGGCATGCCTATTCTTGCTACCTGGATTTTAGAAAGGGAGATAATGTAAGATACAAACTTAAAAGAAGACCGTGGATTTAAGAGATCACAGCATGATAAAAAATCTATTTAGAGTTATTGTGGTAGAGTGCCACTTTACCTTCAGGTAATGCTTATTGTTCGTCCACTGATGTGCAAGCAACATCTATGTGTTTTGATGGAGTAATATAAGTGAAATTGTTTCACCGGTGCACATGTTAAGTCCTTCAAACATCTGTGCCGACGGACCTCTTGTGTAGCTTATTATGGTATCCACGGCTCTCGTTGTCACTAAAATGGTTAAAATGTATGAGCTGAGTGGATAACCTTTTTTGCTCTACATCGAGAAAAGCACTGAATGTATTTGGGTGCATGTCAGGAAGTTAGCACCTGGAGGCAATTAAAACACCCAACTCTTGCAGTTACCATCACAAAGTGCACCCGATTCTGGTGTCACAACTGAGTCAGCTCACACAGTGGCAAAGCATGCTCATACTTTTAGATTTAGCTTAGCGGTAATTTTGTTAGGACATTATTATCTCATATTTCAATGAAGGATAATAGCCTATAAATCCTGTTAGATATTACATGAAAAGGATTTTCCTTATAAATCCAGAACTTGCCGGAGGAAGAAGATGTTTTTAAGTTTACAAATAATTCAGTGATAGCTGCTCATACATCCACAGGTGCACCGCGAATAGGAACATCTATATGCTAATTTCTTTTGCCTTAATTTGTTTTGACATTATGACACTGACAGGTGAAGTGAATAACACTGTGATAACAAGGGAACATTTTGTCCTCAAAGTTGAGCAGGAAAAATGGATACATACACACATTCAGTATACAGTCATGGGATATACTTTCAAAACTTGTCTTCTATTTAGACATTCACCACTTTCTATTAATCCAATTGCATCAGAGGATCCCATCAGATTATCTCATGGAAATATATTTTTTTATTGGACTAAATATCGTTTAGAATGAAAAAGATGCCAAATGGGACATTGAGCCATTATTTTAAAGTGTTAAACATGACATCTGACACAACTGCATCATAGATAGTTTTGTTGTATAACAATGTGACAAGGTGTTATCCCCTTTTTAAATTGCACACAGAGAAACAATGAAGGGCAGAAAATCTGATGATCTTAAAAAACTGAAAAAACATATGGATGGATGGTTTCATATTTTAGCTGCGTTCCCCTAGTCTTGGGTACGCTGGATTTAACAACACTTGCCCATCCTTGATTATAGCTCCTCCTGAAAGACTCCTCTACCTTCTCTCCTCCAGATTTATTTTAGAAATTGAGACATTTTGTAATGGATTTCCAGGTCACAGACAGGATGACAAAGGAGACGAGGAGGAAAATGAGAAAAGGCCACAGACTAAATACAAACTAGGAAGGAAGGAACAGGTAAAGTCAGACAGGTACTAGCAAGGGGAGGGAAAACAACAGAGTGGAATAAAAACACAGAGCCACATGAAGCACTAAACTTCCAAATCAATCTGGGAGTAACTCAAAGAAGGACCAAGAATACATTCACAAACACGAGTTGGTTACAGAGTGGAGAAACGCAACAGTCACGTGGAAGAGAAATTTCAGCAAAATTTGAAAAAAATCTAAGAATTAACAAAATTCTTTGTTATCGGTGTACTTTAAAACTATAGTTCCTAGATGATAACCCTTAGACTCGGTCCTCTTGGTTTACTTGGTTTTTGATTAAAGTACACCGATCAGGCATAACATTTTGACCACCCTGACCCATCGAGGCGTGGACAGTAGATGTGTTGTGGTATCTGCACCAAGATGTTAGCAACAGATCCTTTAAGTCTTGTGTATTCTGACACCTTTCTATCAGAATTAGCGTTCAAGTTTTCAGCATTTTGAGCTTCAGCAGCTCGTCTGGTGGATCGGACTACGCGGGTCAGCCTTCGAGCATCAGTAATCCTTGTCCATGCATGACCATGTCGCTGGTTCACCACTGTTCCTTCTTTGGTTTCTGATAGATCACCCCACAAGAGCTGCAGCTTTCGACCCAGTCATCTTGCCTTCACAATTTGGTTCCTTGGGAATGTTCAAAATGTTTACTTGCTTCCTAATATTTCAAACTAACAAGGCTCCAAGATGAAGAGATAATCAGTGTTATTCACTTCACCTGTCAGTGATCATCATATTATGTCTGATCAGTGTAAATATAACATTGTCCTGTAAAACAGAAGTATAGTGCAGCACATTTACAGTAAATGTACTTCTATAGTTAAATCTCAGCTCTCTTATCGTCTCTGTAATCAATTGCAGTTGACTACGATGACCTGGATGACTGAGAACCTTCACAGACAATTGCAGTTATGTTATTGTTTTTTGCCATTTCATCAGTTTACATAACTAATCTGTCTGATGTAAGAAGCGATCTTTACTGATTATTCTAGAAGCTTCATATGTGCAGACGTCCCACCACCTCATAAAAACATAAACATACACACATGACAGGAGCTTCTTATCAGCCAGTTAACCTACTCAAGGTTATGTAATCTTTAATTGTATTTATTGCTACCGTATGTTAGTAACAGCAGGATTCTTCGTGTGGAGGGAAGCCATAAAAGAAACAGAAAGCCATTCACACAATCGATTTAAACGAAAGAGAGAAAACTGTTGGAATTTAAAGAGCGCAGGGAAACAAATAACCTTTGAAATGATTCTCTCTCCATTTTCCCCATTTTTCAAACACTGAGTTTATCCCATTGGGTCATTATGAAACTTCGAGACAAAAGCTTTCTAATCCTGGCTCTTCTGCACTGCCTTTGATGGTTGGGCGTGCATGCAAGTCAGTGAGCGTGTATGCGTGTGTGTTCGTTTGCCGGCATTAGTTGTACGCTGCATTGTGTGTCTTGACTAATGCTGCCCTAAGCTGCACGCTGACCCCACGGCACCCGGCGATAAGTGCATGTGTGTGTAAACCTGCAAGTGTTTGTGCGCAAATGTTTACATTAGATTAGCCAGAACTGAAATTATCTCAGCGGGTTGTTGCAGCATCAAGAAAGAGATACATCAAAGAGAAATAGAAAGGCATGCAGCCTTAAACTTCTCATGACTGTCAGAAAGCTTCAAATCAAAGAGTAGAAAGGTGCAGGTTTAAAAGAAGAAACAGCAGGTGGACTCTATCAAACACAGCAGAGCATATGGCGAAAGATGATGGTAGAAATTAGTATCCGGGAAGCATCGGCTCCTCCTCCCAAATCCCAAGAATATTAAATCCTGCTGTGGGACTAAAAGTTTGCACCAAACAAAGAGGCGCCTGCCTTAGTTGGTCCCAAGAAACCGCTGCTGTCAAGGAACTGCGATGCTTTTGTTGGCCTACATCGATAAACCACGCCTCCCTCTCCACAATCCATCCAGTCCTCTGATTCCCTCGCCGCGGCTTTATTCTTTCACATCACATCTTTCTCACGTTAATCTGTGTTTCTACTTTCGTGCCAGCACCCCCCACATGTATGTGCAGGGTTAGTGAGCTTATTGTGTTTCTGTGTGTGTGTGTGTGTGTGTGTGTGTGTGTGTGTGTGTGTGTGTGTGTGTGTGTGTGTGTGTGTGTGTGTGTGTGTGTGTGTGTGTGTGTATAAGCACGCCTTTTAGGCAAGAGCACTAGTAGACCTCTGGTTGGACGCTAAAGCCAGGGTAGCTGGGGGAAATTAAAGTAAGGACTTATCACCACAGAAGGAAGAAGCTCTTATAGTGGCTCAGTAGCTGCTCAGTATTCTCATTGCACAATAGAAGCCATAGTGGATTGTACCACAATACACCGAATGGACGCTCTTTGGGAATTTCTGTTTTACATTCTATAAAAAAAACTGGAAAGTTTCGAAGTTCATGTGTTTTTGATTTATGACTTAACTTGCTTCTCTTTGTTATACCCAGAGAAGATGCACAAAATGAAAGGATGAACGTCAGGTTACTTTAGAAGCAAAGGCGGTGCGTTTTGCAACATCTTGCATTTGTTAGGCTGCGGTTTTTGTATCCCTGTGTTTGCTTTATGACATATCTCTAAATGTTTGACTGTGTTCATTAGACCTTAGCAGTGCTTTTGGAGTCCACAGGATAAAATGTATATTGATCTAGCACAATGGGCAGCCAGAAAATGCACCACATTCACTGCAGTGAGTTTGCCAACTCCATTCACTGAGGTGGATTTTATAGACAACTAACAGTGCCCGGCCTTCGCTGTTAGTGAGGGCCTGGATTCTAGAGGAGGGAGAAACCGTAGACATTTCTTTACAGCCAAATTAAAGCATTGAGTTAAAAAAAATGACTTCTTTGTCTGAAAACGACAGCAAGTCACATTAAAAATGTATGCATGCACGCAGCCTGCAAGTCCTTGGGCTTATTTGATAGGGTTATGTTTTCAAAAAAGCAACCTAGAACTATTAAATCAAGCTGTATATTTTTTTTCATTTCATATCTTTTTTCTTAAAAGCACTTCTTTCCTTATCGGAGAGGAACAGCCTTTTACCATGTTCTGACTGTTGATGTTATATAGTTTGTGACGCACGTGCTTGGAACGTAATAAACTCAACAACCAGCTGATCCAAGCTGACTTGGCCAGAGCGTGAATGAGTAAAAAAACAACTACACATAAGAAATATTAGAATAGAGCCTGTTGTGATGTTAAAAATATCGGCCAATATATTTAAATATGAGATTTTCAAATCAAGAAATTCCAATATAGGTCTTAAAATCCTCTATTGATCCGGCTCTGATAAGAAAAGAATGAGACCTTCATTTTTAGTTGTGTTTTCTACACAGTACAATTCTAAACATCAATAAAAACGCCAGGAATAATTTTTGTTTTGGTTATCAGCATGCTGATATTAACAGCCATATAACCGTTTTATTTGGTTCTTTTGAGCCAGTTCTGATATTTAGATGAGTGTTTAATCATTAGCTAATGCTAAGCAAGCTTGATTAGCAAGCTGCATCCATAAACCATACAGATTTGTTGGATGGGCTGTGCCTCAAAGGAATAATTATTTATCAGATAATTCCACAAACCTGGAGATGCCTGAAACTGCAGATGGCTTCCACAGTTCTCAGTAGAGGTTTGTTCTTTGGTTTTTTTAGCATTTGATTTTTCACGTGTTCCACAAAGGAGGCCTACATGTCTGACTGTGACGCTACAGAATACTCTGTAATTCATGTGTGGAAAAGTGAAGAATATGTTGACAAAAATAATAGAACACCTTTTACCAGTGCTTTATTTTACCTTTAAACATAGTTTACATTTTACATTCACACTCTAATGATCTCATATTTACTAATTTGCATAACCAAGGTAAGCATTTAATTTATGTATGACATTTAGGTCCCTCACTTGTTGTGGTAAAGGTCAAATCATTCAGCCTGTGCTTATGTCCCAAACCTAAATTGGCAGGCCTTTAGTGAACTGTCACTTGGAAACAGTCACCTGGTGACGCGCATCTTTTTTAATATTGTGCTGAATAATTTCACCCTAAATAAACAGTTATTGTAGATCACTGAAACAGAACAGAAATCTCTGTTTATTTAATGTGTCGTTTTTTCCCCTCCCTTTTTTCTTTTGATTTATTCCAACTTATTATGCTTCTCTTTCTGTCTCTCTGTCTTTCTTTCTTCCTTCTCCGGTAAGCATTTTAAATCAGGGTCACAGTAGGGAGGCAGGCTAACAGGTTCAGCTCCGCACACACATCTCTATCTCTGCATTCATCAAAGCATACTATATTTTCTCTCTCTCTCTGTGTCGCTCTGTAGGGAGTTTGGCTGGAGGGATCCAGAGCTGCCAGAGGTGATCCAGATGTTGCAACATCAGTTCCCATCAGTTCAATCCAATGCTGCTGCTTACCTCCAGCACCTCTGCTTTGGAGACAACAAGATCAAATCTGAGGTATCAATCACTGAGGGAAACCTGCACAGACACAAGATTCTCACACACGGAGAAATTAAATATGTCATATTTAATTGACATAAATTAAATTATTTAATTTAATTGATGTCATAGCGCTACAACATAATGTTGCTTACACACATGCATGCTTTAACTCTGTAAGTTTAATCAGAACACCCACTGAAATTCTCTCCCAGGGCTTCCTCTGGTGCAGATGAACATTAAGGTAGAGTTTGAGTAACGTTCCGTGGTTTGCTGAACATTTTTTCGTCAGTGCTTTCTGTGCCACAAGTACGATTTCAGAGCTAGGTGCTCTATGACTCTGCGTGTGTGTGTGTGTGTGTGTGTGTGTGTGTGTGTGTGTGTGCTCGCATTAAAAATGTTTTTCATACTTATGGAACAGACAAATGGTGAAATAATACTGCAACTTCTCCACGGTGCTTTCTGTGTGGATTCACCAATAATGTTCCTGAAGCAGACTGCCTGTGGTCATTCTAGCATTGCAGCGCATCAGTTATCTTGCCAGCGGGCCTTACTTAAATTACACATATTGACATTTTGGAACAAACAGTAGTCTTTATTTACATGGCACCTCCACAAAGTGCTTTTTTCTGAAAACAATCTACAGCAACATAACATTTTAAAAAGAACACAGTAAAGAAAATCAACTATATATTGAAACAATGTATGCAAAAAAAATTAAAATAAGAAGTGACTAATTTTAGATAAAATTGTGAAAACTGGATAATCAATAAAGCAGTTAAAAGCAACCCAGAAATAACAAATGAATGCAGAATGCATCAAAACAAAACAAAACGGCAAAGTAGCAGATAAGTACGCCTGCTTTTCACTAGAGTTTTTTTAAGACAGACCCAAGTCTCTGATTTGTCCTGATTGTCTGTAAATGAGTTGTTCTAAATGCACCCAAGCACCATCATCTTTGATCATGGGTCACCATGAGAGAAAACAAAGTTTTGAGTCTTTAAAGCCAAATATATATCGTTTTTGACTATTCTTACGGTGGCCCTGAAAGATCAACCAGCTTGGGAAGTGATGATAATATTAAATCAAAACATACATTATCTGCATCTTTTTCTCCCTCCCAGCACAGAAGAATCTTCTGCTTCTTTTAAGCGTGAATCAATGCGGTCTTTCCCGTGTTTTGCCTTCAGTCACTTCCACGGCTATTCCCTCACGCTGCTGTTTCCCCCAAAAACACTCCTGCTGTGAGAGTTGTTCCAGCTTTTTTTCCTGTTTGCTGGTGTTTTCTTAAGTCGCAGTGTGTTTGACCTCTCAGGGCCACCCTATATTCTTTGTCCGTTACACCAGAAGATTAAAACACTAAACAAAGTAAATGCTAACGATCAAAGCATTCATTCCGAATAGGTCTGATGCTCGGAAACCCAAAGGATCCGTCGCCATTGTTTGCGGATGCTTAGGAGCGACTTGAGGAACATGACAAAGAGTCCAAAGTGGAGCAAGATAATACAGAACACCCCCAGATGGCTGTGTTTGCAGCACAAGGGGGCCCTACCCAGTATTTAGACAGAGGTTTTGCTGTTGTAACAGATTTATGTCTATTGATGCTGTTTTCCACCACAGCTGTTTGCTAATTGATCTAATTAACTGAAAGCCCATCATGCTTTAGGGCTGGTCTGGCTGTCCTCGCATCCCGCACAGTGTTTTTTTGTATTCATTTTTCCTCGGAAGTAAACCTGCATGCAAATAGATGCCTTTGTTGAGTTCACTAATGTAATGTTGGCGCTTGTGAGTTCAACCAAGAGTAAAAAAATAAAGTCTTATGTAATTTGTATGTACTGTACCAGGTGCCATTGCTCTCTAACACAAGAACAAAGATAAAGCAAGCAGGGGGTTAATTTTAGCTGAACTCCTCCTGAAGATGAGAATTACAGCTGCTGTTTTCTTCCTCCTTAGTCCTCTTTTGCTTTTTAATATGAATGAGTTAGCTAGTGTGTTTTCATAGAGGGAGGAGAGGAGCTATGTAGTACCAGAGACCAATGTGCAGATCATAATCATGCCACATAATAAATAACTTTATATGATAAATGTTTTATGAAGCTTAAGCACAAAAATCTACACATTGAAAAATCTGGTTAATTTGTTAACTTATTTAGTCCCTAATTGGAATTGATGAAGAAGGCTTTCTCTCAGTGTTCTTCATTCAGGATAAAGAACACCTGATTAGCATCACACATTGTGAGAAATCAGATGCTGAGCTGGAAGGCGGTGAATCTGCCCAGTTTCTTCATAGGAATCTTTTATGCTTTTCTCGGCATTATCTCTCTTTGTTGCGGCAAGTAATGAAGAGAACTGCAGTATGAAGTATGTGTCTGCACTGCAATATGTGAAGGTGTTGCTGAGTGTAATGCATTACATCAAGAAATGAAGATTGAAGACATGCCTTTGTTCACAATAAACTCTGCCCCAGTCGTGCGCACCTGCAGGAGCTCCGCCACACTGCTCATCAGATGGCATTAACTCCTCATTACGAGCACTTAACCCAGTTTTGCTTATAACTGCGTGCCTACACTTGCTCCTCCTGTCCTTTGGAGCCATCACTGCTCAGTGTCTTGCAGAAAACAGTTTCATCTGTCTCCTCAATGTCAACTCAGTTCAGCTCTGTTCACTTTATTAATCCCCATGGAGGAAATGGATTCGAGGGCAAACAAAGTTCTTCAAACAGCAATGAGCCAACAGGCATTAAAAAATAGAGTGAGGGAGAGACGAGGTTGTGTAAGATGACTGATGAAGTATGGTAGTATGTAGCGCAGGACTGCCAAAACTACAACCCAGGGGCCAAGCTGTTTTTGTCCTTGAGAAAGATGCCTGACTGGTGAAATAATAGACAGAGAGATCTCAGCCCGTTCCCATTCTCAAGGTGTCAAATACTGCTGTTATTCCAGAGCTGTTGGCATTCCCAAAATTACGCATAAGATGTGTTTTGTGTTTGTGCGTGAAACGAGTCTAGACAGTACTAAGTTTGATCTGTCACTTGATTGTAACACTTCTGGGAGACCCCTTGAAATAAAAGCCCTTTAAGCGTCATTTTTCAACTTGCAGAATTATTGTAGCACTCTGTCCTTTAATCACAGGGTGGTTTGGATGTTTTTTTTGTTTTTTTCCTAAACCTTACCAAAACATTATAGTGTCTAAACGTAACCAAGTACTTCAGTGCATTCAGTCATGTGAAAAGGAAAGTTTTCACAGGACTTTCTGAACCCCATGATTCAATACCCTGCAGGACCATGTTTAGCAGTCATTTTCTGCATGACTTTCTCAGTCTCTCACATTATTGCAGAGTAATTGCGTCCCATTCTTCTGTACGAGATCGTTTCAGTTCCTTACGATTTATGAACATCTGTTTATGCACAGCTCTCTTAAGGTCCCAGCAGTTCAATCAAGTTGAGGTCCAGGCTTTTTCCACACTGAGATTCTTTTGTCCTGATGCATGATCCCATCACGAGTTGTAGAATGTGGATCCAAACACTCAGACTCAGAATGCAGGAAGGAATTAACAAAAAGAGAACCATTTATTAAGGCTGTTGGCAGATAATCCACAAAAAAGGGATGAAACAAAAAGTCCAAAAAGGAACTGAAAACTATAAAGTATTGGAAACAAAGACAGCTGAACTAAATCACAGAGCAAAAGCAAAGCACAGCTATCAAAATAAAGCAGGAAGTGAGATAACTAAACAGGGAAAACACACACGTGAATGAGGTCGACACAAGAGGATGGGAACCCTGATGAAGGAAATAGACTCTAAAGCATCTATGAATTAGACTAAATACACTGAAAATACATGAATCAAACCATGAGTCGAATAGATTATTTAAATAAACAAAACCTGAAAGCCCAAAAACCACAAATACCATGTCAAATGACCCAGAACCTTGACAGACCCAGTTTAGCTGTCAGAGTTGGCCTACATTTGACTCTGGAGTACTTTGGTATACAGAGTAGTTCATAGTTGCCTCAGTGACTGGTACGTGCCCAGGTCCTGCAGCTGCAAATCAATCCCAAATCATCACCCCTCCACCACCGTGTTTGATAGTTGGGATGAGGTATTTGTGCTGATATTCTGTGTTTGTGTGTTTGTTTTTAGACAAATCATTATGACCAAACATCTCATCTTTGGTCTTGTCTCAAAGGGTCCTTGAAAGTAGAGTAATACATACTAATACGTATGTTTACTTCAATTCCACAACTGTTCTGTTTTGTTGCTAACAATAAAACTCTCCGGCATGATGGCGCCTGTGTTTGGCTTTGCCGCTGTCGGGTGTAGCTGTTTTCGCTCTATTGTTGTGTTTTTTCTCTCTACTCTGCTGTTTTTTAACTGTTTTAATGATGTTCTGGCTGCCTTGGTCTACGACCGTCTGACGCTATTATCCATCCGTTCGTCAATGACGGCCAAAGATGTTTTTTCCTCTTCCTTTTGTGGGACTTTCCATTCTCCACTCTTTTTCCCGCATTCCTCTGGTACCTTCCACCCTCTGCCTGTGACTGAATCTTCGGCCAACGCTTTCAGCGTTCCCCGTAGACTACGGAGAAGAAGAGGAAAGAGATCAGGCATCCAGGTGAAGCTTAGGCTCCTTTGGCTGATTAGAAAGCGATGTCGGGCGTTTTCTGTTGCCTACGCACATGACAGCTATATGGAGAGGCCTGGCTCTCGTGTTATCTCAGAAGGGTTCATCCAGACTCTTCTGCTGACTGGTTTTTTATCCCCTCGGTGAGTGGAATATATGAACATGAAGGCTCTGATCTCGGGAATTTACGCCCTTTAGCTCGAGAAACTCGAGCTTCTACCAACAACAATGTTTTCACCCCGCTGTCTATGGCGCTCTTTAATGCCCGATCTTTGGCGAATAAATCGTTTGTGCTTAACGATTTCATTGTTTCTAAAAATCTGGACTTCCTGTTTTTGACTGAGACCTGGCAACGGGGTTCGGATTATTCGTCTACTATTGAAATGTGCCCAAACGGCTTCTCTGTCATTAGCCAGCCTCGAGGATCTGGTCGTGGAGGAGGCCTCGCGGTGGCATTTCGGAGCCGTTTAGACTGCCGTGCAGTGAAAGTTGGACACTTTCTGTCTTTTGAGCTGCAGCTCATCAAAATCGGAAAGAAGGATCCTTTTCACTGTGCACTGGTTTATCGCCCTCCTGGCCCAAACAGCTCGTTCTTAGCTGAGTTTAGTGATTTTCTGTCCTCTACTATGAGGTTGTCTAAATTGCTTCTTGTGGGAGATTTTAATATACATGTCGATGATGAGTCCGACCCCTTTGCTAGGGGTTTTACCAGCATTATGGACTCTTTTCATTTTATCCAACATGTATCTGGCCCCACACACAACAAAGGCCATACATTGGACCTTGTCTTTTCTTTGGGTCTGAATATTGATTTTATTTGTTCTAAGGACATTTTTATTTCTGACCATTATTGTGTCTTTTTTAATATGTCTTTTTGCAAGCCTATGTCTCCTGTTCATCGGACAGTCATTTCCCGTACTATAAACCCCTCCACAGCACAGAAGTTCTCTGATGCTTTTAAATTAACATTATCCCCACAAAACGATGTTGATTTTTCTATAGATCTATTCAATTATCATTGTCTTTCGATCTTAGATGAAATCTGTCCGATTAAAATGAGACCTGTGCTTGTTTCTAAGTCTGTACCCTGGTTAAATGACAACATTCGTCTTATAAAACGAAATTGTCGTAAAGCAGAGCGGTTATGGAGGAAAACGCACTTAAATGTTCATCTCCTCTATTTAAAGGATCTTTTAGCCTCCTTTAACAGTGCTATTAGAGTTGCGAGGGCTGCTTACTTTTCTCAGTTGGTTACAAAGAGCAGAGGTAATCCTAAAGTTTTATTTGATACTATTACTAATATTATTACTCCTGCTTCACCTGCCGCCATTATCTCCTCTGTTGAAGATTGTGAAACTTTTCTTGATTTCTTTTTAGAAAAAATCAGTAACATAAGGAAAAACTTGTCCTTTTCAGCATCTGCGCTGTCTGCTCCCACGCCAGCTCGGCCTGTCGTTTTAGAAGGTTTTTCACCTGTTTCACTACCAGAGTTGGAAAAAATAGTCAGTGCAACAAAATTATCCACTTGCTCTCTTGATGTGTTACCTGCATCATTATTTAAAAATGTTTTTTACTCTACTGGTCCTTGCATTCTTACTATAATTAACACCTCCTTGGCTTCGGGCATAGTCCCTGCCTATTTTAAAACTGCTGTTATTCATCCTTTGTTAAAAAAGCCTATGCAATTATAGACCAATTTCAAAAATTCCGGTAATCGCTAAGATTTTAGAGAAGATCGTGGCTAAGCAGCTTACAGCAGTCTTAGATAATTATAGTATTTTCGACAAATTTCAATCGGGCTTTCGTAAAGTCCATTCCACCGAAACAGCCCTTCTTAGAGTTTCTAATGATATTCTGTTACAAAGTGATGCAGGAAATTGTTCTGTTCTCTTAATGTTGGATCTTACGGCGGCTTTTGATACTGTTGACCATTTTATCTTACTTAACAGGTTGAAATACTGGGTCGTGTCTCTGGGACTGCATTGAAAGGGTTCTCCTCGTATCTCTCTGACCGATTTTCCTCTGTGGCAGTTTCTAAGTATAGATCATCTTCTGCGTCTCTGTCTTTTGGTGTGCCACAAGGCTCTGTGCTGGGGCCATTACTGTTTTTAGTCTATTTACTCCCTCTCCAGCACATTCTGAGCCCTTTTGAGGATATTTGTTACCATTGTTATGCGGACGATATCCAACTATATCTTTTAAGCCGGAGGAGGTTTCTAAACTGCAGCTTTTAAATGTGTGCTTGGAAACCATTAAAGGCTGGATGGCTGAAAACTTCCTCCAACTAAATGATAACAAAACCGAAGTCCTCTTATGTGCCCCAGATAGACATAGACCCAGTATAATAAATGCTCTTGGTCCTCTTTCAGCGTTTGTAAAACCATCTGTCAGGAACTTAGGGATTATCCTTGATCCTGCTCTTACGTTAGATAGTCAGGTTAAATCTCTTGTTCGGTCCTGCTTTTATCATTTAAGAAATATCTCTAAATTGAGCTCCATAATTTCCTATACCGAACTCGAGATTGTTATTCATGCTTTTATTTCATCACGATTGGACTATTGCAATTCCCTGTTTACTTGTTTAAACAAAGGTTCCTTGGAGCGTCTGCAGATCGTTCAGAATGCTGCAGCAAGACTTTTGACGAAAGTTTCTAAATATTCACATATAACACCGTTGCTTAAGCAGTTACATTGGCTTCCTGTCGAATCTAGAGTCCATTTTAAGATTTTGGTTTTAACTTTTAAGGCTCTTCGACAACAAGCACCACCATATATTATTGAACTTTTGCAGCCCTATGCCCCTAGTAGGTCTCTGAGGTCGAGTAGTCAGGGCCTACTTGTCATTCAGTATACGAGACTGAAAACTAGGGGTGATAGAGCTTTTGCTACTGTGGCCGCTCGACTTTGGAACTCATTGGATTCATTGATTACTTTTAAAAAACAGCTAAAAACTTATCTTTTTAAAATTGCTTTTTGTTAACTTTGTTTGTTTTTTGTCTTTTAATCTGTTATATCTGTAAAGCACTTTGTGATGTCTATCTAGAAATGTGCTATATAAATAAAATTTTATTTATTTTACTTACTTACTTATAACCACGTACTCTTACCAAATACTCTTAGCGCCGTTCATTTTAAGTTTTTGTTGTTTGAATGTTTGCACAGCATGACTGTAAAACGAAACAAAATTGAATAACTTAAAAAAAACAAGTTACACGTCACCCTTGGTAAGAAAGATCTCCATATTTTTGTTCCCTCTATCTAAAAGAAAAAGAGGTAAATCTACAATCACTTTGCTGCTGGTTGTATTATTTGGGGTTATGTGTTGGTTTATTAAAATGCACTTGTAATTGCAGTTTTTTTGACACAATATTAAGTTCTTTATATTATCCTAACCACCCCAGGTTACAGGGAATATGTAGTGACTGATTTTGTAAACAGCCAGTATCGGCTGTGGCATTTTCAAACACATCTGTGCAATAAGGCTTAATGCTGCAGTACAAAAGTCATGTTAGACAAGCACACCTACCATATCTCTGCACAATCTCTTCCACTGCTTTTGTTTTTATGGAGAGGAGCCAGTCTGCCCTACATTTTCTCTTTGTCTAGACAGAGGAAAGCAGGGAGGGCTGATAGGACAGAAAGTGCAGTGGCTGGCATTTCAATAAATCTCGTATCAGTGAGAGGAGCACCAGCATAGCCTGTTTGTTTATTTTAGTACTAACAAGGTAAAAAGTACAATTCACCTGTTAACATTTTGTGAGGAGATTGGGGTAAACGATGCTCCAATGTCTTTCAGGCTAAATAAAAACACCCCTCGTTTTATTATAATCCACACCTTATATCTGTCCCTCCTCTCTGGTCTCAGATTCGGCGGCAGGGTGGAATCCAGCTGCTGGTGGACTTGTTGGACCACAGGATGACTGACGTGCACCGCAGCGCCTGCGGAGCCCTGAGGAACCTGGTGTATGGCAAAGCCAACGACGACAACAAGATCGCCCTGAAGAACTGCGGAGGCATACCCGCTCTAGTGCGACTACTCCGGAAGACCACAGACGTGGAGATCCGAGAGCTGCTCACAGGTAACACACGTGCACATACGCTATCTAAACAAAAGTTTTGGACCACGCCTCTTTATCTTTGAATCCTGGTGTTTTCAGTCTCATTGTCACATTGTATAAAATCAAGCACCTAGCCATGCAGCCTGCCTTTTAAAACATTTATGAATGAATGGGTCATTAAAGTGGTCGCTCCATACAGTCGAGTACAGGTCAATTTGTGAATTCTCTTCCCTCCTAGATCTTCCATACCATAGCAACTTAGATACCAAGCCAGACAATAGTTACAAATTACAGAGCGAGATCGCTCCAAAACCTCTTTTAGATTAAAAACTGGCTGCTTCATTACATGTGCTACAATGGCTGAGCAGTTCTTGTTGGTGTAATCTATAAGTGGCCCAGTACTTGTCCGTATAGTGTATTTTGAAGTTGCCATCATTAGTGAATACTCACCATATTTCCTGGGTACTAACCAGATGTGTATCCTTCTCCTGGACAAATGAGGCTTATTTTTGTAGAACATTATGTGAACCTCAACTAGCACTAGGCTTGTTGGACATTTCAGCCTGAGGAAAGGGCTTGAAATTGAATCAACAGAGTCATGGGCAGCTAAGGCTCACTGATTCACATGTTGAGCGAAGGCTGGCCTGTGTGGTCCGATCCAACAGATGAGCTACTTAAGCTCAAATTACTGAAAGAGGGAATGCTGGTTCTCATAGAAAGGTGTCAGAATACACAGTGCATCATTGCATAGCTGCAGAGAAGTCAGGGTGCCCATACAGGACATAAAGGTCCTGTTGCTAATATACCAAATACTATAAAACTGTAATTCAAGAAAAAGTCTTAGATTTTCTACCTGTGGGTACTCCTTCGTACTATAGTCCCTATATAGTCCTCACACACGTTATTTTCCTTCACATGGACAATACAGATATGACTATATTTACAGAGAGCAGTCCAAGACACAAAACATGCCGCATTATGCATGTTTCCATTTACACTTCAGCACAAATACAGAGGCACACACACACTCACACAGAGGAGACAACTGTTTACTGCCTGCCTACTTCCCCGTACTCATCAAGTGCTGTTGACTTGTCAAACTGAATTTCTGTGCAAAGGTCTGTACTGCACTTGTATCCACAGCATGATTGTATCCTCTGTGAGTAAACACAAATATCTCCATAGAAATTGTGTTCAGGGTGGACTAATTTGAGGTTCTATAATCCACGTGGAGGTCAGCATTTGTAAACTCGGATAGATTAAAGGATTACCAGCAACGCCTCTTTTTTACAGCATTTACTGTATCCTGGCAATCTCTTTTCTGATTAGAGTTTACATGGACGGCCACACACTCTTACCTCTCGAGAGGGATGGAGAGATGATGGAGCCAGAAGAGGAATGTTACTTAATTTTCAAACTGATCTACAGCCAGAAACTCCCAGGGGTGGGGCGGGGTGTTTCCAGTCCATGAGCCAAATGAGAAATATAGATTTCTCTTACCAGCACCAGTACTCATGAAAACATCTTTGCTATGGAGCTGCAAAGAGATGGATATTTGTCCTATGATTTATGCCTTTTATTGCCGTAGTCAGCCTGTGAGGACGTGTAAGCAAATCAGTGACGACATTAATACCACTAACAAATGAACCAAATAGTAACAAAGATCTAATTCTCTGGGAATCCTTGGGTTGATCTTTGCCACTGATGGGTTGGTACTGACCTAAACAAACTTTGTTCCCTTCCCACTGGCAGTGGCCTCCCCTCAGCAGGACAGTGCCACTCGCACACGGAAAAAATGCTAGGCATTGACTTGAGGAACATGACAAACAAGGTGTTGATAAGCTTACATAGCCCATTCTGGTCGAGCATATATAGAATGCATGGTTGCACTGTCCTCCGACCCAGAGGACCCAAAAGAACCAGACATCAGAGGACATTCCCATGTATCTATGCCCTGATGGGTTCAAAGCTATTTTGGCAGCGAAAGTGGGTTGTTTCATTGTCGTCTGATTCCTGTAATTGTCTAATCTAGTACTAGACCACATGAAACCATTACTTAGCCATGCCAAATTTGTACTAGATTAACAGGAAGAGTGTGAAACTGAAGTCTAATCCATATCTATTCAATTCACAGAATTGTTGTTCACAAACAAGAGTGTTTCAATTCAGAGAAAAACCCAAAAATCATATGACCCCCTATGAGCAAGCACTTTGGCAACAGTGGGAAGGAAAAACTCCCTTTTAACAGGAAGAAACCTCCAGCAGAACCAGGCTCAAGGAGGGGCGGGGCCATCTGCTGCGACTGGTTGGGATGAAAGCAGGAAACAGGATAAAGACATGCTGTGGAAGAGAAACCGAGATTAATAACAAGTGTGATTCAATGCAGAGAGGTCTATTAACACATGTTGAGTGAGAAAGGTGACTGAAGAAGAAATACTCAATGCATCATGGGAATCCCCCAGCAGTCTACACCTATTGCAGCATAACTAAGGGAGGATTCAGGGTCACCTGGTCCAGCCCTAACTATATGCTTTAGCAAAAAGGAAAGTTTTAAGCCTAATCTTAAAAGTAGAGATAGTGTCTGTCTCCTGAATCCAAACTGGAAGCTGGTTCCACAGAAGAGGGGCCTGAAAACTAAAGGCTCTGCCTCCCATATTCTACTTTTAAATACTCTAGGAACAACAAGTAAGCCTGCAGTGCGAGAGTGAAGTGCTCTAATGGGGTGATATGGTACTACAAGGTCATTAAGATAGAATGGGGCCTGATTATTTAAGACCTTGCATTTTGATTCCAAAAGAAGAATGTATTGCATACAAATGACATCACAGGGCTTTCAGGCCACCTTGCTATAAGGACCTTACCCACAAACTGAGTATCGTTGAGTCAAGCTGAGCCGAGTAGGTACTAGTGGAAAAGAGGCATTAGTTATGCTGCAGTAAGCCTAGGCTGCTGGGGACTTCCCATGCGCTGTTTCTTCTTCACTCTTACTGCTCTGCATCTACTCATTAGTCATGATTAATCTCTGGCTCTTTTCCACAATGTATTTATTGTCCTGTCTGATTGTTGATAGCACCAAGAGAAGCCACAGTCTGTGGATGAATCTCAGCCGATTACTTTGATGATACAGTGCCAAGTAGTTTTCATTTGGTACAATTACATGGGATATTTAGGCTCGACCTAGATTTGGGGGAATACAGTAAAGTCCTTTTTTTCTGTTTTACAAATCTGAAATCAGGTTTTTAACAGCATTCTTATTTTATCGAGGATGTCTAACACCATTTCATGACAGTATTCCAAGCAGCTAACAAATTCTTGGAGACATTAGGAGAGGTTTCAGTCCAGCTTACCTGTAACTGTGAAAACTTGTTTTCCCTCTCTGCAAACTGTCCAAAAGCAAAGTGTCTCCTCACACAAAAGCTGCACAGAGCCTTTGCCCACATTCCAAATTATTTACAGCAGCACTTCACACATCAGGCTGATGTGAGATATTGGTGAGAGACAAACAGTTTAAGAAGTATATGGGCTGATATCCCACAGTTCTGAATAGTAATGGAAAAGTCTTATTAGGAAAGTTAAACCAAGAAGCATGTCAGCTCCAACATACAGCCACATGGTGTTGAGTTTGACCCGCGTGTGCATTTCTGAATATGCATATGTGTGTAGTGAGTCTAGAAAAGGTTTTAGGCTTAGCAGAGATGGAAATAAAAGGGTTTTGTATGCTGCTAGAGTCTTAAAGAAGATTACCATATAAATTAGAGAAGCAATTCAAGGCACGAAGCACAGAAATCCCTCCTGTCACAAATTAATCAGCTGAACGACCGACCGGACGTAGACAGACCATGCTCTCCTCTCTTCTGTCTCTCAAAGACCCAGAGGAAATAACTCTCTCTCCCTCCCTGTTTGCCAGCCTCTCTCACTCCCTCTCTTATCCCTCTGCGCTCAGATTCTTGTAATTGGTCTCTCTCTTTTCTCCTGTCTCTCTCCTGTCCTCTTTGCCTTTCTCCATCTCCCTTTTTTTCCCCATCTTTTTCTATATTGCCTGCCCTCTCTGGCTCTTGCTTGCTCTCTGGTGAGCTTTTTGAATCAGGATCACAGTGGGAAGTCAAGCTGCCTGCCTTGGTAGCTACAGACTCGCACAGACACGCAAACATGCACAAAGGGCTGGTTCACAAGCACACACATTCATTCACGTGTGCAGCTTGCTTCATGGCACAAAAAGTGACAAGCAGGCTTGTTGCTCTGTGCTCTTCAGTCTCTTTCAGTTCAGTAACTACGGTCCTTTTTTTTACCTTCTGTCTTTAGAACTAATAAAGGTTATATGGGGGGAATAAAGCAGATTGAACACACCAAATAGCAGCATTACTGCTGATGCATGATTGTGTGTTCAACATCTTTAGTTCTTCATGTTATTGTTGTTCTCTGTGCACCTCAGAAGTAGGTGAGGTTGTGCTCCATTCTGTTTCCAGTACGTTAAATTTGCCCAGAGCTGACCCTGGGCACCCAGGCGAGACGGGCAATAGTTAGACTCTGGGTTTGCTGAAAGGGAAAGACTGCTGCCCCTGGATCCAGACAAGCAGCAGAAGATGGATGGTTGGACATATTGACGGATGGAATACAAATGTTAGATTTATGAAGAATTATCAAAGTAGTGTAAAGCAGGGGTGTCAAATTCAATTGCACAGGGGGCCAAAACTCAAGGCACACTTTAGGTCGCGGGCCAAACAAGATAAACATTTATTGAACACACTAAAACAATGTTTTTTAAACATAAATATGAATAAAAATAGACAGGAATATTATTCCAGATTAAATAAACTTAAAAAAAATAAACTTTAACTTTAAATATTTTGCTCTTCATAAAACTATATCCTGTCAAAATTATGCAAGTTAGAAATATGAACATGCTGCCAAAAACCCCAGAAAAAATAAATGAAAGCATACACAACGTTCGAGCCGCATGTAGACGGAGCTGGGCATTGCTTCAGGAATGGAACTAATAAACTGTGCGGGCCATTCAGTGTCGTACTTTCCCTTGAGTGTATCATTACACCGCAGCTCCATCTGAATCTGCACAGGTGCAATTCAGCAAAGTCCGCTGACTTGGTTCAGCATTACTTGGCAACAGAGAAAGTGAGACAAGTTGCACTGGTGCATTTGTGACAGCTTCACTTGAAATACCATCACCGCATCATACATGCCATGTCCATGAACTGACAGATTTCATTGCTGAGCTCAAAAACTCTATTGAGAATTTTTATCCCAACTCAGCCAACGGACCTCTGTATGATAAGGAATGTCGGCAAACTCTGAATCTATTTCCCGCATAAAAGACTGAAATTGACGGTGATTTAAACTTTTAGCTCAGATAAAATTTATGGTTGGCGTTACGGTGATCATTACATGCTCCATTTTTAGGACTTTACCACACAGCGTTTCCTGGTGTATGATGCAGTGATATGCTGTTAACTCACCGGTACAGTTCTCCTCCTGCATCTTTACTCGCATCCTGCTGACTAGTCCACTTTTTTCACCGCACAACACCGGCGCTTCATCTGTTGTAAGTCCAACAAGTTTGTCCCAGGGCAGTTTCATGTCGGTTACACTTTGACATACGTTTTAAAAAATGTCTTTTCCTGTAGTTGTCCCATGCATCGATTTAATGTTCAATATTTCCTCTACACGGATGAAGATGGCCAGCTGTGCAATGTCCATCATGTCTATACTTTCATCCACAGCAAGAGAGTATGCAATAAAGTTTTTGCTTCTTTCACACAACTGTGTTCTTAAATCAGTGGCCATCTCACAAACCCGATCAGCAATCGTATTTCTCCTCAGGCTCACATTTGCCAAAATCTGCGTTTTGTCTGGACACAAGACGTCGCACACCTTCATCATGCAGCTCTTCTGAGTGCCGGGCTGATTTGGCTGTCTCCTCTGCTACAATAAAACTTGCTTTCACAACAGCTTCACTTTGTGACTTTTGCTCTGGTGAAAAAAGTCTGCTGAAATGTCAGATTCTTCTTTAGGCTTCTACTTTCTGTAGTTTCTGCTCTGCATTTAGGTTTTTCAGCTTATCCTGACGTTTTGTCTGGTAGTGCCGTCTTAAATTAAATTCCTTAATTACAGCCACATTAGCTCCACTGATAAGACACACAGGTTTACCAGCAATGTCTGTAAACATATATTCAGTCACCAATGTTGGGGAGTAACGGAATACATGTACCGCCGTCACGTATTTAAAATACAAAATATGAGTAACTGTATTCCGTTACAGTTACCGTTTAAAAAGGTGGTATTTAGAATACAGTTACTTTGTTGAAATAAATGGATTACACTGCGGTACTTTCCTGGTTCATATTGTGGTGGGTCAGGACTGTTTGGGTGTTGTTTGACAGCTATGTTCTGTTGTTCCAGGTGGCAGCGTTACGGTTGCCATGGTTACAGGGCGACGCTCTCTCTCTCTCTCTCTCTGCGACTGTGTGTTTCCTGGGTGAGAGAGCGCCTTTTTGTTGTTGTTGTTGTTGTTGTTGTTGTTCTAAGCTACCAGGCAGAATGCTATAGGCATAGCTCTAAAGAATGTAGCCTCATGGGCAGTGTAGTCCGTGTTGCATTGAGAATGGACTGCCATACCCGTTATGTGTCTGTGAGCAATAGGAGGGAGAAAAAGGATAGTGGAAAAGTCTGAGCTGTCATCGAGCAAAAACGGGAGCTGGAAGCATGTAAATATAATAATAACCACTGCAGCCAAGAAGAGTGCCTGACGAGCCCAGTTGTAAGTAAGGACTCGACTGTACACTGTGTTTGTGTTTTCCTCCGAAACAAGAAGTTCCGTTGGAGCAGCCTTTCAACGCCTCTCTCTGTCTCTCGCAAGAAAAGTTGACCCACACAACAAAGTAAAGCTATTTTTCAGCTACGAGCTGACATCACACAGCAATAGTACATTCGCGTAGTTGTACAAAGTATGATAATATATTAAGTAATCCAAAGTATTCAGAATACGTTACTGTCATCGAGTAACGTAACGGAATACGTTACAGAATACATTTTGGGGCATGTATTCTGTAATCTGTAATGGAATACATTTTAAAAGTAACCTTCCCAACACTGTCAGTCACCCACTGGCGCTGAAAGGTTCTGCTTTCAGAATCAACTTTTCTCTTCGCCATTGTGAGCGGCTAGCTTCGCAATAACAGAAGTTTGACCTGATTGACGCCACCCCCAAAGAGCTTCTCCATTGACGAGGGAATGTTCCCAGTTAGCCTAGCGTTCAGCAAGGAGGATGCCGCACTGCATTATGGGATCTGTAGTTTGTATATTATTAGCGCCTCATATCGCCGGGCCATGCATAACAATAATAATACATCTATATAAAATGATCTCGCAGGCCGGATATAAATGTACGCCGGGCTGGATGTGGCCCGCAGGCCTTGACTTTGACACATGTGGTGTAAAGGATATATGAAGAGTCACAGAGAAGCAGGAAGAACTAGGAGCTCATGGTGGATTCAGTTGAGAAAACCGAACAGTTATTTTATTAACCCCAAGCTTTACCTGTCTATGTTTTAGTCATTTTAATTCTACACGAGGTCCATTTATTGCTGCTATGAACATGTTGGTGAAAATGATTAGCTAATCTGAGCTACAGAGGAGTGCTAATAACATGACATCGGCCCCCTCTGACTCACAGCTTGCTGCGCTTTCTTTAACTTCTTTATTCCCTTCACAGATTTGCGTTCTGTCAGTAGCTGTGGTTCCACTTGTCATTACAATACAACTTTTTTTTTTTAGTCAGTCATGGGAGAAAACACCACTGCAAGCGACAGGTCCGGACTGTTCACGCTGGTTAGAAGCAGATATGGAAGCTGTCAGAGTCGTACTGATGGGAACGCTCCACAGTCTAGATGCAGTCCAGCAACGGTGCTCATCAAGCTTTAGCAGAGCAAAGAGGACATCAGCTTGATAGAGTGAGGGGCTCATATGAAAAAAGGGAGGACTAAAAGAACAATTCTTGATTATTAACAGAATGTAATAGTTAAGGACGCCTGATAGGCCAATGCATGAAAAGATATAAAAAGATGAACATAAAGCTGCACAAGACTTAAAATCAGTGGAAATAATGCAAAAATATGTTTTTGTGCATGCCGCACATCCACAGTTAATTATGTAAACATGCAGCAGTTTTGTTCCCTTGAGTTCTACGGTGCTCATTATCTTTTCAGTCCATTTAAAATGATTTTTAATGCAGTTCCTCTGTTAAGAAAATATCAAGCCTCTTTCATAATTACAGGTAAATAATAAGTCCATTCATTAAAACCAGATTGAATCTCATGAAGAATGGGATATTACCACAAGTCTTCTTCCTTTCCTACTTTCTTTCTGCCATATTGCAGAAGCACTCTGGTTGACCTTGACATAAACTATATAAAATGCTTCCCCACAGTGTTTCCAGTGATCAGTGACAAAGTCATTAAAGGACCCAAACTGTGTAAATATAATTACTCACTTTGAGGCTCATTAATGCACACAGCTATAGGCCAGTGTAGACCAAGTGATTAAACAGTAATCATTATGACAACAGAGTAAAGCTGACACCTATGATTTTAATTTGAGGTTATAAATGTGTCACTTCTGGACAAATTGAGTAGAAATGCAATCACACTGAGTCTGTATTACACAGTTGTTACCATATTATTCACACAGTGTTGCTATTTCACCTTTAAATATCATCAATACAAGGTTATCATGACACCCCTAATACTGATATAAAGTCAAAAAAGTCAGTGAACTTGTCACGGTCCTGGGTCGGGTCGACCCAGCATTTTGAGTTTCTTATGTTTTGGTTTATTTTTGCATTATGGATTGGTTATTCTCTGGTGATACTGTTTTGATTACAATTATATTCTGATTCTTTAGTTATCTGATGATGATGTTGATGACGATGATGATTATGTCTGGTTTAGGTTTTGTTATCTTGCCCTTATGTTTGGTTTAGGTTGCCTGTGCTTGGTCTTCTCTGCCCGTATGTCCCTCTGTTTGTCCATGACGTCATTATGCCTGTTTACGAGTCTGTCTCTGTCTGGCGTGTGCTTCCTGTCTTATTTTGTAGGTCTGTGTCCTTTGTCAGTGCGTTCAGCTTTGTGCTCTCCCTGTCTCGTCAGTGTAATCAACGTCAGCCGTGTCTCCCAGCTGTTTCCTCTTTGCTCCGTTCACCTCTTGTATTTAGTGTCTGTGTCTTCCCCTACTCGGTGTCGCATCGTTAACGTCTGTTCACCCTCACTTGCTGCGTGTTTAGGATTTCCAGTCCTCCTGCATCTCTGTTTAGAGTTTTGTTTGCTTTTGTGAGTTTTATTTTATCTTGATGTTCTGCTCCAGCAATAAAGCTGCATTTTCTGTCTAAACCTCGTGTCCTGAGAATCCTGCATTTTGGGTCCACCACTCCTGCCTGCCTGCCACACAGCCGACCATGACAGAACTAGCCATTGTAATTAAGTCTGCTGATATCAGCACAATCTCACATATATTTCATAACCTTTTTATTCAGTGAATTTATTCAGTCAAGATCGGTATAAAAGCTGCACGTAGGCTGTTCTTTCAAGTCAAATCCATACGATGCATCTTTGTGCTGCCGTTGACCCTGCTTTAAGAAATCTCCTTTCTGTGTCATGTAAGGCAGCAGTCCCCAACCTTTTTTGCGCCACGGACCGGTTTATGCTCGACAATATTTTCACGGACCGGCCTTTAAGGTGTCGCGGATAAATACAGCAAAATAAAACTAGTACCGGTACCGAAAAAAGAAGATTTATTCATAACACACGTGAAAAGTACCAGGAAAACCGAGGTAACGATAAAAACGATAACAAAATAACGCTGAAAACCGATAAAAACCCTGAAAACCATACATTTCACACCTGAGCCTCAACTCTCGTGGCCCGGTACCAAACGACTCACGGACCGGTACCGGTCCGAGGCCCGGGGGTTGGGGACCGCTGATGTAAGGGATAAAAATGTGAGCCTGGTCACTTTCAGCTGCAAGACGGCTGGCTCAGCGTGTCGCCAGTGATCTTCAGGGCTGCCTTAGCTGTAATCTACATTGTGTTTCTACTGCACAATTTCAGCAATTAGTAAAGGTGACAACTGATTTATCCTCAGTTGTTCAAAGGACTGCGGAGCCACTCAGAAGGCAGGTGGTGTACACAGTCTGTCAGAGGAGGGTGGTCTCTCTTACTACAAAACCCCCCCTGCTGTTCTCAAGGTCATACCACTAGCGTGGGCTCCCTAGAGATGTTATGTACGTAACTTGAATGCAAGCAGCTCCTGAAGGGGATTTCTTGTTGGAACTTATAGCAATTGTAGGCCTATAGATGAAAAAGCTAGAAAAGCACATTAGCAGAGGTGAGCTTCCCTGTGAGACAGAACAAACATCTTTGCTGGTTTATGTATTTTTTTTGCACAGTGTTCACTTGACTTTTCTCATAAATGAGTTTAGGTGCAGTGATGCATTTCAACAGATATAGAGCATATACCGTACTGCTCAGTGGGCAGGATGGTTTAACCATATGCTTGAGAGTATGATATGTTGTGTAATAGGAGTGTGTTCTTTTATTTTTTTTTTTCCCTTTTTGTGCGTAAGGAAACAATAACTAAAGCTGATAATTGACTGCACTGATGTAGAGTGTGCAGTTTTTTCTTAAACGGGTGAACATTCAAGTACTAGTAGCTTCAAATGTGGCTTCGATAATAGTTGATAATAGTTGTTGAATAGACATCCAAAAGATGACTTTGTTGGCTGACCAACATTGAGATTTGGTTTAAAAGGAAAAGTGACAAGCTGTCTTCTCAGACTGTTAAACGACGTCTAGAAAAAACATTTTTGCATCAAACTTTGGTTGAAAAGTGAAAGGAGAATCTTAATAAACAAATTCAGCCTCAGACGACCAACAGGTTTGAACCCACAATCTTCTTGCTGTGCTGCGGCAGTGTTAAGGTTCACGTCGGAGAATTACAGTCCTAATCAGATGTATTTTAATATAGTTGTAGTCTGATGACTAGCCCAACCTTCATGCCTGTGGAAAGGTAGACACACAAACAGAATGGCAATCTCTGAAGTCTCAGATTCAAAGTGGTCCACAACAAGGATGTGTCAAAAAGCAAGCACTTACTGAAATACACTGGGAGACTTGAGGAATAAAAAATGAAACGAGAGCAAGATCAAGTGGGGGACAAAGGAACCTGTTGCAGAAGAGAGAAATATGACAGTGGGATGAAAGTACGCTGCAAATGAAAGATGGGAAATGGCTTCACAGACAAAGAGACATAGCCAACATATTCATTTCCCCTCCCTCCACATAACAACCTCCTGCTGCCACTCATGATGTAAGGCTGAGGCAATTAACCTCCTTCATCTGTCACACACTCATGACTGTGTGTGTGTGTGTGCGTGTGCGCGCATGTCTTTAAGGGCTTGGATGCAAGTGTTTGTGCATGCCTGAATCCATGTGTGTAAGCAAGCAATAACATGAGCCAGTGTACATCGAGGCAATATTATGTGTGCACGAGACTGCGCGCGTGTGTGTGAGAGAGAGCGTGTGTTTCAAATCAAAGATAAAATCCCACTGCCTTTCACCTCAGGGAGATGATGTCATACCCTGCACAGCGAGTAGCAATGCTGGCAAACAGCTGACTTTACTCAGGATGGGGAAAAGTCATCTTTGTCTTGCAGCTGCAGCATGACATCATTCATTGCATTTTTGACATGTGCAATATGTGTTTATTTCTTACTTATCCACTCATTTAGCATGCATTGAAAATGGAAATTCACATTGTGGGAGAGTCACTGTTTTTCATTAGAACACTGCAAGTTGCAGACATGTTAAGTCCGTCAGACCAAATTTCATACTGAAGAGCAGATCTGTCAGAGTTGTTTAGACACCACTAAGTTAAAAGAGATGAAAATAGATATTTATATGATCAAATTTTGAAATATGAAAAATGACATCAACTTACAGGCTATAACTAATGTGTGATCTATAACAATGGGAAATTACACACTGTGCTCCAACAGTTTAGCCACAGGACATTAAATGCATTATTTTTAGATTTTGCAGAATGTAGAGCTAATTGGCTATTTTCATCACAATAAGCAGCCTCTGTGTTGTTCACAGATTAGGAAATGCTACTGGGATAGACAACATCTAACACTTTAAAAGATTTTAGTAACAATTTAGGCATGCATGCATGGATTAATTGCAAATTACAAGCTCTTGCAATCCTCTTGACTTTCCAGGAAAAATGTCTTAATTCTTTGCATCATTTTTTAAATAAACATGCATGTAGGAGCTACTTTGCCCAAATATCAGACACATTTGTGCCTTTTGGCAAAACTCTGTCACCACACTGCCAAGTGTTGTGTGGGCCTCATCTTGCCCAGAAGTCATGTAGCATGCTTAACATGGGTTGTGGCAAGTATTGTGTGAATGCTGTGGGTGTATGTGTGGCCCAAATGTCACAATGTAACAAATATCTGTCTCATAAGGTGTGCATGAGAATCCAGAGATATAAAGACATTGATTCTTCAAAGTGATGCTGCTAGCAACAAGTGGAATTTAAAAAAAACATATTAAGGTTTCGTCAGAAATTTTGAAAATCTACATAACCAAAACTATCCTTATATAAACTGCTTGTAGTTTTAGTGTCATTAAAAAACAACAACTACTACTTAACATTACTGTCCAAGAGAGAAATAATCGGTGCATTGTGTTGTTTACTTAAATTACATCCGAGACCTTTGTGCCTAGCTGATTCTTCTTCTTCTTTTAGCTGCTCCCTTTAGGGGTCGCCATAGCAGATCATCTGTCTTCATCACACCTGATCTCTAGCATCCTCTTCTGTCCCACCAGCCTTCTGCATTACCTCCTTCACTACACCCATTAATCCTCTCTGTAGTCTCTTTTTCTCCTGCCTGCGTGCAAGCTCCATATTCAGCATCCTTTGTCCAATATATCCAGTATTTCTCCTCTGCACATGTCCAAACCATCTAGCTATTACCTTTCTAACATTGTCTTCAAACCACTCAACCCTAGTTCTCCATCTGAAATATATACATTTCTATTCTAGTTGATCCTGGTCACTCCCAATGAAAATCTTAACATCTTCAACTTGTCTCTTTTTTTCATGCTGCCATCTCCAAGTATACATTATAGAAGGTCTCTCCTGTAAAGCTTCCCTTTCACTCTTGCTCCTTTTCTTCTGTCATAAATCATTCCTGACACTCCACCTCTCTTGTGCACTGTCCGTTGCTTTGGAATGGTGAATCCAGGTATTTAAACTCATCTACTGTCACCGTCTCTACCATGTTCACTTTCCCACCCTTTCACTTGTCTCCCTCTCACAAACAAATGTGTTCTGTCTTGCTTCAACTGACTTTTGTTCCTCTTCTCTCCAGTGCATACCTCCACTTCTCCAGGCTCTCTTTCATCTCCTCACTACAGATCACTGTTGTTCATTCATACAGTATGTCTAAATGAAAGATTTTGATGATGCCTTATGTGTCAGAATTATGAGAACAAATGAGTTACATTTTCTTGAAACACTGTGTCTCTTTGGCTTTCAACCCCCAAGGCATTTTACACCAAAAAACTAGTCCACCCCAAGGATCACTTCCCCTGGCACAGAATAATATACTGTTGGGCACTACAAGAGGAGTGCTGTGAATTATACATCGGGGAAACCAAACAACCTGGTTAAGCAGATTGCTCAGTGCAGAAGAGCTACCTCATCAGGCCAAGACTCCATAATGGCCACTCTTTCAGTGATGAGACTATAGACATCCTGGTTAGGGAGGAACGCTGGTTTGAGTCAGGAGTCAAGGAGGCCATTTATGTGAAAATGGAACAACTGCTCCATTTTCACATAAATGCTCTTTCTCATATCTTCATGGTATGGCTCGTGAATTTTGTCTCTCTGTAGCTGCTACAGCTCTGCTTCTTGTTCTTGAAAACGAGTACTAGAAAACCTCTTCCTTCTGAAATTGATAAGCAAACTGGTGTAAAACTCAACAGCCCTCTCCCATAGAAATCTCCAAACCTCCTCATGTATGGCATCTGGATCAACTGCCTATCCACCCCTCATTCTTTTCACTTCCTTCTTGCTAATCCTCTGCACGTCATATGTCTGTGACATCATGATTCACATCTGTTCTCCACGCTCTAATTTTCTACACTCATGAGCACCTCCTGCTCCTTCAATCTTCTTAACACACTCTCCTCACCTGTTAGCACACTTCCATTCCTGCCCTTGATAACCCTAACCTGCTGCACATCCTTTCTAGCTCAGTCTCTCTGCCTAGCCCACTGATACAAGTCCTTTTCTACTTCCTTATTGTCCATCCTCACATGCAACTCACTCAGCCTTTGCAGTTGCCAGCTGTTTTTGCTTCCCTCCTCCTGGACTACTGCTGTCTACTGTCCCTTACTATCCCATTTAGCAGGTCATATGTTAAAAGCAGGCACTAACTGTGAACATTGCTTGATAATGGTGTCTGCTCCAAAAATAATGATTAATGAGGTGTTATACTTTGAGATGATTACTCTAAAGATATTAAGGTACTAAAGTCAGAGTTTATCATTTATTATCTCTGAACAAAACCCTAGTTAGGCTGTCCTTTGATATAACAGCGTATTTTGTTAGCTAACAAGATGAGAAGTGTTAAGAAAGCATTTTTTAGTAGAATTAATGAGATGTAGTTTTTTTACTGTAGCCAGTATTGCTATTGCTAAGCTAATATTCAGCAAAATCTGTACGCTTAGCAAATGGCACCTTTAAAGAGTTAAAGACACCAAAATTCGCTGACTCACAGATGCAAAAGTCAGCTGCAATTATTATATTAAATGCCAAGGTTACTGAAGAAAACAAGAAACAGCATGCCGCCTTTGGCCTGTTGAGCAGGAGAAAAAATGAAGTGGCAGCTAGTCTGTTTTGCTAACATGACACTCCCAGCTAATTGCTGTCATAGAACCAGAAGCTAATCATTTAGAAACTCCTTCTGACCACAAAGCGGGACTGCACCGTCTTAAACACACAGGGTCCAAACAGCAGACAGGGTTAAGACTGATTTGTCAAGGGGCTTAGATGGCACTCAAAGACGTGCACACAAACGCACACGAGAACAAATTCATACAAACTCACAAAGACAGATAACAGAAGCTGTAATTACAGAGTTGCTGCTCAGCCGTGAGTGAACAACACAGCTCCGAAGAGAGGACGCCTTATTCCAAGCACACACTCCCACACAGATCTGAGGATAGGATGCTTTACCACTACTACGGCTATAATTACTACCATAAAAGAGAGTGCTAGATAAGTGCAGATATGACTATGGGTGGACACTCTCAAATGCTTTAACATATAATTACAGGAATACATAGATTAGAGCGCAGGCAATTTGTAAGATGAAGGTCAACAAGAATTACGACGTTGTAGTACTTCAAGGTTATCACAATTTGCGTGCACGAGTGTGAGCTTATACGTGAAACCTCTCAAGAAATCGGAGTGCTCAATGTCGAAATATGGTGATTTGCCTCTTACCCTCTTTGTCCTTTTCTTGATAGGTTCAGCCTGATATGTGCACTGTATGTGTTTGTGTGTCTCTGTGGGTGAGTCACTCGAGTCAGCGAACTATATGTGTGTGTGTGTGTGTGTGTGTGTGTGTGTGTGTGTGTGTGTGTGTGTGTGTGTGTGTGTGTGGCAACTGGCTAGAGAAGTGGACCTTAAGTGGTAGGATAGAGGAAAGTTACTCCAGTTTCTTGGTTGGTTGGTCACTGTATGTTCAATTCAGGTGAGGATTAAGAACAGGAGAAATGTGCAGTGGAATTTTGTCTAAGTGATTTACTGCCTTTAGTACATCATTAATTACAGCAGCCCACCGGTGACTTGAAACTAAACTTTAAGGTTAGTTATAAGGCGTTAGCGTAGCAGACTTTACTCCTGTGGAAGTAAAAAGTCTTAATAGTTGGATAGTTACAGATATCTCTGCACCAGTAATTGTTTGTCTGTTTCTTTATTTGATCCATGGCAGTACAAAACAGTACATGTACATGTTTTGGGTAGTA
Source organism: Astatotilapia calliptera (assembly GCF_964374335.1). Lineage (NCBI taxonomy): Eukaryota > Metazoa > Chordata > Actinopteri > Cichliformes > Cichlidae > Astatotilapia > Astatotilapia calliptera. The sequence goes on from NC_137439.1 coordinate 30,728,364, forward strand.
CAAAACACAGTGGTAGCTTCCTGACAGCGTTTGAGTGATACCAGAGCAGCTTCACTACAGCGTGGCGTTCATTCTACAAGTGTCTGCTGAAGGACTAGAACACCACCTTCATGAAATAATTCCTCATTTGATGTTTTAATAAATGCAGTCTAACATGTCCCGCCAACATCTTCAATAATAACTAATGACCACGAAGCCCAGATCCTAAATTTATACTCAAACAGCTCAGTGATGCTCTTGGCCCCATGAATGGGTGTATGCATCATCGGTTAAATCTAGTTACGTCTGCCTATAAGGCCACAGTTTTACTCGCTCTGTGCAAGCTTTTATTTACATAAAGGACAGAAAGGCAGAAGGATATTTTGGAGTGTTTTTGAGGGCACGTCTGAATACTGACAATGCAATGGAGAATACACAGACATCTGCATAGAACAATAACCGCTGGCGTCGTCTGCCATTGTTAATTTCATTATCCATACCTGCTTTACTTCCTGTAACATGTCAAGCTCTGGAAATGTCTGTCATGCTAGTTTTAAGAACATGTGTCTGGCTCTTCAGATTGCTGTAAAGCCAGTAGCTGTCTGTGTTGCAGTGTTTGCTGAATCAAGCAGCTCACTAAAACCTACTAAATATTTAAGTGGTTTCTGGCCTGAAGATGTTTCTGTGTCTGCCTTTCTTTCTGTCTCCTTCCTGCTTTTCCTTTCCTTTTCTCTGAACTCTTCTTTGTTTTTCAACTTCCATCTCCTTGCCATCCTCAGGTGTTTTGTGGAACTTGTCATCATGTGATGCCCTGAAGATGCCCATCATCCAGGACGCTTTGGCCGTTCTGACCAACGCTGTGATCATCCCACACTCGGGCTGGGACACCTCCCCGCACACGCAAGAGGACCGCAAACTGCACCTACACTCCTCCCAGGTTCTCCGCAATGCCACCGGCTGTCTGCGGTAGGTGTCTCTACCTGTTCCTTAGGAAAAAAAACAGTATTCACACATTTCAAGAATCCAACATACAACTGGAGAAGTCTCTTTTTGAAGATGTTGTGCTGTTCACAGTCCTACTGTTACCGGCCACATCTAAAAAAGTCTCTGTTAGTTAAAACAGTGTTATTTTTAAATTGTACGCTGTGTTATTTTTAACGCCCTATACACAGAGAGAACTGAGAGAATTAGCTGCATTTAAGATGAGTCATCGTTTGGCTTCAGAGCTGCTGTGGCTTTGCTTTTTCTCACTGGAGACGTGGTGCTAGTCTTACAGTTCAGTAGTGACACGTGCTTTTATCATTTTGTTTTGGGTCTTTTACTCCAGCACGTTGGATTAAAAATAAACCTTTTGCGTATGAAAAAATGTGAAAGCTGGTTCTGATAACACACAGTATGTCACTATTTGTTACCTGAACAACACCTGGCACCAGGATGCATTATGGGAAGAAGGCAAGCTGGCAGAGCAAGAGAGTGTGATGCTTTGAGTAATGTTCTTCTGGGAAACCTTGGGTCAGCAACCACCAACTAAACACAATACTTTGTAAAATATCCAAGAAAATTGTTTCTGCAGAAGATGGAAACAACAAACTGGTTTTGCCACTTGGGGCAAAAACACCGGGATGAGTACAACCAGACTACAAAGGAGGATATATTAGCAGCTGGTGATGTAATTTGCGATTCAAATCTAAACAAATGATTCCACAGAGCGTCACTGGAGCACGTTCAGTTTCTTCTTCAGGTTCCAGGCAAATGTCAGGCTACAAAGGAAGAAAGAAAGAGTACAAAAACACCAGGTTTTTCTCTTATACTCAACTTTTGTGCAAAATTGGATAATTGGATGTCTTTCTGCCTTAAGTAGTGACCTAAATGAAACCATGTGAGAGGTTCACACAAGACATATGTGAAACTGGACGAGGAGACTTGATCGGTTTTGCATTTTCAGAGGTCACAATCCAAAACAATAGTGATTCATAATCTTTGTATCAGTGAGAGGCTTTCAGCATTACAAAATCTTCATGATGAAATTCCTGTGGTTGACTCTGAGCTCATAAATCTTTCTGATGCAGACGTGTAAGCAGTCTACGAGACATTTTTTGATGTGCTATTCATTTGAATCCATCACAGCCTTCTACATCAAAATAAGAACAGAAAACATAGCTTGCAGTATTATGACAAGTCCACCTAAAACAGTCTGTACGTACCTTATTGGTTGAATCGACCCTGCATCTGTCCATATCCCTGCACACTGACAGCACGTTATACAACAGAACAAATAAGTTTGCTTTAATAATGCAGCAGCTCACATCATTCACTGAATTTTTTGACAGTTGGACTGGGGGCTATTTCGACACATTTCCTCTCGAGGATGTGGCACAGGGTGCAGCGGGAGCTGAGTGGGAACGCTGCCATGACTGTATTTGCATGTCTTGCTTCCTGTCGACACGCGCATGTCTGTTTGTCCCTCTGCCTAACTCGGTGTGTGGGCCATTAATCTCAGCCGCGATATATCTCCTCATCCTCCCCCAGTGAAAATAAGCTACACATACTGGCTACTTACAGAGGCTTCTGTAGCTGCTGGTGTGTGTGTGTGTGTGAGAGAGAGAGAGAGAGAGAGAGAAGGCACACATCTGATACAGCAGTGCGTGTGTGTTTTTTGATTCTAGTTGGCGTGAGTGTGTTGCAGGAGATAGCTTTGTGTGGATCAGCTCCCTAAACTCGAAGGGCTAATTCATCTTTCTCACGCCTTGTTAGGGAATGCTGGGAGTCTGATTAAAGATTGAATATTTCATGGCGGGTTTGGTATATCGCCGGCCACCTGCTCTCTCTCTCTCTCTCTCTCTTCCATCTCCCATTATCCGCCTCACATTCTCATTTTCTCTCTCTCCCTCTTTTAGTCACTTTCTCCTCCCTCGCTCCATTTCCATCTCGTCCTATTACTCCGTTTCTCCTCTCTCGATCATATTATCCCTCCTTTATGCCTTTCTTCTTCTGTCTCACGCCGTCTCAGCCACACTGTCTCTCACTTTCACACAGGCACATTTTCTCCCTCTGCTAACTTGCTGCTTCACGCCATATGCTGTCGAACCGGCTAACGGGAAGAGCTAAAACTTGTGCTGTCAGACTGCTGAATGTGAATTATGTGCATTGAATATGGCAGCTAATGAAGAGACAGTTAACCCATTTATTCACTGTACTTGCAGACATGCCTCTGCCACGCTTCTGGGACAAATTACGTCACTATCTGGTATCAATATGGGTGAATGAAGGCAAGAATGTGATTCTTTTAAATGCTTCTCATCAGGGGACATTTGAACCTTTCTCACTGAAACTACACACAGAAATGCAGCACCAACTCTTGCAGTCTTATATAATAAGGCAACAGGCTTTTCTTTAGCTCTCAACTGATCTACCATCAGTCCATAGAACGAATGATCTGTGTGGGTTAAAGAATACATTGAAGGCCTGTAATAATCACTGACTTGATATAGCCTTTTTGCAGAATCCTTCTTTACAATGATTTTTTGTGGACTTTCTTTTGCTTTGTTGCTTTGTTACAAAAAACATTTGCCATTAAAATCTGAAAGCAACAATCTAAATTGTCCATTATGTAGTCCCTAAATGAGCAAAATGAGAACTACTGATGGATTATAATGCAGTTTTGGACATTAAATTGCTCCATGTACTTGTAGATACATCCTGCCAGCTGTCAAAGAGAGAACTAAATGTGCACACAAACAAGGGCAAAGCTAAATAAATATATCGAATGAGACTTTGTTTTTTGATTAGAGAATTAAAGATTAGAGAAAGACAAAGAAATAGGCTCTTCAAAGAGTGACATTTTTGTCGATGGACATTTTCCCTCAGCTGTAGCGGCACGCTGTGGGTTAATCAATTGTGCTCGCTTTTAAAACCTGCTTTATAGACATGTAACCTTTGTCCTGCATTGTGATTCTCTCCTTATTTAGATTCTTCACACCGAAAGATCATAATGAGAGATAATCTGTAGCAGTGGTTTGCAAGGGAACGCTTCAGAGGGATTAATTATCTGTAATTGAGTGTGGTTAATTAAACTGAATCTATTAGCAGGTAGTAGCCAAAATGTGGGAAATGTCTGCAAGAAAGAAGTATATAAAGAGGTTTACAAATATTCTTAAGTGTTCTTTACTTTGGCGTTTATCGGCGTGTGCCCTGTGTGGCTCACAGTGCTTTTAGTCAGTGTGTCTGTGTGTTTGGGCTCAAGACAAAAAGAGAAAGATTCAGACTAGCACACAGATTGTCAACAACCTGAAATATTTAAGCAATTATTTGACAGTATAGTGAAAATATAATGCTCTCATAACTTAATAAAACTGAGAGACATTCCGCTGAGGGTCAGAATTAAACAGCCCGCTGCATTACTTAAACATGTAACTTCACCGCTACATGTTTGGAGGTTTTTTTGCATTACATTTAAGGTCAGGCCTCTCTCTCAAACAGACTTGGGTATTAAAACAAACATGACTGGCTATTAAAAAAAATCCAGAGTGATTCCATGAAGCTTTGAAAACTGGTAGCTTTTATAAACACAGCCTGGGAGTGAATAAAAATGGCTTTTGCCTTTTTGTTTAGGACGAGTAGCTTGGGATCAGACATCTAACCATTTACCAGTACAGGACCTCATTCAGTTTATACACTGTTTGGAGAAACTAACAGTTAGAGCTTTTGCTGTTCTACCATTTCTTCGTGATTTTTGTCAGTTGAGTTTTGTTTTTGTCGTTGTAAGTCCAGTGACACTCCATTAAGGTCTTTTTTTTTTCTTCCCGTAAACCCTCAATAAAATATTTTTTTCTTACTGAATGCACCTTTGTTTTTACTGGTTAGGCTTTTTGATGCTGGTTATGGTAGAGAAATACTTCAGCCACGCCTCCAACAGTACAAGTGTTTCTCTTTGTGTTCTTGCTGGATAATATCTAATTTCCGCACTGTATATGCTTGTTTAAATATCGAGGGTTTTATGTTCTACATTTTTCTCTCTTATTCATTTCACTGTTGAGAAGAGTTGATAAATGTGAGGCTTCTAATCCTCCCACTGCAGGCGAAACACCTTTTCCATTACATCGATTTCCAGCAACATTTATTTTTAGGAGGTGTATGTCTATATCGGCCAAAATTCTTAATGTACACATGTGTCTTAGAGTTATATTTACATCACAAAAGTAGGGCAGGAGATATTGTTGACTGACTTTCCAACAATCACAACTTACTGTGTTCAGCTGTGGTGCTACTCTGCTACATGTGCTGCATAAAACAACAGAGTTGTAAGAGTTGTAAATTGTAAGGTAAAAATCCAACAATAACACGAGAGAAAACCCCAACAATCAGACAACCCCCTATGAACAAGCACTTGATGACAGTGGGAACAAAAAACTGCCTTTTAACAGGAATAAATTGAGGCAGACCCAGGCTCAGGGAGGGAGACAGGGCAAAAGACTCAATGTAAAAGAGAGTCAGAGATTGATAATAACTAATGAATAAATGCACAGTGATGTTTAAATACACTGAGACTGACAAGAGGTCAGTGCAAAAGAAATGCTCAGTGCATCGTTGGAAAGCCCCCAGCATCAGTTTTAATTTCTCTGAATTGACTTGATAGCTACTTTTAAGCTAAATGCTATTTTTGTGGCCAGGAAAAAGTCAGTACTGGACACAAGATACACAGAGCACTTGAATTTCTAAGGAAAGGGTAGTCTATGATTGTGTGTTAAACAGTCTAAAACTTTTTAAATTGCCATACTGGTAATACCTGATTATAATCGTCTTAATTCCATATTTTTGGATGCCCATTGGCTGATAAGTTTTTTTTTGTCTACTTTGAAAGCATTTATTTTAAAACGGTAGAAAATTTGTGAAGCCATTAATAGTGCACTATTTTTGAGTTTTGTATCTGCACATTAACTACACATTGTAATAACCTTCACTATCATAAATAGCCAATTCAGAGGCAATGGAGTATTCGGATGTTAACAGAGTTTACATAACTTAATTAAATGCATAATTGCCATTCATATATCTGCATTTGGTGTTTATTTGTGTGACAAAATGAATTAGAGGTGTCGTCTTGCAGCTAAACAGCACCATGCCTTTTTAAATTAATTTGTTATTCTCTGAGAAAAATCAAATGCAGAGCTTTGTCTTGGTGCCATTTCTCACTGACACTGAGGGCACAAGCATTTCCTAGCCATCTCTAATAGCCTGACATTTAAAGGACATTACATCCAGCCTCTCTCCTCTCTGTCACACAGACAAGCATTTCCATACATTTCAACAAGCACATGTGCTCGCACTCAGAAAACCTGTGAGGAAACAAAAACTAATGGGCAATTTGGTGTGTGGAATCTTCTAAAAGCTGTTCTGTTTGTCTGTTTTACAGGAATGTGAGCTCTGCAGGTGAGGAAGCCCGTAGGAGGATGAGGGAGTGCGAGGGTCTGACTGACGCTCTGCTCTATGTCATCCAGACCGCTCTGGGGAGCAGCGAGATTGACAGCAAGGTAATGCACATACACACAAATGAACGCAAATATCTGCAAGGCATACAAACTCAAATAGCCTCTAGCTCATTCACACACACACACACACACACACACACACACACACACACACACACACACACACACCTGCACACAGTAAAAGAGAATGATGTGGAAGGGCCCTGCAAATGTGTTTGTGTGTGTCCTCTTGTTTGTACACATATCATCAAGAACTCAAATGCACGTGGTGCTTTTGCTTTCCAAACATGTGTACTATTTATGATTTGCATAAATCTGCATGTGGAAAATGCAAATGTGTTTAATCTTTTCCCTCACGGGCTGTATGCGATCACTGTATATGCATAATCACTCTCAATCATGTTCAAAGCTTGCAGGCCACAAATACGCTGCAAAAAATGATGCACAGGTTAAAGTTTTTTGTTGCTACATTCACAGCACACAAGCTGTATCCAAAAAGCTGTGTAAGATTTAATGATTTGCAAATCAGTTGATCCCTGTATTCATTCATTTGTTTAAATACTCCAAAAAAAACATTTACCAGTACAAAGATCTGACCTCAGTTGTTGTGAACCAGTTTCAGACCTGTTAAAATTGGTGCCTACCCTAATCCAAGATAATATTGACATAAACATAACATAAACATAACTCACTGTCCAAAGAAGTTTGAACTATTTTTAAACATTTAACTCAATATAGTTGTGAAAAAACATTTTTTAAATTTAATGCCAACAACAGGATTCAGGAAACTTTGAGCCATGACTGGAAAAGCTGAAGTTTAAAAGTTTTTAAAAAATCTTTTGTGTATTCTTTTGAGTGTCAGGTGTAGTGAGAGGAAGACTGTTATGTCAGTCTGCAGTAATTCATATCTGTCAGTGTGGCTCTGTTCTGTTTTTGGACAGCAACAGTAAAATGCAACACAGAACACAGCAAGCATTAATAACAGATATTAAGTCACATACAGCATGAAATAAGGAGCAGAGGTAGAGGGCAGGGGTAGCTCAGTAGGGCAGGGATAGCTCAGTAGGGCAGGGATAGCTCAGTAGGTAGAGTGGTTGCCCCATGATCGGAAGGTCGGGGGTTCGATTCCCCTTAACAGCTACCCTGAGGTACCCCTGAGCAAGGTACCGTCCCTACACACTGCTCCCCGGGCGCCCAATGGCTGCCCACTGCTTCACTGAGTGAATGGGTTAAATGCAGAGAGCAATTTCCCCACGGGGCTCAATAAAGTACAATAATGTACACACTTTCTTCTTCTTCTTCTTCTAGAGGTGGGTTGCACAGCGGCTTGCAGATGTTCTGTAACTGTGATCAATTGAAGATGCTTAAATAACGCACCCTACGGGAATTTTGCCGATTGGATGTATAGAAAGCTAAGTAATGAGGTAATGTCATTTGGCGTCTAGATGAGATGATCTGCCAGGATCATGGCTGAGGTCAGTTGAGCTATGACAGTGCTCAATGTGTGGACTAATTATATATATATTGGCAAGAGATGAATCACTTCATTGGATATAGAAGGAACAAAAAGAAGACGGGAAGACGTTCAGCAATAAGTGTGAATATGTGGGGAAATGATTTGACAATTTAAAACAACACTGCACTCTCTACGCACTGTTGTTGAGTTAATGTGAAGGCCATGTGAAAGTTGTAGTGACTGACTCTGAACTGAAAGTTGGCGACTATGTGCCTCAGCATCCACAAGGTTACTTCCACTTTAATATGATACCATTAACAATTGGCTGTGGAATATTTAGTAGGCAGGAAATTTCACGACGGTACGTGTTGCACTAGTGGCATCCTATCAAATTCACATTCAAATTTTATTTGTCACACGCAACCATTAGAGTTGGATGTCTCGAGACTGGTCGTGGTCTCGAGACCCGAGACCACTTTTACGTGGTCTTGGTCTTGTCTTGGTCTCGACGGACTTTGGTCTTGGTTTTGTCTTGGTCTCGGATCCCTCGTTCTTGTGAGACCGTAGAAACGGGTGAGGAGGGCTGTGCGAGTGCATCGCACTCGTAAACGAAGCAGAATCTGGCTGCAGTTTAAAGACTTTTTTGTCTCGGTCTCGTCTCGACTTTTTCTTAGTCTTGACTCAGTCTGTCTTGGTCTCGATACCCTCTGGTCTTGGTATTGTCTTGGTCTTGGTCTAGGCGGTCTGACTACAAGTCTAGTAACCATATGCAGTATGACGTGGTGAAATGCTTATTGCTGTGCAATGCCTGACCATTAAATGACAGTAAGAATTCACAGTAAGATTTACAGATTTACAGATTACTACAAAATTTACAGATTTTAACTTAGAAATTTACAGTAAAATGTGCAAATAAGAATTTATGAAAGACATTATAAGAAGTGTGCAAATAAACAGAGTGCGTGCAGTCCTACACCTGGTTCAGGACCCGAATAGCCTGGGGGAAGAAGCTCCTCCCAATTCTCTGTGTTTTGGCCTTAAGGGAGTGGAAGCGCTTCCTAGACCTCAAAAGTGAGAAGAGTCCATTGTTGGGATGGGAGAGGTCCATCATGATCTTCCATGCTTTGGTCTTGCATTGCTTGGTGCAGATGGACAGCAGGTCAGAAAGCTCTGATCAAATGATATGTTCGGCCGAGCGCACCACTCTTTGCAGATCTCATCTGTCCCGCTTGGTGCTGTTTTCCAAGCCAGGTCCAGATGTTTCCCGTCAGGACGCTCTCGATGGTGCAGGAGTAAAAGTTCTTAAGCACCTTCAGTGGCTGATGAAAGTCCCTGAGTCTTCTGAGGAAGAAGAGACGCTGCCGGGCTTTCTTAACCAGGGTGTTAATGTGACCAGGACCATGACAGGTCCTGAGTGATATGGACACTCAGGACTTTCACTTTCACATTCCAGTGTACCACACTGGAAGTCATTGAGCTCCTGAGAGCGACCCAGTCTTTCACAAATGTTTGTAGAGTCTTTGGTCTTCATGCTTCGGTGCAGATTTTATACATCTGTGGCCATGAAAGTAATTGGAACGCCTGAATTCACCAGAATTTAATTGAATTAAGTGAAAATTTTTGTCGATTTAGTGTAATTTGGGGATTTCACCATCAGCAATAGGGAGCGATCTCAAGCCTTTTTGATTTAAAAATAAACTTTCATTTTGTTTCTTTGTTTTCTAGTCTTTTTTTTAGAGTGTACCATGTATTACTCAATCCAGATGGTCAGTGACACAGAAACATCTCTAGCGAGAGTTTTTCAGCACGCTTTTATTTGAGCACATTTGCATCCATGTGTATATGTTTCTGTGCCACAGATACATGTGTGTTTGATGGTGTTTTTGTGTTTCTAGCTGTGTGGGTGTTTGTGTGTGAGTTTGTGCGTCAAGTGGAGGCCCTTCACAAGTAGATGTGAAGTTTTTAATCCGCAGAAATCCTTCACAAGATCAAAGACTGTGACTGTTGACTGCATAGACACTCACAACAATAGGATTAGCGTGCGTGTGTGTCTCTCTTTTTATTATGTGCGCTGCATGTGTGTCTATCTGAGTTTATTTGCTGTGTATACAGTCCGGTCCAGAGTTTGGTTGGGGATGTTTTAGTGGTGGCCATCTTTCTGTCCGTCACCTCTGTGTCTTTCTCTTTTGCTCTCTGTCTCTTTCATTACCTCCCTCCATCAGACTGTAGAGAACTGTGTGTGCATCCTGAGGAACTTGTCGTACCGTCTGGCTGCGGAGACCTCTCACAGCCAGCAGGGGGGGTCGGAAGAGTTGGACGGCTTGTTATGTGATACTGGAGGGAAGGACGCAGAGAGTTCGGGATGTTGGGGCAAGAAGAAGAAGAAAAAGAAGGGACATGACCAGGTGAGAACAGAAGAATGGAGAAACTGGTCAGCATTCATTGTCATATAACAATCTGATAGATTATGACTGTGGTGACAAATACATGGTGGCTGTTTTCTCTGAACAGTATTCTGATAAAGGGAAAGACCTGAGTGACCTGACAAATCTGGGGATAATGCTAACATACACAGGTATCACACTGAGCAGTGACCACGAGAGCTAAAAATGCTGAATAAATATCTGCAGTCCCTTACGTGACCATTTAAGACTGGCTCCAAAAGCTAGTCTATAACAAAAAGGCATTTTCCCAAGGTGCATCGCAACCTTATTATTAAACACTCAAGCTTTGAAGTACGTAGTGCACCCATGTGAGAATATTTCTGTGTCCTGCCTCTTACATGCTCTACTCAGCCAGCCGCACCCTTAGCTCTTCCAAACTGCAAGAAGATGACTGATGCAAATGACACAAATTTTGTCTAGAGAAATTGGAGATTTACATGTACTTTTAGAAACTTTCATGTGTGTTAAGAAGGAAGTAGCTGCAGTAATCAAAGGTGACAGTTACCTGTTGACTTATGCTAAAAAGTTTCTGCTGCTGCTCATCTGATCTGTGAAATCAACCTGGTGAAGTCTGCACAATGGCTAATATGATTAATGCGTTATTTATTTTATGTATTATTTACATTATACTGTATTTTACAGCTATTAAAACCCTTTGAAATATTTTTTGAGGGATCCCTTTGACTGCTTCTTTTCAAAACCAGATAAATTGGCAGAAAGTTTTTGCATTCCACCATTTTTGTCTAAATGTGGTCCCTTTGACCTCCAACGAACAGCTTGATTTACTAACGCATTCCACCAGCGCAGACTGGGTTTTGTAAAAAAAAAAAAGTACTGTTGGCATTTACAGGGAGAAGAGAGGTAAGAGGTGGGAACTTAAAGATTTTTGCACGTTTTCCCTGTTGCATATTTATTTCTGTGAGTTTCTTTCTTGGGGGGGAGAATATTTACATGATGACTTATTTACATTTGGAAAATGTACTGCTAATTACTGCTAATTGTGACAGTATTTACTACAAAAAAGTCATATTTTTTGTGCTTGATATTGAGATGAACTCCCTGCACCTGTGCTGTTTAGTAATTCTGGCCTTAGACGCTAAAATCAAGACTTCAAAATGGGACTTGAGATACCAGTGACTAGCATTTTTTTGTATCTGAAGTGGCTGATCTACAGCTTGTGTTTTCAGTTTATATATATATATATATATATATATATATATATATATGTATATGAACTATGGATGAAGGTGCTTTTTTTATTGAAGATAAAGTAGACTGCATAAGTATTTTCACAAACCAAGCACTGGGGACACTAGAACCAATGCCCCTGTTCAGACATCCAGAATCAAATGGTGAAGCGCATTAGTTCACATGCAAACAGGTTTCTCATTACAAACTACCCAATTTATTATATCTCAGTTAAGTGGAAGTGTTGGAACGTAACTGTAAAATCCAAGTCAAGCATGCAAATTACTGCCTCATTGCAGAGGAGAGGACTTCGAGTCCCCATCATGTGAACTCTAGGAAGCATCAACAAATGGAGCATGGCAGCCACCATGCAGAGGTGACAGATGGCTAGATAGTTACATTAGCTCAAGTTGCTGTTATCTTTAGTGTCAGACGTTTTCTGTGTTGTGCTTTTTTGTAGTGTTAATTTCACCAATAAAAAACTATGATGATTCCAAATTCATTCGCCTGCAGCATAGAGTGCAGTTTGACGTGATGATGCTAAGGGGCAACAGTTTAGGGGCAACATTTGGATTTTCTAAATAGAGGGTCTGTTTAAGCGACCGTGGCTCAGGGGGTTGGGAATCGCATCTGTAACCGGAAGGTCGCCGGTTCGATCCCTGGGCTCTCTGTCCTGGTCGTTGTGTCCCTGGGCAAGACACTTTACCCTACTTGCCTACTGGTGTTGGCCAGAGGGGCCGATGGCGCGATATGGCAGCCTCGCTTCTGTCAGTCTGCCCCAGGGCAGCTGTGGCTACAACTGTAGCCTGCCTCCACCAGTGTATGAATGTGAGAGTGAATGAATAGTGGTATTGTAAAGCGCTTTGGGTGCCTTGAAAAGCGCTATATAAATCCAATCCATTATTATTATTATCAGAAAACACAGAAAAAGAGAAAAATGTGACAAAAAGGACTTTAAAGTTGAACTGGTGAAACAAAAACAACAAATTATTTGTGAATGGATTAAATCTGATCTGTTGATAATTGAACTATAGAACAATCACATTTGTATCTGTGAGCTTTGTGTTGTCCTGGTGTTTTTAATTGGCACTTTGATTACTGGTTTATCTTCCAGTCTTGGTTTCCTCCTGTTACTTTATCGCTTTCTCTGCCTGTTGTTCTTCCCCCGCTCAATCCACACAGATATCACATATAGAATTTTAATGGCCTCATAAAAGCCTTCCTTTATGAGGATTTCTTTTATGGTTTGTTTAATGCTTGGGCTGTACCAGTGGGTATTCTCTGACAGGGGTCCATGCTACACTAATTAAACCTAAGTAACAATGTGTCGGCACAGATAGGAGAGTGGTTAGTGTTTAATACCATTGTGTTAAATGTAAGTCCCAAGATACAAGATGTTGCAAAACAGTATCCTGGGCCTCTCGCAGAAAAGACTACATTTTATGGGTAACATTTCCTAGTGAAATAAAGTTCATAAAAATGGTATTACTTACCACCAACGTACATTTATAACAGCTGCCCTCAGTTAAAATATTGCTGTTGATTTTCTAAGACGAACAGGTATCAGTGTGAAGTAGGGACTCATGCTAACTAGCAGCATCAGGACGTTATGTCTTTACTACCCGTTTCCAGATTTAAAGATGCTGGTGTGTCTCTGAGTTTCCAGGCTCTGTCCATCTGTTTCATCCTCTGTTTAGTTAAAAAGTGAGAGCTCTTCTAGTTGGCAGAAACCAAACGGCTGCCTTGGAGAAGGCTCTAACCTCTTGTCATGCTAATAAGCAATCAGCATCACATTCTGGTTGAGTGGAAGATGTCTTTTACCACTTCTAGTGAAGCTGCAGGGATTGAAATTCTGGCACTTCCGGTGGGTGAATTGCTCATTAGCCCTGCGTGCTCCTATTTTTTCTCTCTGTCATTTCTAGGAAAGGCAGAAAGAGAGAGAGGAGATCTTTATAAATGGTAGCAATGAGCCATGGCCTTTAACTAATTTGTTGAGCTAACCGTTTGCAAACTCGCATGCAAACCAGGCAGAACCAGGGAGATGAAGGATTTTAAAAGTAACCCTGAGATCAGATCGTAAAGAGACAAATCATAACCTCTCCAAACAATAATATATCAGGCCTCTCTCTCCCCTCCATGTGTGTTTCTCCACTCCAGTGCAGCTGTGGATGATTACCATGAAGGAGCGATTGGGGAGCTTGTTGGAGAGGGAAAAAAACTCTATCAACTGTTGGGTAATTAGAGAAGAGAGGAATAAGGAGATGCTAAAAATGACAAAAGGAAGCGATGGAAGACGGGGAAAGAGAAATCACGGGAAGAAAAATGACCAAATTTTCAGTGCCATGTGTTAGCATTATAACACAGACTATAACAAATGCAAAGAGAATGGGAGGATTGTATTTTTTGTTATGAAAAACAAAAATATTAAGCAATTACCAACATAACTATAACTGTTGCTAAGCCCATTTGTCTGGCTCTGAGCTCTAGCTAGCTTTAGCTTAAGCCGCTTAAATTTGTTAGCTTCTTTAAAATATCCATATTTAGCTAGGTGGTGTTGATTTAAATGTCTGATTAACCTTTTTGTAGTGGCCGCTCAGCTTACTTTGACTAACATTGTGTCTTCACTTGTACTGAAGAGCTTCTGTGCTAACTATTAGTTAGCATGTGAGTGACAATGGGATGTGTATTTCTTGCATGCCTGAGATAGACTGAAACAGCTGGTATTCAGGCATTCATGAGCCCAAGCTGCAGCTGCATTTATAACACGGGATACTCGATTACTCATGGGCAGGACAGCGGTGTGGTGTTTATTCTGCAATTATGCATTATTTAATAGTTTTAAAATGAAATGCCCAGTAATTTAATAACATGCCACATGTAGTAAACTGTATATGTGATTCTATAATCCCAAATTGATTTCATAAAAGCCCGTCCCAATCTGTATTTAAAATATAGTGCTACTTATAGCTTCAAAAACTAATGGTGCTGAATATGAAAATATGGAACCAGCTACTCATTTGTTAATTATGTTGCAGCGTTACTGTGAGCTCTCCTGCATCTGAAAGATTTTTCACATTTATTATTGATATACAGTATCTGTGTGTTTTTAAAAAAAAAAACATCATCCAAGCAGGAGTAGATGTGAGATTTCAGTCACCGATGAGAGTGGGGAAAAAAATTGCCAGTGGTCATAAGTTGCTTGTGACAGTGAATCTCGTCCTTCTCCTCTCCCGTTATTGCCTGAGGAGACCGTGCTGGCACTCCACCGCTGTCAAACCTCACCTCACAGAATTCTGAATGCTTTTCTTTTCTGAATTATGTGTCATCTTCCGCAGTGGGACGGCGTTGGCCCATTTCCAGACTTGGCGGAGCCCCCGAAAGGCATCCAGATGTTATGGCACCCCACCATCGTTAAGCCCTACCTCACACTGCTGTCTGAGTGCTCCAACCCAGACACCCTGGAGGGAGCAGCTGGGGCTCTGCAGAATCTAGCTGCTGGCAGCTGGAAGGTAAGAATGCAGTGCAGTGGCTGAATCATTCAGATACTAAATGGCATCTGCAAGATGCTCTCCAAGTTCCAGTAGGTGCCAAAAACACTCTGAAAGTAATAATATAATAATATAAAAAGCTTAACCACTTCAGATATTCTTTTGATTTTGTGATGAAGAATGATGTTATCATTTAACTAGCCCTTTAAGATTTCCTCTTACCTGAGAGCAACAAGTAGTTTCAGTACATTGTGTCTGAAATCAGCATTTGGTAAAAATAAATGCAAAAGAAAGAAAATTGCCTTTTAAAGCACTAATTCAAAGTTAAGAGCATTTGTAATGTATAATTTGCTGTTAATTACACCGCTGATGAGCAGCATGATGGTGCAGCACCTGTTGCCTCACTAATCCTGGGTTTAAATATGCTGTCCCCCAAGAGTCAGACCCGTCATCTCCTTCACAGACACATCCCCAGTTTACGCTTGCGTCTGTGTCTTGATCATGTGCTTTCACATTTTGTTACTGCCCACATCACTTCTGCTAGCGTGTCAAAGGGCACAGTTATACCATCAGTTGCTTAGAGAGGACAACAAAAGAAAACAGGATGTAACCTCTTGGCATCAACAGAACGAAGTCGTTTACACCTTGCGAAAGGGAACACTGTGACTTCCACTGTTGACGTATTTACCTGTTTTCTCTTTGTGCGGTACGGATAAGGGCAAAGCAGCAACCTCAACAAAACAGAAGCCTAAAAAAAATGCAGTTCCTGCAATGGACATCTAAGAGTTTCAAAAGCAAGTCATTGCGCAGCCTTAATTCATGGGTAATTTTTATATAACTTATCAGGTTGTTTATCAGTTTGTTTCTTAGCACTAATTAACTGTATGTGTGTCTGTGCAGAACAGGTGTACAGTTTATGTGTACAGTTTAGGTGTACAGCAAGCTAACCAAGCTTGTTAGCATTAGCGGATAGGTTGGCACTTTTATCCAAATATGGCAATTTGTGGTTCCGAAAAAATGAAAATGGATTTGGCAAAAATGATACAAATGAATGTCTTCTGACATCTCTGTCCACCTCTCCCTGTCCTGCCCAGTGGTCCGTCTATATCCGAGCTGCAGTGCGCAAAGAGAAAGGACTCCCTATCTTGGTGGAGTTACTGAGGATAGACAATGATAGGGTCGTTTGTGCTGTGGCTACAGCCCTGAGAAACATGGCTCTGGACATCAGGAACAAGGAGCTAATTGGTGAGTAGCCACACTCGCCCCCACCTGTCCATACAAACAAATCTACACAGTCTGAAAAAGATGACGGGGTAAACAAACCTTCGAGAGCAAAAACACACTCTGACAGTGGAGAAGAATAACATCTTTATGGTCTTTTTCTGGATATTAGGGAGTAATTAAAAATAAATTTCTCTGTAGACTAGTTATCTTCACGCACTGAGAGAATTACTCCCCTGCTTCAGTACATCCTTATGATATTGGTTTCTGCAGACATGTTTAAATGTCATGTTTAGCATCTATAAAAGTTGCAAAAATATTACATAGTGCATCATCGGTCTTTAAATTTGTTTCTACTTTGTAAGCAGAAGGTAGTGTTTCTTGGACTGATCGTTTACTGCTACGTGTTCCCTTTGAGACTAGGTGATGTCTGTAATAACTCTGCTTTTCTACTGGTCCCCATAGCAACCACCACATGTTTCCTTCCACTTATTCCCTGATGCTGAGCGTCTGATGGTCGATGTGATGTTTCTCTGTGTGAATGCAAGCGTCCATGTGCAGGCTGTAATGTTAACTTTTCTGCCGTGCTGCCATGGGGCATGCAGGTATATTGTGATAGGACACATTGCTTTCCCCTCAGCCATGTTGTGTGATGTGCTTCTAATGCAGTTTATCATGTAAACACATGTGTAGCTGAGGCCTGAGAGCTGTCAGCAGCAGATATTAATAGCATCTGCAGTGAAAGGTTTGCTTTGAGCCAACTAACGCAGACGTTCACTTCCCAGTGTGTTTATATCTTTGTAATTATAGCGGTATCAATCATGATAATTAAAAAAAAATCAGAGACACGCACATCAGAATGTTAAACCAATCCAGTGCCAGTACAGTTACACAGTTCATGACAGCTTATCACTTTACTGCAGCATCAGCTTATCCACGCACTTTACAGCTGAGCGCGGTGAGTAACAATAACTAGCACTAACAATATTCACTCTTCTGCTTCTGCAGGTGCTCTTCTCACACGCAATGAGAGAATCACTTCCCACAATAAACAAGCTGAGTTAGTGAGTCACTGACACATTCAACTTTGTTGAATCACCGGGGACCAGTGAACTGTTGGGGGTTTAATTTTATTGTGATTTGTTTTCTGTGCCCTGTGCATTGGCTCACAGCTGTTCTTTTCTTTGTCTAGTTTTACTTTAAAGTTTGTAGCTGGCCTTGTTGAATTGCTGCGGTTTAATGATCTGTTTTTAGATGTTCAGTGATATTTCTACTCTAGTATTTTCTTCTTTCTTCTTCTCTTTTCACTGTTTGGATTATTGAAGATTGTCCCTCCAAAATGAATTAAAGGAATTAATTAAAAATAAATAAAGTATAATAAATAAATACACAGGAAATGTCTTTCGTGTTAGTCTTTTTCTACCTGGTCAAATTAGAGAGCAGAAAAGCATCTGTAGTCCGTGTTCTGGGGAGTTTCCGTCTAGCTGTGATATTTAGTTGCAATACCTGCAGTACCTCCAGGTGCAGCCTTATTTCCTAAGGTGTCGCCACAGCTGATGGAGCCATAAAATTAAAAAAAACAAAACAATTAAATATAATTAAAATGATTCTGTGACAATAGGAAACTCCTTTTTACAGTCTAGCCTTTTTCGTTTTTTCTCTGTTGATCTCAGCGTTTTTTCTTAACAATAATTTGAGCAGTGAAAATGACTGATGAATCTTTCCAGTACTGCAATTTTGTGGCAGTAGCTAAATCAGTGTGTTTATGTGGTTCTTATCTACCCTTAACTTCAGTAATTGGTTATACCAGTTTATTTGTCGATTGCTTCGATTATCTAGAGATAATTGATTTTTTGATCTGTAAAATAGGAAAAGTTAGAAAAATCTGACCTGAGCCATTGTATTGCTTTCACTTAATTATCACTTAAAACTAAATGTGTATTTTAAAATAGTAGTAGTGCTTTGTGCTCACAGTTATCCATGTCTTCCAGCACATCATGCTTCAGATCATTTCTCTGCAGCAGTCATAGAAGTAGCTAGTATCACTGCAGTCACCTAGAGCAGCACTGCATCATCACTTGCTTTGCTGTATTGAAGAAATTGATCTGGATGTGGATAAAAATGTAAAGAGTTCTTCCTTTGCTCATGCTCCAAAAATTTGTCCAGTTAGGTTTTGCTTATTCTTGCTGGTCACATGGCCGTCCCTCAACGCTCCTGCTACGACGTAGAAATAGTAAAGTTTTATTGTAAATTAGTAACAGTTTCTTCTTATATATTATGTACAGCAGCAGTAAAACACATGTAGTCTGCATGCAAACTGTCAGTGAGTCATGACGTGCAACTACACCCCCAGCACCACCACCATTACCACCGCCGCCACCCCAGGGTGATGACCCAATCAGAATGGAGACCAGAGAGCAGAGCGGACAAGATTTCCTGACAGCAGTGTTCAGGTGTCATGGGAAATGTAGTCAGTCTGTGTGAGATCACGTGGTCATGTTTCCATCAGTGTCTGACAGCAGGCCTGCCAGGCTGCAATTTTACCTCAGTGGTAGTCAGCTCCAGCTTTCAGAAGCTTCTTTCTTTAAAAAACAAAACAAGGGAAGAAAAATATCTTGATATTTGTGACTTTTTTATTTTCCTGTGCTTTTTTAACTGACTTACAGCTGCTTCCACAATATATGCTGTACTATAGTAGAAATTACAGTGAAAGTAATGTGAAATTACACTAGATTTAAGTCTACTGTTAGCTTATAATGCATATGATTAAAGTTCAACACATTTTGGTAATTGTTCTACTGGGTAAATTTAGTAGAATATAATAAAACTGTCTTTGCTGCAAGTTTTGGGATTCTGAAAGTTCCCACATAATGTTTGATGAATATGTTAGAAGAACAGAATACATATTAATACTACATTTATTTTTTAGATGCAAATGTCTTCTACTGTTTCCCTTTTCCACATCAAACTTGGGTAATGTGCATGCTGGACCAGGGTCTGGTTTTCTTTACCAAACCTAATATTAACTGCTTTATTAAAACCAGTCTTTAGAATGGCCTTTACATTGGTTACACCTTTGTGTCTTCATGTGAATGCACTCAAAGTAGGTATTTTGCCTAGGAGTAGGCATCGTCTTGCAGATTTTTTTTTTATATGCAGCAGGTACAGGTGATTTCAGAAACAATGAAATAAGAAAATTGTTAGACTTGTACAGTCGAGACAAAAACTTTGAGCATTCTACCTTGATAGCAAAAATAAAAGCAGCTCTGATGTAAGCAAAGCAAAGAAATCAGTTTCAACATTAGTTTAGTGCAGAGCATCAGGATTGTTGTTCTTGTGGAGGAATTGTTTAAGGTGAAGGAGCTGTGCAACTTCAACAAATTGAATTGAATCCTCTTAATAAGTTATAGGCTTTCTGTCCCTCCTGTGTGAAAGTCTTTACTTTGTAAAGTCAACACAACAATATTGTAAGTTCGTTGCATTGTTAGAAGCTGGACAGAGCTGGCCCCATACCTGCTTCTGACTAAGTGCAGGATTTAAACCCAGTTTTAGCAGGAAGAGGGCTGGCTGGCAGTAACTGGCTAACTATTTGGTTACAAACTTGCATATAAAAAGTAAAGTTTTGATCAATTCAAGGCCTGGCATAAGTCAGTTTATTTTTAATTACTCCCTAAGTCAACCCATCCATAACACCTATTGTTGGGGAACTGGAGCTCATCCCAGCTAATAATGGGCTAACAGAGAAAGACAGTGTAGAATCATCAGTTAACCTAAAATGCAGGTTTTTGGACTGTGGGAGGAAGTCAGAGTACCTGGAGAAAATCCACACAAGCACACAAAGAACACACAAACTCCACACAGAAGCTCCACAAAATGTTTGTTTCGCTCCCATTCCTACATTTTTTTGTATCTTCTTCATATATTATTCACCTCACCCGTACTTTCCCTGTCACTCTCACCCACCAAAGGTAAATATGCCATGAGGGACCTGGTGCACCGTTTGCCTGGAGGCAGCAACAACAACAACAGCAGTGGTGGGGGAGGAGGCGGAGGGGGTGGCACCAACAGCAACAGCGGGCTGGTGGGGAAGACCATGTCGGATGACACCATCACGGCTATCTGCTGCGCGCTGCATGAGGTCATCACCAAGAACATGGAGAACACCAAAGCCCTGAGGGACGCTGGCGGCATCGAGAAGCTCATTGGCATCGCCCGCAGCAAGGGAGACAAGTAAGCCGAATGGGAAGACGATGCCATGTTGATGAGGGGGTAAACTAAAAGGATGCGGAGGTGACGATAAAAACGGTAGAAATGATCTAACTAGTCAAGGTTGTGAGGAAGCACCAACACTTTGTATCGTCTTATAGTTTTTTATACGCTGATCACATTTTAAATCACAAGATGCGAACAGGTGGACTGATCAAAAGGATAAGAAAGGAGTAGGAATATAGATGTGTATTGGTGTGAAGGGGCTCAGAGCTGAGACAGGAGAGAAGGTTTACAGAGGCTGTGTGATTGTTTTTCTTAGTGCTGTGAGTCACCAGTCAAAGCAACAGAAAATAAGATCCAGCTAAAGTTTGGCCAGTCTGTACCCTGTGCGCTCCCTGCATAGTCTGTTTACCCACACACCTACATTGTTTTTATTGGACAGTCTATAAAGAGAGAGAACACAGAGGCGCAGAGCAAGGAGTATAATTTTAACTTGTTTAACTTGCTACAACGAAACATATTTACCGTCCACATCTTACAGTGCTTGCAGCTTGTGCTGTAGTAACTACTTTGCTCTATGTGAGGCTTTTGTTTGTTATATTACAGTACTGTGCACTAAA
Source organism: Astatotilapia calliptera (assembly GCF_964374335.1). Taxonomy (NCBI): domain Eukaryota; kingdom Metazoa; phylum Chordata; class Actinopteri; order Cichliformes; family Cichlidae; genus Astatotilapia; species Astatotilapia calliptera. The sequence continues at coordinate 30,749,457 of NC_137439.1, forward strand.
GCAATACAAATTATTTAATTTAAAGGTATTCATTCTATTTAAAGGATTTAAAGGTAGCATCTATAAAACTGAAGATCCAGCCATGGAAGTTTCCCATTGCTACAAATCCTCGAATTTGCCAGACTTGTCAAGATTACGTTTAGCTGCTGCCTTTTTGAGGTTTCTCACAAAATGTCGTGTACAATGCTCAAAAGCTGTCTGCTATGTTGGAAATTATAGAAACAGGAAAACCAGGGAAAAACCATTTAGCAGTGGTTGCTGGAAGCTGCTGGCTGTCGCCGAGTCGTAGCTGAATCATTCAGGATTGCTTCATCCAGACTACGATGACCTGGATGACTGAGAACCTCCATCCAGCTCTAACTATAATCTTTATCAAATAAGAAACTGTTACGCCTGATCTTAAAAGTAGAGAGGGTGTCTGTCTCTGAAATGCAAACTGGGAGCTGGTTCTACAGAAGAGGGGCCTGAAAGCTGAAGGTTCTACTCTGGTTCTACTTCCTAAAAGTAGAATTGAAGGCTTTTTAAGTAACTGTTGTTAGATATCTTAAGCTGGGTATCATCTGCATAGAAACAAATGTATGCTATGCCTGCTAATAATAATTGCCTAAGGGAATGTAAATAGAAATGGTCCCAGCACAGAACCCTGTGGAACTCACCAGATGATCAGTTAGCTGTTTTACAATGACTCTTTCAAGAATTGTTGAAAAGAAGGTTGGAGATATACATGCGCATTGATAAAGATGGATGATATTTATGATTGAAACATTAATAAATGGTAGGACGTATTTGAGCAGTCTAGTAGAAATGGGGTTTAATAGTCACGTTGATGGTTATTATTGTAGTTAACCAAGAAAGATTAATTGGAGAGAAATAATTTAAGTAAAGTTTAAGTTTTAGAAGTTGCGCTATATAATGATGCATCTGTGGGATAGTTGTGAACAATCGGCTTCTTTAATAACCAAATATTATTTTAAATGTCACTGAAATGTGTGGCATTTGCTTTGTATATGGCTTTGCATTTACACAGATTTGGTAAATTTGGTATTTATATAGCACTTTTAATAGTCCCTAAGGACCCCAAAGCGCTTTACATATCCAGTCATCCACCCATTCACACACACATTCACACACTGGTGATGGCAAGCTACGTTGTAGCCACAGCCACCCTGGGGCGCACTGACAGAGGCGAGGCTGCCGGACACTGGCGCCACCAGGCCCTCTGACCACCACCAGTAGGCAACGGGTGAAGTGTCTTGCCCAAGGACACAACGACCGAGACTGTCCGAGCCGGGGCTCGAACCGGCAACCTTCCGATTACAAGGCGAACTCCCAACTCTTGAGCCATGATCGCCCCATTGTTTGCATTATAGCTATTGTTAGATTTGTTAACATTAGCAACCTTCATTCCATGCCACTGGCCTGTGCAGACTGTGTTGCAGAATAGTATACAGCTCTTCATTTTCTCTTTCAAAATACTAAAGAAGTCTGCTGGTCTGTGTGTCTGCTTTTTGTCTTACTGTCTACAAATACTCGCTAACAAATAGTCAAGCGTAGGGCTGAACGATTATGGAAAATAATCTAATTGCGATTTTTTGCCCCAATATTGCGATTGCGATGCGATATGCGATTATTTTTTAAGGTCTTTGTCTTCTGTATTATTAAACAAAGACAAGCAATACATCATATAGTATGGCCAATACTATATTACATTAATTTTAAACTGTTCTTTCCTGGAAGACAGACCTCTGTTATGATGACATGAGGTGATGCATGAATTGATGACTGACATTTTTATTTAACTTCTTCAATCACAACAGTATATTTGAACATACACAATAGTTTATTTTTAGCTTACAAACATCTGAGCATAAAGTGCTGACAAGGAACCCTGGTGTAAACATTAAAATGAAAGTCAGTACAATGTGCAGATTGCAGAAATATACATAAACAAAATCAGTGGCTTTACCACACTCAGTTTTTCGACATCTGTGAACTACTAGACAGTCATTCAATTAAAAAATAATATTAAATAAATAAAACTAATAAATAAAAAATACACACATCTTACTGATCTTTGCAGTCAGTAACATTACACATAAAGTGCAAACATAATAGCAATTGTATAAACACACACACAAACACGCCTTTAAAATTTAAAGGCGTGAAATTGGACGGTCTAGCCTTCTGATTAGCGTCACCGCTGTCTCGGTGGAGTTTAATAAACTCGGCCGTCTGCTTCTTGCTATCTAAAATATAACCAGACACTGGCGTAAATTCTCGACTGTCTCATACTTCTGTTTAATAAGTTTTCTGTTTGACGTTTAGTCAGCTGTGTGAAAACCAAGGAGGAACCCACCCGGGGGATTAATAAAGTTTTATTTTATCTAATCTAATAACTTTAATCTCAGCCAAACCGATTTACTCACGAACAAACAAAACACTGAAAAAAGCCCAACAATAACATTTTTAGGTTGTCTAAGTGACTTATATATTACGTTTAACCCGAGCAGCGAAACTCCGCAGTGATCTGAAAATGATGTGCCGGGAGTTGTGCCGTTCTCGGCCGCATCAGTAACCCTCGAGCTCCCGGCTAGCTGTCGAGCTGGTGGGTAGCAGACGCCTCTGAAAACGTCGAAGCACTTTTGCAAATATGGGATATCTTGATAAACCGAGCAGATATTTGATGTTTACACAACTACTTTCAACTACCCAGAAAGATTAGTATGAGTAATTTTAAAACTTAGTAGCGGCCGCCATTGCTGGAAACTGGAGTTTGGCTGGGCCGCGCTATGAATTCTGGGATATGGTAGTAATTTGGACAGCCTTCGGCACGTCGCTGTGACGTAATCGGTCTACAAATGCGGCCTCAGGAGGATGCAGCCCATGAATTTGGACATGTCCAGAGTATAATCGCAGCCTTTGCGGTTAGAAAATTGCACTTGATCATGTCGCGATATTATCGCAAATGCGATATATCGTTCAGCCCTAGTCAAGCGTTAGCAAAACTTGAAAAAGTGCAACAAGCATTTTTAAGAATTTGCTCGTTGATGTTCTTGTCTCATTTTCTAAGGCTGAAGCTGTGCGTAGTGGCTATTGGTTGCATAATATCTTAAAATCAGCAATGAATTAAATCTTATTTTTTTCTGTCTTGATGCATGCTTAATCATCCAGGTAAGCAAATCCCAAAAGGTTGATTTTGTTCATCTGGACGTAGCGTTTTCAGTGGGAGAAACATTTAATCACTTATCTGCATTTTGGTACGTCTTTCGCCATCTCACAATGCTGTGATTGCAGCCATTCCCCAACTCTGTGAATGGTACAGAATTTTCATATTAATGATCAAGAGACTGACCTCCCAGCCCATTGTTCATTCAGTGGTTTTTAGTTTCAGTCATTGTGAAAATGTACTGTTTATAAGATTGGGGAAACCTGCAGTCAGCTGAGACTGAAGAAGTCACTTGAATGAGTGACGGAACGTTTCTCCCACTGAAAACGCTACGTCCAGATGAACAGAACCTTTTGGGAGTTATTTTTATCAGTTGTTGCCAGCTAAGAGAGGAAGCAGTGCTTAAACATCTAGTCAAATAGTTAGGCACATCCCTAATGCAATTAGATATATGATTTAAAAGCGGTCCCTAGGAAACCAGAAGTTCAAAGAGTGGGAGTTCTCAAAGTTAAAATTCCTAGATGACAGCTACTGACATCTGCTAAGTTGGTTTTAGCAGCAGGTCAGCTGTGTTATGATTAGATTTTGGCACTGAGGAATGACTAAAGTGCAGACAAAGATTACAGATAAAAGCGAGTGAATATGGATATAGATAATATGATGTAGCATAACTTCAGCTGTAATTTTAGCTCACTTTTGTTCTAACTGCATATCGTATACATTTCTAATTTTTGTCATGTAGAAAAAATGTTGCACCTGCTGTGTGCTTTTTCTGTTTTGTTTATGTCTATATCCTAACATGGCATTCAATTCTCCATGATAGATAACAGGCTAAAACGAATTAGTAGTGTGTTTATTATTAGACTCACATTTAGATAAAATTACAGGTACCAGTTCAGTTGTCTTGTTCCTCAAAGAACAGTTTTCCAGTGTTCCCTATTTGTGTTGCTGAAATTACACAGCCCGCAATCTGAGAATCCAAAACAACAACATTATCAAAATGTCTCGAAGAAATAAAGTTTCATTTCCTACGCACTGATAATGCCATATGAGCCAATTAAACCCACAGTCATTAGTCACTTGGGGGAAACAGAATGAAATATTGGCTAATAAATCAATCAGAAAAACAATTATGCAATTTGTCCTATGAACATTTAAGTGGCACATCAGAGAAGATGAAGAAGACGTTTTCCTCGAAGGCTGCATGAGTGTATTTTTCTTTTTTATTCTGAACTGTGGTGTTTTTATAAAACGGCGTCTACCCAAACAGAGCAGAGGACGGTCGAGCTTTACGTTGTGTTTTTTTGTTTTCCTCTCTGCTGAATTCCCAGACATAGTCCCAAAGTGGTGAAAGCTGCATCTCAAGTCTTGAACAGCATGTGGCAATACAGAGACCTGCGCAGCCTCTATAAAAAGGTAAAGCCTCTGTACTCTGGGTATATAAATCCAGAATCTGTGCAATTACATGTAAAACCATTGCAAGGTAACTAAACACTGCCTCAAATCTTCTCCTCATTTGCTTTCACTTTGGTCTCCCGCAGGACGGCTATTCCCAGTACCATTTTGTTGGCTCCTCCTCCACGATAGAGAGAGACAGACAGCGACCTTATTCTTCCTCTCGTACGCCCTCCATCTCTCCTGTGCGGACCTCGCCCAACAATCGATCAGGTGAGCCTACACATCCCCGTCTCCCATCTTCCCATTCATCACTCTTTCCACCAGTACAGTACAAACAAGCAGCGCTCCGATATATCTCAACTGTGCTTCAACCTTCACACTACAGTGACCACTGGTAAATTACTCCGCTGTCAAGGAAAATCCTTGCACTAAAAAAGTTTCCCGCCCTTGTGTTAAGTTAAGGTTTGACTAATAATAATGAGCATCTCCAAGGCCTCCGTGTTTCTGGGCTGATGGAGACACTTTGACAGTGATCACGTTGTGTAAGACACACAACCCTTGAAGAGCATTCATCGATACAGTTCATCCCGTGACAATGTAAAATGGGAGTGCCTCATATTTACTTATTTATCTAAGCTATCAATTGTTTATTGAGAAATTATAATGCTCTTAATAACATGCATTTGCATCTCCTCACTGTGCATGTGCTGCCTAAGCTTTCACATTAATGCGACAGCAATTACGTGGGTGGTGGAATTGCGGTTGAAAACATGTGAAGCCCGTTTGCTGCTTGCATAGATTGTCTGGGGCAGCTGTCAAAGTGTCCTTTCACAAGATACTAAATTCATTTCATCCATCGGCTTGTAAGTGTGACAGAAGAAGTGCCTAAAGTGCACAGAAGTGTGGATGTGTTTGAGAATATATTAGTGATGTGTTTAGTAGTGGAGTCAAAAACACTCTTAGCTCTTTTTTTCCTTTTTTATGGCCAATGTTGCATAATTAGTGCTGGGAGGTTTGGTTATAATATACATTCATCGCTCAGACACACACATCATACAAATAAAGTACAAAAATGTCACTTTCCACAACTGGAGCACAGTCTTCGTGGACTAGCTGTTACTATAAAAGGCAGCACACCAAAAACACTTGTTGGGAGATCCTGTTTAATGGCTTTAATTAGTGCAGGTGAAGCTGAGCTGCAGCTGCCTGCATCAGACTCAACCTGCCAAAGTGGCCACATGCTTCATACACAGCTTTAAAGCTTATAGTACAATTAGTAAAAAATACCCTTCCTATAGATTAAGCGTGAAATTTGCTATGACTAAAGCAGTTTTTCATATCTGGCTGTAAACATGTTTATATCATCTATAATGTGGCAGTCTATGAGGATTAACTATCATTTGGAGCCAGCCTCAAAGAGCAATTAAAGGAACTGTAGGTCAGCAGGAATCATCACCACAGCCAATATTCACAGCTCTCAATGTCACGTCTGCAACCTCAATTCCTCCATTTCCAGTGATTATGATTTTAAAATAACACCCAATGCATTTATGTCGCGCTTTTAGCGTTAAATTGCTCATATAGTCTTTAAATGTCTGCACCAGCGATTTAATGGGAATTAATAGAAACAGTGTCACAAGATTTGACAGAAAGCCAAATGTGTGAAGCTGTTTATGGAGGAGAAAGGCATCACAAAGTCAGTCATTAAGATCTCATTTAAATTGGTGTTCAGTTATAAAATCTGTTTAATCTCCTTTAACCAGTTGTTTCAATTATCATCCACTGTGTAGATGTGAGTTAGTCCTAGTGGACTGGACATGTTGGACTTTCAAACTTAGTACTTCCCCTCCCACCACAGATGTACCCATGGGTCATTTTCCCATTGTATTAATATTCTGGATGCCATTAACAGAGCTGGGCAGACAGTGGCTTAAAAATCTTATTATGTCAAGAAATAAATTAAAGTTTAGAGATACTGTGAGTTTTTGTTTTCAACAGGAAATATATTTTGTATTGGCTAATTCAAAACCACCTTATTACTTTTTTATGTAAAACTGTGAAAGCAGTTCACAAGAAATGCACAATTAGTATATTGCCTTCAAGTCAAATTTGGGCACAGCCTTTACTCACAGCCAGGGACAAAACATTTTAAATGAAAAATGAGATGATATTTTAGCATTTAATGAGCTTAAATGAACAATACAGGTTTCTTACAGGAGGGGAAATGAAGATAATAAAAAACCCTTTAAGAAGTTTCTTATATAATGCCCAATTTAATGGCAATCAGGTGTCGCAAGATTTCCCAGAAAGCCAAAAGTGGGAACCTGCTGATGGAGTCTGTGATCACAAAGTCAGTGAGGTTTATATGATGACCTTGACTGCCAAGTTTCATAGAAATCCACCCTGTAATATATAGAATATAGTCCTATTGTCATTCACAGAGCCAGGCAGCTACAGCTGCCAACTGTGAGCTAATGCATAATTCAAAAATAATTTCAAATGACTTCATGCAAGAGCATTTGAACATTTTTCACGTATTAGCCATCTACTTTTAAAAACAATAGCCAAGGCTGGATTTATGAGCCTTTCAGCTGACAAACCGGCAAAATAGAAATAAGTATGATAAAGACTCATTTCACATTTGTAAAATTTTGCAGGCAGTCACAGATTGTCCACTGAGCCTTTCTTTAATTTCACTCTTCATTTTCAAATGCACATAAAGGAAATAGTTCCTTTGTATTTAACACCATAGGAATAAATGCATTTCAATAAAAGTCGATGATTGGGTGTTTAGATGCTGATATTACAATGGATTTTGATAGGTTTGTAGCTTGAACCTATTCGCTGGAACGTTGAAGACAATATAATTACACAGCAAGCAAGACACGAAGTAGGCAAAGTTCTTCATGTTTCTCGTGCACGGGAGAGAACCGGACAAACGCCGTTTCTTCGCTTGACCCCAGTTGCTCTCGTCCGCTCCCCCGTAACACTGCTCTTTTATTGAGGTTACATGAATATGCATAAGTTCATTAACATACGACATATACATACACACAAAGAGTACCTTGCCTTTGTGTGTGTGTGTGTGTGTGTGTGTGTGGGAGGGGGGGGGGGGGGGGGGTCAGAGTGTGGCCCCATAAACTGGAAAATCCAACAGTTCATCTATATGTAAAAAAGCACTTAGACTAAAACTGACATAGCTACGTTAATCCTACCGTAAAACAATAAAACAAGGTACGACCTCTTCCCATGCTCCCAGAATGTAGCCTTTGCAGCCTGCTAAAAATCACACATCCTATCACGACACAATTGATTAAACCTCTAAGCATATATGGTTAAATATTTCTAAGCGTAAATGACATTCAACAATACAAAACCTAACAGATTTGTTGTGCCAATAGAGCAGTAATGAGCATCTAGATCAATACTAAATGGATTATAACAGGCAAAGAAACAGGCACAGTAACACAAACAGGCATCATAACCAGCAGCTTCTATGTGATTTGTAGATCAGAGCAAACCATATGGCACCAAATCAATTGCCGACATGGCTTACCAGATCCAACTTATTGTCACCGTCACTGATCCCATCATCCCCTTCTCTTTTTTCGGACTGTGGGTGTTTATATTTCTTCTGATACTTCCAGGATGCCTGTTGGGTACAAAAAGGTTTTCAGGTCACCAACAACAAGAGAACTTAATAAGCCAATGGGAGTCTGAAATGGTGAGAATATATAGGAGGGGCTTGCAGTCAGGCAGCAAGAGGATAAGAAGAAGAAAAGAGAGGATAGACTAAAGCCGACATAGGGAGGAGGGATGACTCAGTATTTACCTCTTTGAATCACAGCCTGGTCAAAAAGCTAAAGATTTGTGGAAAATGGTCCAAACCCACAGAGCCACAGTCAAAGCTGCTCCCAGTACCCCTGTTTTTAACTCATTCCAGAGTGATGGTTAGAGCAAGTAATGCATACAGTGAAGCCACAGACTTCTTTGCTTTCATTGGCAGGTAAATGCAAGAGCTCAGAGTGTTGAACAAGTTCACGTTGCTCTGAAAGGATTCGACTGTGTTGCAAACACTTGTCCTCCCTTTTGTAGTTTCTTCCTGATCTGTATTGATAATGTGTTGACTGATCTAATGTGTGTGTGTGTATGTAGCGAGTGCTCCTGCGTCCCCCAGGGAGATGATGGCATTGAAGGAGAGAAAGGCAGACTACGAGTCAACTGGCAATGCCAGTTACCATAGCAGCAAGGGCGAGCACACATCCCGGAAAGACGCCATGGCGGGTAGGAATTCCAAACTGCACATTTGTCACAAACACACATAAAGCTGTTTCCAGCAGAGGTGATGGTTTTAGTATAAAGGAGTGTGCGTTAAGAGATATGAAAGGAATCGTTTCATGGGAAACTATTTATTTTTATCCCGAGAGAGAGTGAAAAGGTTAAAACCACTTTCATTTTTGTAGTTTAGCTTTGCCCAAAGATAAATCCACCTGTCAGTGCTTATTACATCACACTTGTTATGTCTTTTTTGTTCAGTAGGTTGTTGTTATTGTGTTAAAGCTGACATTGTGGAAAAACATCACAGGTGACTCAAAATACATTTAATCAAGATGTAGCTAGTTAGTGTGAGAGTCTTAGAGATGCTGGTTAGTTAGTTAGCTGGTTAGCTAACAGACTGCTAGCAGCAGCTTCAAATTTCTCTATAAAAATTGTCTGGACAAACAGACACCAATAAATTAGACTAAATCTTTCCATTTTAAGCCACTCCAACCATAAACCTTCTTATATGCAGGGATGCACATAAGTGGTCCGCAGGTGTGCATTCGCTGTCAAAATAAAAGACGCACACCAGATAAGAAGTTGCAACGCGCGTTTGCGTACATAAGATTTTCTGGAGGAGGACAGACATTTGTTTAGAACTCTTAAAGATGTCAAAGAAGCTCCTTTAAGCAATTACTTTGGTGTTCCTCCACCCCCAAAGAAATGTCAGAAGGAGTCCGAACCACAAAAGAAGCGCGTATTCTCGGAAAAGTGGTTGCAGGAGGTGAGCTGGCTTCAAACAAATGATGAACGCACAGAGATGTGGTGCAGAATATGCCGTGAAAATCCCACTCTAGTGGACAAAAACACTGCCTTTTATATGTACGCAAACGCACGTTGCAACTTCTTATCTGGTGTGCGTCTTTTATTTTGACAGCGAATGCACACCTGCGGACCACTTATGTGCACCCCTGATTATATGCATAGGCTGTATATAAAAGATGGATGTAGCCACAGTGACATGACCAACTGGTCAGTGAAGTCCCTTTATGAGTCCTCAAGCTAGTATTTCTACCTGTGCTATGTTAGTGCTTTGAAATTGGATGTGTCAGGTGAAGGGTGGCTTTGACTGAGAAACCTAGAGACACTGCAGACTCACATGAGCAGCCACTTATCAATGAATCGTTTTATGACTACCCAACTAGCATCTGAGACCACTGACCTCTGCTGTCTGCTCACTTTGCACACCTGAAAGCTGTGTCTGTGTTTTCTCTCTGGTCCATTGAGCTAAGTCAATTCTGGCCTCTGGCCTCTAACACCAATCTTCCCATTGGAAGGCCTTAGGCTGTTGCACCATCATATCTTATAAGGAACATTTCATTATCAGCAGCGTTTTTCTTCCAACATCACCATCAGCACAGAGCTTTAATCTTGTTGTCAACATCCTGGGTTTCAGCGAGGGTTTCATTGTTGTATGCGGTCTATCCTTGGAGAGAGTTCACACCAAGAGCAGTTGTTACATGGGAAACAAAAAAATCCAAGCTCTCCTTAATCACCATTCATCATCCTCTTCATTAATGTTAATGCAGCAGGTGTCCAGCTGATACCACTGACAGCCTACTCCCATTTGATTACTTTAATTATAAAAACTGAGTAAACGATTTAGAGCATGAACTCATCCTCACTGTGTCTGCAGGTCAAATCTCCGGTGGGTCTTCAACACTACACAGAGGAGCGTATGTGTCCCCAACTGATGACCTGAAGTATAATCAGGTATGAAAAGTCCCTTTCTTTAGGAAACACATTCCATAATCAGGTTTCATGTACATGCTAAAGGTGACTTGTTACCTCTAGCTGACACACCAGCATTAAAGGCTAATTTACATCATGGAGCCCTGCTCTCAAAAACTAACATAGGTTTAACACTGTGCGGCTTAACGTTTTTAGAACATGTTTAGCATAATCATCACTGGGTTGGTTGGCTGGTTGTGGCTAATAGACTTACATTAGTTTATGTTAGCAAACTAGTGACACAATTGATAACTCAGTAGAAAACAAGGGCACTGAAACTAAAAAGCAATATAAGGGGGTCACTTTGAACTGCCCCTATCTGCAAAAATGAGTTTTATGTTGAAAAAGCAAGGATATACCGTCCACTGTCACTCTGTCTCTTTAGCAGTAAGTGTTTGTTGCTGTTGTTTCTTGTTGTTTGGCCAGCTGCACTGAAACTGAAAAATAATGTAAGGTTTTTATGAATGAAGACAGTGTGGAGGACTTTTTTTCCACTGAGTTATTGTTACTATTTAGACTTACATTTGTTTATGCTATCTCTTATCACCAACCACCCTACCCAGTGAAATCACGTTCTGTACTGGCACAAGATGGCACAGCGGTAAATCTATGTCATTTTTTGGGAGCAGGGCTTCATAGTGTAAATTAGCCATTATACATGTCCACTATAAACTCAGAAGGTTCCTTCCTTCATGAAATGAATTACTAACACTACAAGAAGCAGGTGTGAATAAAAATAAGATGTAAAGAGTAAAGTGTAAAGAGAGAGGAAAAAATAAAAACACCAAAGACAGGTTAGTGATTATATTTGAACTCAATAGTTTAAGATGCCCTGATTTCACTGAGGAAACGTTTGAAAACCCACAACACTCAGCATCTGATAGACTAGAAAGCATTAATATTTCCATGCTGCGCTGCTGGCTTTATTCAATTCTTTATGACTCATCTCACCTTTAAGAGGAAGATCTGCTGTATAGTTCTAGGTGAATAGGAAATATCACAGTGAAACTGAATCGTAAAGGCTTTAATAGTGATACTATAAAGACACTATGACGTCCTAAAAGGTCACTGTAAACCTATAAAGAATGCTGTTTAAGCACTATGGCAATACACCCGTGAATTCCAGTTATTCTCACAATCTAGTCTTTGGTTGGATGGTGTTGCCGGTAAAAGCTAATCGCTACCCATCACCCACTTTGATGAAGGAATGTCAGAACTCAGTTTTATTGAGGTTTTGCAGACATGTGACCACTAACCATGTGATGCTACCTTATTTGGACATGGCATTGACAATAATAGTGACTACGTAGAATCAAGTAAACAGGATCCCAATCAAACGCTTAAAGACGGATGCATGACCATCTGTCAACTACCTGTTGCTATGGAAAAAAAGCTCCTCGTGGTTGGTTTGGTCACAAGCATATTGTTGCGGTGGTAGTTTGAATAGAAGTGATGGACTTGTGTATAAATACTGGCCAGCTGCTCTCTGAGCTGGAGTGAAACTGTAAAAAGTGCAACACAAATTGGAAATTTGCCTTCAAAGTTAAAGTTCCAACTTTTGAAATGTGAGCCCTAAGGCACAGCTTTTAACTTGAAGGTGAACATCTCCATTTCCTGTTTGTGTCACACCTTTTCAGATTTTACTGCTACTCATCTAGTAGTTTGTAGTAGACATCTGCTAGCAACCAAAGCAATCGCTTGGAAGCTTTGTATTGTATCACATCCAATATGGTGGACGACTCTATAGCAATGTGCAGTGTCACATGAGAAACCTCATGGTTCCCAGTACTCCCCTCACTCTCACTTGTGGTGACTTGGACCAATCATGAGTGGTCATTTGTAATGATTGTGCTCTCCTTCTTTCTAGGTATCTTCTCAAGGCTTGCCATCAGAACCCTACCCCCCTTTCCAAAATCCTCCTCCACCTGACAGCAGCAACTACGAGGATCAGGCCTGCTACGAGAACCAGGTTCATGCTGGAGGGCGTCCCCCGCAAGGTGACCTTAACATGCACCTGCAGGGCCTCAAGTCCACCGGCAACTATGTAGACTTCTACTCAGCCTCGCGGCCCTACAGCGAGCTCAACTACGAGACCAGCCACTACCCAGCCTCACCAGATTCCTGGGTGTAAGGGGAGATGAGGGAGGAGGAGGAGAGTACGGATAAAAGAAAACCCGGAAGTGAAGGGGGGGTGGCTTAAAGGTGGAGTGAAAGAAGATGAAAGGACAGGTTCCCTTCCTCCCTCCCCATCCTCCCCTGTAGTTCCTGAGTAGCATCATAGATAGCAGGATGATGAAGGGGGAGGATGGAGCGCATGAAAGGAGACGCGGGCAGAAAGCTTGATAGACATTTCACTCCTTTCAGGGACATCTCTGAGAGGAAGGAGAGGACCAGAAGCAAATGGAGGAGTGGCCAAGCATGTGCATGCACACCACCAACCAAACTGACCGACACATTTTCTTTCTGTGTTTCGTTTGTGATCAACAAGTGGTAGAGAAGGTTCACCAGACAGAAAGAGCGCCCGCTTCTTGTAGGCCTCTGGATACAGAATGTCAATCAGAGACTAACCCGGAGAGAGAGAAGAGAGTCGGGACATGAAAGGGAAGCGCGAGAGCAAAAGTTGGCAAACGGTTTTGCGATGAAGAAGGACGATGAAAGATAAACGTGGATTGGTGGACTTGAGGATGAGATGTTTTGCAGCGAGTCAGAGATACCCCAAGAGGAATCTGTAAATATGTGGTATAGCATCCATGGGTTTTAGTAAAGTGAAGCACAAGAACTGTAGGACACATAGGACGTCTGTCACACAAAACTTTTCTTTCTGTCTGTGGCTTCAGCGTGACGTATTCTCTGGGCAAGAAAGACTTTTGGTCATTTGTAACACTTTTTTTTGTGTTTCTACTTTTTTAATTCTGATTGTATAGTATTTGATGTACACTGTACATTTACGGAGATGCATTGCGTACTGTACATTGCACTATTTTCTGTGTCATGTCAGGCCTTTTGCCACTGGTTCCGACTCACCTCCTCACCAAGTACGCCCCCTTACCCAAACACACACAGACTTTCAGAACTCATATCATGGATGTTGCTAATGTGAAACACTGGATATGAATTGCAAGGTCACGGTGCTCCTTTCCACTGCCCTACAGTTAGTACAGCTGCCAGAACTGCTAAAGAAAGGTTGTTTTTTGGGCTTTTTTAGGCTAGCGTTGCATCTTCTCCACACCATTCCCCTGCTTTTACCCCCCTCCTTTGAGTGACCTGTGTTCATCATGTATATAACCGTGCCAAACGAGGGATACTTCCCCTCAGCTGAAAGGGGAGTGTTGACGGTGCATTCAAGGGTCCAAGTTAAGCTGAAGGTTTTCAGCTGAACATCCTCGCCGTTCTAACGATGCCACTTTGTAAATGCTTTGGTTTTTCTAAACTGTGTTTTACTGGGATGAAAACCGTCGAACTGCACCGAAACTCCCGAGTAAAATCGTAACAAGAAAAAAAAAAGAAGAAGAAGAAGAGAAAAAGGAAAATCGCGGAGGGACTGTGGAGCCTCACTTCCTCCAGAGCTGTACAAAATTAGTTGATTTCTGTGTTGTAAATTAATTCATGTTTGAAGTACAAAAAAAGAAAAAACTTTTCTGAGAGATGGTTGGCAATTCTAACTTCATGGTAGACAACAACTGTTAATAGAGTACGGATATATATTATATAAATATAAATATATACTTTTTATGTGCAGATGTGGATGTCACTTATAGCAGCAACATTATGGAAAAAAAGACTTGTTTAAAAAAATTTTAAAAAAAACAGCTACATGTAGGAATTTTGTTCACAGTTAATTTTCTGGTCAGCACACTAAAATTGTCGACTTTGTGTAGTAATGTTGTTGCTATGTGGAGTAGAGTAGACCAGGGCCCAGGGATCCACGTCGTCACTGAGGCAGTCTAGCAAAGGTGCTACATCCGTGAGAAGTATTTCCGACACGTCTGTATTCTGTCTGTGCACAAGATGTTTTCAGACTCCACCCATCGTGCTGCACTGATGCACTGGAGTGTGTCACCAGTGCACCTCTGCTTTTTAGATGATTTGGTCTCAGATACCAAAACATGCACCCGTCAATGCATGCCCATTTTGTTGTCAAACTGAAATATCTTTTTTCTTTTCTTTCTTCTGTTTTTTTCTGTAAGTGAAGAAGGCTAAATTGTAGAAGGTGACACCAGACCCTGGTTCTCCCTACTCACTGCTGTTTAGAAGTCCTAGAGGTCATCTTCCAATGCTTGATAAAGCCACTCATAATGCAGCAGCCCCACCACCACAAACACACACTGGATGGAAAGCAGACGTGCTGTATTTTTGTTAGTAAGCATCTGGAAACTGAGAACGTTATGTATGTCCTTGTGATCCTTAGGCAGAGAAAACTTACTATGAGACCTGTATGGAGATATAACGTCGGTGACCTTTTTTTTGCTAGACCAAATGTGTTTTAAAAAGAGAAATTGTGAATCTTTCTATTGCCTCAAACAGACTGCAACTGCTCCAAAAAATATAAACGAACCATCAAAGAACCTCTGATTCTGAGAGTTTGTTTGTTCTGGTGTCAAAAACAAAGCTGTTTACGACTGAAGTAGTACTCCTGGTGCAAAATTGAGGACTCTTTTCTCCAATTCTATTCAGTTTTATTCATATTGCAGGTAAAGACTGCGATATAAAGAGAAAAAGCCAGCTATTAGATGACCCCCCTGTGAACAAGCACTCGTGGGAAGGAAAAAAACCCTTTTAACAGGAAGAAGCCTCCAGCAGAACCAGGCTCAGGGAGGGGCGGCCATCTGCCACGACTGGTCGAGATAAAGGCTTGTAATAGACTACTTGCACTAGGGCATGTGACGTATTTCCGTTTCCAAATAGTACCGCTTGTGCGTTTCCGGTACGTTTGCTTATCTATCGGTAGCTATGCTAATGTCGCTTCAGAATGAGTATAAAAAGGAAAGTATTTAAAACAGAACATTTTCAAAAACAGGAGAAGAAATACTCCGAGCATTGCTGTGTCCCACTTTGTTCAGCTTCAGCCAAATTTAACGGCATACTAAGTTTTCATGCCTTTCCGACCCATTCCGACTTGAGAAGACAATGGCTGGTAAATATACGCCGGGATCATTTCACGATTACCTCTCACACCAGGGTCTGCTGCAGACACTTTGCCAGTGATCAACTTATAGAGCCAACAACCCTCGATGGTCGAAGGCGGCTTATTAAAGGTGCTGTACCAACACTTTTTGAGTGGAATGGCTATAAAGTTGAACCACCGCGGCGTAGTGTTTGGGAGAGAACGGAGCGACGCCCTGAACTAGTTCCTCCTGACGATCAAGAAGAGCACAGTCTTACAAGAGATCATGACTACTGCTCAGTCCCTGAGCCGTCTGCATTGGACATATCTGCATCAGCTGCAGAAGACCTGTCCGAAGACGTGGAGACTCTGAGGAAGGAAATACAGGAGTTACGTGTCCAGCGAGAATTTGGGTTACAGCGTTTTGCTGGCTCCGACACTGACATCCGATTCTATACCAGGTACACCTAAGTTCTATTCAAGCTAACTGTTTAAAATATACCAAGGTCATGAGCTGCACAGATTAACCTGCAGAAAAACAAGAACAGGAAGTGACACAATACCACAGTGATCCAATAGCACGCTATGCTATTCTCCCATGTTTGTCTTACTCATTATATTATTGTGATGGACCGAGTTGAAAAACAGGAGGAGCCCAGGAATTATTAGAAAAATATAGTTTCCATTTATTTAACCCCCAAAAATTATATTTACAAGACTAATAAATGTTGAGCTCATAAAAGAGGTCAAAGAAACAAAACTGAACTCAGGCAACGACTGCAACCTTAACAAACCAAACAACTGCCCAAACATACATAATTGACCTAAACATGAAATGACATACAAGGGTATATATAATGGCTGATCAGACCATTGTGACACATGAGGGGTAACAAACAAAACACAATCATAAATCACAAACGATGCAGTACAATCTGGTTTGTTAATAAACTAAACACTAAAGAAGAAAATCAAAAACCCCATTAAACCCTAAACTCAAATATTTAATTAAATACAAATACTTTGTTTTTAAAGTAAAGAAAACACACATTCCCCCCTTCAGCAGGAAGTGGTGGTGTGGTCCAATTATCTTCCTTTGTATTTAATGGTTTCAAACCCTGGCTACCATCTTTTGTCCAGCAACTCCCAGGGATGATGGCAGGTAAGAAATAAAAAGACAAAAGTTAGTCAGAAAGCAAAGAAATTAAGTAGTATGAATACATAAGTAAACTAAATGTTTGACTGGTGACCTGACCAGTGTGTACCCCACCTGTCACCCTGTGTCAGCTGGGATAGGCCCCAGCTCACTGTGAATAAGCAGTTAGGAAAGCAGATGTGTGACTGGCTCAAATTTAAAAAAGAGAGAGAACACAAGAAATGTGTGAGTCAAAGTGAAATGTGTCACTCTGTGGATACATTCCCCCTTAAATAATGCCACAAAGAGCAGGAGCTTTAACATTTAACAAGGATTACACAAGTATACAAAAGTTATTGCACATCACCATAAATGCTTATGTGCATTCACATATGATATTTGTGTCCTTCATAGTTTGTTTTTGTTCTCCACTTATGAAAAGATCCTAACTTAGACTCTTGTCCCATGCTCAAACTCTTTCAACCACATTAAGCTCCAAGGAAGGACTATTTTTACATATTTCCTGGTCCTGGGACAGTGCACACTCATGGTTAGTTGCCAGAAAGCATTCTTATGTGAAACTAACAATAGAATACAAGTCATTCAGTGGTCCCTCAGCCCACTGCAGACGGAAGCAAGAAAAGGAATCCAACCATGCTTTGTTAAACACTGACATACAGAGTGCTGCAGGAATGAGTCCTAAAACCCTGAAATAAGTCATTAATGTCCATTTCACTTCCAGGGGTTTGGCTTAGATGCCTAAAATATGGTCTGTGGTTACTTTTATCCTGCATCATTAAATATACAAGTATCACGCTCATGTGTTTTCACATAATCTGGACATGTTATTGCTAACAAGTCGCTAAATGAGACAACAGAAGTTGTTGGAGACATTTGTGGTTGTCGTCCTAAAATTTTTGGGATTTTCAAATCCAATTAGCATTTTTTTATTTTTTTTCGAGGATGCATTTGAGTTTTATTTTAAACAAAGCTTTTATCTCAGTGTTCCACCATCCTAGACAAAATCCCTGAAACCAGAGAGATGCTACCTTCATGTAAAGTCCTGCAGATGCAGGTTTGGTCTGAATCCAGCAGAGCACCTTTGGGGTGGCACTGAACAGGAAATTGGCAGCATGACTGTCTGACTGACAAATCTACTGAAGTGATGTGATGTGGCAGTCAGCATGGAGCCAGATCTCACTCACAGGAAGGTTTTCAGCATTTTGTGGAAGCTGGGAACAAAAACTGCCCTGTGAGTAAAGGGGGCGGGGTCTAACTAGCAGTAGTTTGATGCCTCTAATAAACTAGATGAGTGCACATGTTGTATTAAAGATACCGCAAATAGAAACTGGGAGAATTAACCAGTGTGGTATAGCACATTGTAGAGACTATTAACATAAATGCTGCTCATCATTTAGGCACGGGACAAAAGGTGGCGGTAGCCTTTGCTATTTACCTTTAATTCTTCCATTTTTACTTAGATAAGATCAACACATGTTGATGTGACATAATCAATGGAGTTTTCCAGTGGTCTGTGTGTGTGTGCGTGTTTCTGTGGGTCTGTGTGCAGGTCCATCCATGCAATGACTTTATTTTGGCCTGTAAAGGGTCATGAGTGCTCTCTGGTGGTCATTAGAGAAACTGCACCACAGGTCAGGGTGGCGGCCATTTTAGTCTCCGAGGCCTGTTCTGCATGACTTTCTGCAGATGGATCGCCACACCACAGACACGCACAGCATCTCTGAGAGCTGTGTGTGGGGGGGAGAGTGTGACTACACTGTCGGAGTACAGAGCAAAGTGAGAGAGAAGCTCAAGAAATAAATAGTGGACGTCCTGTAAGTTTTTCACCGAGTCTGGATGCTGATGTAAGAGCTTCTGTATCACGCAAACAGTTTCTTTCTGTGGTCGGAGTATATGATCAAGTGTGGGAATCCGACCAAGTCTAATAATTTCATGCTAGTAGCAACAAATAAAAGAAATAATAATAATATTGCAAAAGTGCTGCTGTGATATCAAAGACTTTTTAAAAAAAAATGAAATAAGTAGCATCAAAGACTGTATATAAAAGATGCATCTAACCCTGTGATGTCACATATTTAATGCTGTAAAGCTAGCTATTTTACCACAGAAGGCTATGGAAATGCCCTCACCTTTGAAGCCAGGGTTTAAAGAGCTTTTCAGTTTCCAGCCACACGGGTCGTTTGCTAGGTAGCTACTTAGCTTCACACACAAAGTCAGCATTTCAGTTGATTTGTGTGTGTTCAATAACAAACAACTGAGAGAAGGATACAGTTAGAGCCTTCGCTGTCCAAAAACTGGCATTACAATTCACAAACAAGGCTTTGAATATGGCTTAAATGTTCTGGTTGAACATGGTGTGTTAGATAAACAAAAGGAAAACTTGTTACACACGCGCAATAGCAAACCAAGGTGGAAAAAGTGTTATCATTCAAGGAAAAGTTGCGGAATCTCCATCAGACCTGTTAGATTTGCTTTTACTTGTCCTCTGAATCTACACTTTGTCCAAGAGGCTTATGTTGCCGCTTCTAAATAACTCTCAAGTGTTGTTTCAGGTCCCTGTCAAAATGATGTATCCTCAAACCAAAATCATTGGTTTTCGTTATGACTTCCAACTTTTGGCAGAGACTAAAAAGGTCCATGGAGAGAGGCTTTAACAGCCTCCGGTACTGTTCAGTATTGTGGCTCAGTCCTTCCTTCAACATGCCAAGCACATTTTTTTTAAGTGCTCTGCTCATTCATCCCTTTGGTGTTTCATGTTTTACTGGCTCCAATTTACATCCTTACTCAAATAACCTGGATTAAATATTAAAGGTATATTTAGCAGAGTTTGTCCTGCCCGCAGCAGTACATGACAATAATAAATCTGCTCTGCATGGCTCACTGCCAGACTTAAACATATAGTTTATTTATTTAATATTTTGGCTGCAAGGACCTGTGCATTTTCAAGATCAACCACTGAAAGGCATAAATCAAAGTCCACTTTACAAGATGTCTTGGTCAGTGTGATTCGACCTTCTCTGTACAGAACGTAGGTTCACAGTGTCCTCAGATTCTCTTGCCAAGAGTAGAAAATATCTGAGTCCTCACCTTAAAGACTTGGTGGCTGCTTTCCTCAAACACAGAAAACGGAACACAGGGTTTCCTTTTTAAAATATAAAATGTTTTCACATTTACATGTTTTAGCAAAAACTCTTAAAAACCAACACATCGTCCAACGATCTAAAGAAACAAAGTCATTCCCATCTATCAGTCTGGAAACGTTACAAAGCATTTCTAAGGCTTTGGGACTCCAGTGAACCACAGCGAGAACCATCCATGAATGGAGGAACCTTGTGCCGTTATATCTGGCATAAAACTAACACAGCATTTCATAACAAGAACAGAGTCAAACACGGCGGTGCTAGTGTGATGGTCTGGACGTTCTTTGCCGATTCAGGACCTGGACAACTTGCTCTTACTAACAGAACCATGAATTCTGCTCTCTACCAAGGTAAATGTCTGACCATCAGTTTGTACTCTGAAGTTCAAACACACTGAGGTTATGAAACAGGACAAAGAGTACAGAAGTCCAAAGTACAGAAGCAACTCCAGCCCTAAATCAAAGAAAGAAACAGTAGGAACTTTTTAGAGTGACATAATCAAAGTTCCAATTTGATTAAAAATTCCTCCAAAGGAAAAAAAACCCTAATAAATCAGAAAAGGGGAAAATACTTTTTCACAAGACTGTGTATAAATAAAGATGAAACATTAAGGGACCTTTATGGTCTCTAACCAGTTACACAGGTTAGAGACCATTGCGCAGCTATTATTGTTGCAACCATTTAGAAGGATCCATCCAGAGATAGATCCGATCACTACAACTTTTTGCAATCGTTTGCTGAGAGCGAAAAAAGCATTCAATTGAATCTTTCCTAGTCACAAGGTTTCCCATTATCGCTATTGCAGAGGTTCCCAAAGTGTGGGAACCGCGCCGCGGTATGAAAAAAAGAAAAAAGAACGCTTGGACACTGCTAGCATAATGGACAGGTTTTTGACGGGGCTCCCACACAAACGCAAAGCAGGAGATGAAGCATCATCAAATATATTTCCAAACCAACTTCCTTCCAAGCCAAAGACTAGAAAATATGGTGAAGCATATCTTCCCTTTGGTTTCACCTGCACAACTGCCAAGGTAGGTCTCCCCTGCAGAATTGGTTTTCCCTGCATCGGGAGCACGCACTGGGCTCTCCAAATCACGGACGAACAGTCCACGAAGATTTTTCAGGGGGGCCTAGCAAAAAAAGCTTGGGAACCACTGCTCTAGTGTGACTGAGGCTATAACCACAACACTGAGGAAATCTGGTGGTCTTGTGGCTCTATCTACCCTGATGGGAATATTCTCTTCCGGGATAACAATACTGCATCAACAAAGGTTTGCTAAAATAATTCACATCATTTTCAGTCACCTGATCACAACCCAGCTCTGCCCTCCACCATCATCAAAGCAGCAAATGAGGAAATATCTTTTGAAAGAGTGTTGTTCCATCTCTCCAGTAGACTTCGAGACTCGAGGAATCCATAACAAGGCACACTGAAGCGCCTGACTAGGATATTTATAGTTGGCTTTTCCTTTAACCCTGTGGCATAATCTAATTGCAATGCTAGGAAATCAACACATACAATAATTCTGGCATACACTAATAACTACTCATATTTGAATATTTCTAGGGTAGGGTTAGGGAAACTACAAACAATGGCACCGCACACCTTTAATGTACATTTGTTGCAGTTCTCAGTGGTTTCCACTAGTGGGCAAATAAGGTCACATCCATCCATCCATCGCTTCTGCTCATCCTTTTCAGGGTTGCAGAGGACACTGGAGCCTATCCCAGCTGTCTTAGGGCAAGAGGTGGGCTACACCCTGGACAGATCGCCAGTCTGTTGCAGAGTAACACATAGACATAGACAACCATTCGTGCTCACATTCACTCCCACATTCTCAACTATGGGCAATTTAGAGTTTCCAATTAACCTAACCCCACTGCATGTCTTTGGGCTGTGGGAGGAAGCCAGAGTTCCCGGAGAGAATCCGTGCAAACACGGGGAAAACATGCAAACTCCACACAGAAATAAGGCTGCTTTTTATACATAGAGTGTCCTAATTCCACTATAATACCATATCTGATCTTTTTTTCCTTCAGACTTTTCTTTATAGTAACACAACACATATATTCGTATTATATATAAGCACATGTAAATGTTTTTTTGTATTATGACCATTCTGGAGCAAAATTAGCCAAAATATTGAAGCATTGCACTGGAAGAGCTAAGGATGACTTTCACACCATCACCAGTACTCACAGAGCACTGGATCTATACAGTACCTGACAGTAAACACGTCCTCAACATTAGCCAAAAATTGAAGATGCCCTTTCTGACATGTTCTCAATAATGGATAATCTGGTTTAGATGGCCAATAGATGATGCAGGAGGCAGCAGGAATGATTTGCACACAGTGAATCCTCTACATTTGCCTGCACATGGGCGCAGTCAGACATCACGCAGACCTTAAAGTATGGAGCTGGCAAGTTTAAAATGTTTTAATGTTTGTTCAGAACAATTGGGACACGTGCTTCATCTCATGCACAGGGTTCGAGACGACAGTGTATGTTTCTCATGGTGTTTTTTTGTGAAGTCAACAAGTCACAGTCCTAGCACTAAGCTGTTTATTTTTGGCGCTGCCTTTCAAATTCTCCACAAAGCCCTCACAAAGCCTGCGTGAGCTGGCTTCTCAGCTCAGCTATCAAGAACTGCTCGTAAGCTCTCCACTTCCATGAAAATTCCTGTTGTACTATGTATTGATGTAAAATGGCTTGCTGGCTTCCTCCTGAATGTTCAGCTGTCCTTGTCTGCAGCTATCATCTGTGACAGCCAGTCACCAATCATCATTTGGCCGCGTCGGAGCTCTTCTCTCCATCCTGTTAAAATCCCTCCAACTGGCTGTTACCTTCCTGCTCTTTAAAGCCCCATTCCCGCCCTCTTGGTATTCCTCTCCAATAAATGTGTATGTCAGTTTCCAATACGTTGTGCCCTTTCTCCAAGGCTTTTACCCTTTTTTCTTCTAAGGTAAATAGGACCCATGGACTGTAAAAGATGGACACAGCTTCCAAAACTGAAAAATAAATGGGGAACTTTGTTTTAATTTAAAAAAAAAATTTGTGTTACATTTAGAGTAAATAGATGATATAAAAGGGTCTGACAGACCTAACCGAGTTCTTCAGTTTAAGGAAGCAGCTGGCATAAAGTAATCTATGACCCCAAAACACCCTTTCCTGGTAAGATTAGAGTCTCAGTTTTGATCCCCTTGAGTAGAATATGATGTCCAAATGTTCTGTTTGATAAGTTGCTGTCATGTGAGCATACAGGGTCTCTCGGTTCTCAGCCAGAATCACCCCTCGCTCATCGGTCAAAATACCAAGATGAAATATGAGACATGAGGCTTCAAAACAGACCCTATAGTGTCTCTATGATTTCTGTATGTCTGCATTCCTCTCTTACACCTCTCATCCCGTTGCTGTTCTTTGTCTCCATCCAAACCATTCTGTCCTGTGATATAATCTCACTTCTGTCTTATCTTACAACCTTCAGTGTGCTTAATCCTCTAAATATGATGTTATCTACACCATCCCCAGCTTTAACCGAGCACTAACCCTAGAAAATCAGAATGTGCCATTTTTGGTATTAATATATTGCTTGTAATTCCCAAGTGAAAAAAGTCTATATTGGCTTTCTCCAAAATACAGAGTTAGGGTAGATTTAGGGTTCCTACGTATGATGGCTTAGACCTTAGAAGGTCAACCATTAACAATGGCTGGTGTGTTAAACCTGGATTGTTTTCAAGCAACAAGGTCAGCAGTGTGTGGTTTTTGCCTATAGGTGGGTTATGGTGTTGGGTGTTAACCCATTCCAAAGTAACACGTAACTGTTATCCCATTACATTTTTAAATAACACAGTAATGTAACACGTTATTGGACTAAACTGAGCAATCATATCACGAAACTCATTACATGAGTTACAAAGGTTCCTAAATTATGTGCACAATGGGCAGGTAGAAGGAAAAAAAACTATCAATTATGACTTCGTCCTGATGTGCACTTGCACTGTAATCCGCTCATTTCAGTTAAGGGAGGAGGAAAATTAAAAAAAAGGTCTACAACTTTTATTTTTATTGCACGAGAGAACAAAACTGCAAAGTGCAAACTGCATTCAGGACAGACACGTGTGTTATACTGCTAACACAACATTAGCTCTTCAGGGGCATCTGCATAGATAGCATGCTATTGCTAACACAAAGCTAGCGAATAGCTAGCTGAGGGGTATAGCTGGGCGGATGAAGAGCCCACCCCAGCAGATAGAGCCTGGGTTTAGATAGGTAATAAAGGCAGTGATGAGGGTTTTTTCTATAATCCCTTTAAATTCTCTTTGTCCTGATTTCGTTTTTGTGTTTTGTTGTAGGTTTTGTGTTTAAAGCTAACGCTGTGCCCTCATCAGGATAGGGATTTGTGTCAGTGTGTGGGACTGTAGCCTCAGGTTTATAGTTAATGTGACAGTGCATTTCAGGACTTATTATAGAGTAACATGTAAGTAATGTAACCGTTAGTGTCCACAGATTACTTTCTATGATGAGTAATTAAGTACTGTGTTACTTTTAAGAAAAGTAATGAGTAATGTGTGATGTTTTCCTTTTTTTGAATAAGCATCTCACCACTCTCTGCCACATTCCATAGAATGCATAATAATACACAATGAATGTTGTCAGCATACCAACAGACATACAAATAAGAGATATTATGTTACATGTACATGATATTTTTCTTGTGCTCCCATATCTGCCACATTCCAGCACAAAGTGCACCTTGAAAAGTAAGAGTGGTTTCAAGTAGAAAAAAAGGCAACATTGCAGGAAACCCTAACAAAGAAGACGATGAGCAGTTTGGTCTACAAAGTGTCTTTTTCTGCAAGAATATGCATTTTGAGAGCCATGTCGAGATTTACACTGAGCACTTTGAAGCTACAGTAAGTCACGTCTCCTTTAGCTTTCTTTGGTCCTTCATCTTCTCCTAATCAGGGGTAGCAGTCGTTGCCGCTCCTCCTCCTGCATCCTCCCTATTTTCTTCATTTTGTAATCCCACTTGGGTATCTGGAGCTGGTTCTGGTTACTGTTCCTTCTGAGTTTTTCTGGTTTGTAGCTTGGAGCTGGGGCCTTGCAGAGCCTCACCTTGGGAACCACTAGGCCCGGCCTCACACTGCTTCTCCTCAGCATATGGAGTGGCAGCAGGCTGGCTCGTCTTATGGCCACTGTGGACGCCGCTGCCATGTTGTTTAGCAGCTGAGGCTGGAGACTGGCCCTCCGATCCTTCTCCCTGGGGATGAGGAGGATCCGTGAGTTCTGGAAAAGTTTCTTGTAGTTGTTTAGCCTCTCTGGGCCCAAGCGCTTCAGCTCCGCCAGACGTTGCCTCTTTAGAATCTCTTGCACCGCGTGACGACGTTTTCCGATGCACGGCGGGCTGCTCGGGCACACCGTGCGGCAAGCTGTGGCGATAAGCGGACTGGACAGTCCCGTGGTGATCCGGACCATGTGTTCAAGGACACCATCTTCCATAGGTTTTACCTTGTTGTTGATGTAAAATCTATAAGGGCAGCAGGAAAGAAGGTTGATCAAACGCTGCTTACAGGTCTTTGGCTCTTGGGCCTGGGCCACCAACTCCTGTAGAAGACCAAATAGTTCATTTAAAAAAGAAACATTTAACTTGAAAATTGGATTATATTTTAAATGCGGTGCCTTCAACAGTTGATCCAAAATTAAGAAACGTGTATTAACCTCCAGCAGTGGCCACTCCAGGGAGAAGGAGTCACAGAACTGCTCAGGACAAGGGTTGGACATCAGCCGACTCATCAGGCGGGCTGTTTCATACCGACCGGTGAAGAGCGCCCACTCCTTGGGTGTCATTTTCCGGCCAAAGTCCCGAGCCTGGATATCACCTCCTGTATGGATATGTGTGTGGGGGGGGGTGTTTTGAAAATCACAATAATTTTTAGAAATGTTTTCTTTGTTCCCTCGGTGTTGAGGCTTTCATGATCTTTATTGCATTTATATACCTGCCAACATGATCGATCTAACACACTCAGCCCGGCCCTGCATGGCAGCCTTCATCAAAGCTGTGAAACCGTGACAGTTCCTCCTCTCGATGTCCAGACCAGGAAAGTAGTTTAGTAGGTAGTTGGAAATGATGGCATGACCTGCACAAGAAAAAACACATGTTATGAAAGGATTGCATTTGTATATTCCAGCAGCCGCTTTCTCCTTCTTCTTTCTACGATACTTCGATGACATTTTTCTGAAAACACAGTGGACATTAAGTTGCAGTCTCCAGTGGCTGAAACATGAAGCCATTTCTAAAATGTCAAAAGAACTGCGTTTTCTCTAGTGGCCACTTGAGTCTGGCTTCAAAAGTGAGTCGTTCCCCATAGGCTCCAGTGTTGAAACGCCCAACGTCATCAATGAAAATAGCACGTTTACTGCCTGAGAGAAAAATCACTTTCAGTCCAGAGCAAATTTCCTCCTCCATAACAAATGTGCCGAACCTGAATCTTTTTTATAATTCACCTTTCATGACTTTGTTTGGTCTTAAAGTTTGCAGCATGACTGCTATGACAGGTGTGCCAACACAGGCAGGTGCTCCTGCAGGGCCTCACTTCTGCTAATTCCAGTCATTAAATCAGATCTTTTTGTGGTGCTGTTGAAGTTTGTGCTCCTGTTTTGGTGAGTAAAATTATATTTTATTTGTTTATTTATGTGTGTTGCTCCCATACAGTGTATGGATGCAACTTGTTAACCAGGGTTGCTAGCATTATCTGATAACATGATTTAATGTGAAAGCATTTTAATTAAAAAAACAACACTAAAGCTACTCATTCTAACATCTGAATCGTTTCTTTCAGGTTTATTTGAGACAGCACTTTGAAAAGTGTTGCCATGCAGAATCTAAAAATATGTCTATCACATTTGTGTTACACATATTTTTAAAAAATCTTAGTTATGATCTTATTATTTTTAAAACACTTACACACTTTCATCTTTAATGTCATTACTTTGCGTATCCTTTTCACTTGTTTTTTTTTTTGCAGGATGAAATCACACTAGTGCTACAAACCCCAAATAATGCCAAAACCCCTGTCAGATTGGTTAGCACTGAGTCATCAAGCAAAACTGTGTGCATTAAGATCAGGATGTAGTAATTATAAATTTTTTTTAAAATATATTTTCTTAGAAATCCAGAGCAATCGGCTGCAACATTCCTAAATGAGCAAAACCAGGCTAAGGCTAAGGATGTGAGATACAGTTTTAGCATTGGGCTGGACATAAATTCATTACTGCCTTGATTCCCAAACTAAGTCTAGAGTTTAGTCTAGAGTTTAGTAAAGGGTCAGGAAGCACTTTTGTGATGGTGCAGTGTGTGGTGGTGGTCGCCTGAGTCGTCTGAGGTGCTGCTGAAGATTTTTGTGTGAAAAAGGATCGATACTTTTTTAATGAAGCAGAAAATGAAGAGCAGCCTACAGCTATTCATCACTGGCTGCAGTGAGCCATTCATCATTGTTAGCAGATAAGAGGCCAGGGCGCCATGTCTGATACATGTGGCTGCATCACTATGAAATTACTTATGATGGTACGGATTAATGTGAGCAAATAACGGTGATTCTTGCAATGGGAACCACCAGACCCCATTATACAACACAAATCATAATTTGGATCTATTAAAATCGGTGTGACTCATTTCTATGCGGTAGATTTTCTTCCACCATATAGAGCTGTGCAAAAGTCTTGAGCCACCCCCCATTTCTTTCTGTTTTGCTTCTAAGGAACCAGACGTTCTTGTCACGTTTAAAGTGGTCTCAAGCAATAGTTCTGTCGTCTTTCTGATGAGTTTTTCTTTGGACTGAAAATCAGCAGCAACAGGTTTTATGGAGAGATGAAGTCAAACTTAAAAATTTGGGTTCAAATCATTGTCAGCATTGTGAACAGAGGAGTAACAGGGAGTGTCTGACGCTCTGTGATGGTGTGATGGGAGCATTTCAGCCAGTGCTGGTGAGGATCTTGTCAGATTTTGTTTCACTGCACAGTACTATCAGGAAAGTATCTGACTTTCAACAGCTTCATTTTGCAGTGTGACAATCATCCCAAACACGCTTCCAGGCCGTGGATTGGTCTCCCAATGAATAAGCTGCTGAAATCGGCAAGTTACCCTGGAAACAAACTTAAAAGAAACATTTTAAATAAAAGCGGCACGTGATGCCACTCATGCCTTCAGTACGTAATCACCTGCTTCGATTAGTATTTCAATTAAATATTTGGCTTTTGAGGGTTTACAGATCTCCATATTAAAAAAATAATAATAATTAAAATGTGTGGAAGGGAGTATTTACATAGTCCATCACTGCATGACTACACAGTGATGAACTGAAGTAAACAGACTTTGTGTGCCTTTATGTAGAGTTTAAGCCAAATATAGCTTCTTGTAATTTGCCTTTTGTTTTTGTGATAATGAATCATATCATACTGCATGGACAACCCAAGTTTATAAATTCACCTGATCTCATGCTTTTCATTTAGACACACAAGAAAGCTGCAAATGAAGATGTTGCAGTAAAAAAGGAAACTGAATTTAGTCATGTCCATTAGCTAACTGAAGCACATTTATGATACCTGATGATTTCCCTAATACACAGTGATGGCCTTTGCAAGTTGCAGTTTGCCCACTACATTTCAGATGCTTGTTGATGTCATGGAGAAATAAAAATGAGCTTTGAAACGTAACTTAATTACAGTCTTCATACCAACACGGATGCACAAAAGATTGTCCCTTTTCTTAATCAGCTCAGCCACTTTATTTGCTTCCTTCTGGAGGTGAGCGTGCTCTTCAAAATTTTTCAGAACGGACAAGAAGTTGTCCTTTGGCGCAGCTTGGCTGGTTTTTCATTCTTCTTTTGTCTTGCTGGCTTCTTTCGACTCTCACATTCTCTCCTGATCAGATCAGCCACCTTGAAGGCTTCGTGTTGGATGTGGGCACACAGGACTTCGTTTACCATGATGGTCCAGAAATGTTCTTCAAAAACTATCTGCTCTATCTGTGGCACAGATGATTTTTCATCCTCCCAGAATTTTGGGATCCAGTTACCCACTGTGTAAATTTCCGTCTTAAGATGGCCGTAGGTGGTCACGTCTTTCAATTTAAACCAAAAGGTTTCATCGGAAAGACTTTCCAACGTATTCTGGGATCTTTGGGCTTCACAGAGTTGCATGTTTTTCTGCATTTGTTGATGGAACATTTGCAAGGTTGGAAGAAAATCACAGTTACAGATCAACATTAGCAATCTGTAACATAACTGAAGTCGTGTTTGTGGAGAAAACACAGCTCTGGAGCTGTGACGTCATCACATTCTATAAGATGTATCAATGACATATAGAATGTGATTACCATGGAGGGCTTTTACACACACACACACACACACACACACACACACACACACACACACACACACACACACACAATCCCGTTCAGCTATCTTAGTGAGG
Organism: Astatotilapia calliptera; assembly: GCF_964374335.1. Lineage (NCBI taxonomy): Eukaryota > Metazoa > Chordata > Actinopteri > Cichliformes > Cichlidae > Astatotilapia > Astatotilapia calliptera. The sequence continues at coordinate 30,778,946 of NC_137439.1, forward strand.
ACCTTCATTGACATAATGCTTTCCCTAGCCCCTTACCCTAAACCTAACCATTAAAAATGAATGCCTAACCCTAACACTTACCCTTACCCTAAACCTAACCATAACCTAATTGTAACCCTGACACCAAAACCACATTTTGAGCCTCAAAAAGGCCTTCAAATTTGTGAGGACCGGTGTGTGTGTCCTCACAAGTGACTGTTGGTTCTCACAAGTATAGTAGAATGCAGATTTCAGGTCTCACAAAGATAGCTTGACAGGAACACATGCGCGCGCACACACACGATGTGATTGCTTCATCTTGTATCAGAACATAGTTAATAAACAATATAAATAGAACCATTAATCCATCAGAAACCATCTATGTCCTTATACCTTATAAACCTAATATTGGCGTTAATTAAAAATATTAATTACCTTTAATTAAGTTACCAGTATTTTTCGTTAAAAAGCTGATCAACTCAGTTTATTTGAGTTGGCTTAAATCAGGAAAATTGAGGAAGCTGGAATGTGACTAAGTACGTTTACACTATACTGTACTTAAGTAGTCTGTCTCTGTGTGTTAGCCCTGTGACAGACTGGCGACCTGTCCAGGGTGTACCACGCCTAACAAACAGTGCTTGACAGCTGGGATAGGCTTCAGCGCCCCCCGCGACCCTGAAAAAGGATAAGCGGAAGCAAATAGATGGAGTACTTAAGTAGCATATGAAGCCTGCTTGACTTTTACTTCCCTCTTATGTCCCTCTCTATTGTTCTATCACTATAGTTCAGTTGATTTCACTTTATTAAAGACACACACGAGCAAATAAAATGCATACATGCAAATTACATTCTGGAGTTCTTTACGCTACACATACAACTGTGCATCAGATTGTGAAATATAGCATGACAGGTAGGAACTCCAACACTAACAAACATTTGGCTTGCACTGCTCCACCTTTGCAACTTGAGATTCAGCCTAAATCCATCATTATATGCTTCAGTGAGTTTCTGCACACTGCTCTCTCTGTAGCTCTTCCACAAAGGAGCAGCGTACATTGGAGTGCAGAGAGAGTCCAGCCTTCACTGGAACACATACCAAACTTACAGCTCAACATATTAGCATGTGCATACATTAAGCGGCATTATGTATTTTATATTTTACTTCATTATCTGACTGTTTATGTTACTGTTGGAGTTTTGTATCTAAAACATACAAATCAGCCACACAGCTTTTTAAATAACATATAGAAGAAACTTGTTATCACATTTTTACTAAACATTGTATGATCTGAGTAACTTTGACTGTTCTTAGAAAAACAAGAACAATTTAAGATATATAAGATGAAATATCTGTTATTATTTCAAGAAAAAAATCATTTGCAAGCTGTCATAACAAGAAACATTCTGTAAAAGAATAACAAGAAAGAATTTAAACGATTAGACTGTTAAATTTCAAAAGTATACTCAGTTTCAAAACCTCTGTTTTTAAAACGTGTGCAAGTATGGACTGTGGTGGGATTTGATTCAAAGGCCTGGGGGGGGGGGGGGGGGGGGTGTTTTTTTACCTGCTTGAGCTGCAGTTATAAGAGCGGTGTTCCCCTCGTTGTCCTGCCAGTTAACATCCAGATACGGGCATTGAGAAAGAGCGATGACCACATCCACATAGCCGTTATAGCACGCCACAATCAAGCCAGACTGAAACACAAAAACAAAACGCCTTGGCATCCAACGTTTTCTTTTTCTGTGATTTATTTCAGCTCCTAAAACACACACACACACACACACACACACACACACACACACACACACACACACACACACAAAATCATTCTTATTTACAGTGAAGCTTGTTGTTATATTCTCTTTTTATGGCTCTATAAAAATGTTCACCTCCAGGACAAAAAGCAATGTGGTGATTGCCATAAAAAAATAAATCTTACTGGTCTGTCCGCTTACATGTGAATAACAAGGTGGTGTTCTGTTTTGTTTTTGTCACAGTGAGTGGGAACACACTGGTAAAGGTTTCGGGCTGGACAATCTGTTTTTGCTCTAAACAAAGTTGCTTTGAGCAGATTTGCATTTGTTTTAAAAGGTCATTGCTGTTAAATCGTTTAGTGTATCTGGTCAGCAAAGTGGCACACTGCAGGTTCAGTTTGTAGATGACATTAGTGTTAGTGTAGTCAATACTGTGTGTGCGTGCATTCATGCAATGAACATACATTAATTCAATTCAATTCAATTTTATTTATATAGCGCCAAATCACAACAAAAGTTGCCTCAAGGCGCTTCATAGATAAAGAGAAAAACCCAACAATCATATGACCCCCTATGAGCAAGCACTTTGGCGACAGTGGGAAGGAAAAACTGTGAGGAGGTAAAATTATTGTTATTGTTAAAATTATTAACAAGATAATCGACCTCTGTTGGAGTAGCGTTCAGATAGCTGCTCTGCTCTATGTTGGTACAGGTCATTGAAGATGATCACAGTGGGTGGATTATATTCTTAAACTTAGTTACAGCGCTTTCAGAAAGACATCTACTTTGATAAAGTCTACTCTCCACTTCTGTGTAATCAATTATTGTAAATGTAAATGCTATCAGGAAATGATCAGACAGGAGAGGGTTTTCAGGAAACACTGTCAAATGTTCAGTTTCTATGCCATATGTTAAAACAAGATCTAGAGTGTGATTAAAGTGGTGGGTGGGTTCTTTTACATTTTGAGAGAAGCCAATTGAGTCTAATAACAGATTAAATGCCATGTTGAGGCTGTCATTTTTAGCATCTACATGGATGTTAAAATCACCCACAATAATTATTTTATCTGAGCTGAGAACTAAATTAGATATAAAGTCTGAGAAATCAGACAGAAACTCTGTGAAAGGCCCAGGTGGACGATAGATGATAACAAGTAAGACTGGTTTCTGAGTTTTACAGCTGGGGTGGACAAGGCTAAGCATCAGGCTTTCAAATGAATTAAAAGTCTGTCTTGGTCTTTCGTTAATTAATAGGCTGGTGTGAAAAATTGCTGCCACACCGCCCCCTCGGCCTGTGCTTCGAGATTTCTGGTAGTTAGAATGTCTCGGGGGTGTTGATTCATTTAAGCTAACATAATCATCCTGCTGCAACCAGGTTTCTGTAAGGCAGAGTAGATCGATTTGTTGATCAAGTCATGTACTATTATTATTAAGTCATGTACTAACAGAGGAGAGAGACCTAATATTTAATAATCTACATTTCACTGTTTTACTCTTTGGTTCAGATGTGGATACTGTATTGTTCTTTCTTTGTAATTGTTTATGTTTAAGTTGTTTGTTGCTGGTTTTTAGTTTGTTTTTTTTGTCTTTTTGGGAGCTGACACAGTCTCTATGGAGATGGGTTTGGGGGGGGGGGGGGGGGGGGGTTAGCTGTACTGTTTCACCACATGTAATAGTAGTTTGTGTCCAGTCAAGACAACAAGACATTTTGTGCACACCAGTCTTCCCAAATCGTGTAGTACAACAATGAAAAAATATTATACATGTTTTTGCTTTAGAAGAAGCTTTTATTGCTCAACCAGAACTTGATTGCAAGGCAAGTAATGGCAGTTATTCAACTTTAAGACAATAGCAGTGCCATGAAGTTAAACTATTAAGATTGCAACTATTATTTTTGGTGTTGATTATTCACAAAACATGTCCTTGATTATTGGTCTCATTTAAATTTGTTTTTCTCTGATTAACAGTACAAAACCCAAAGAGGTTTAGATTTGCATGATTTTTTATTTAAAAATTTAAGGATCTAGAATCAGAATGAGTGATTTTTCCTTGTAAATATGTCTTACCTGTACAAAGAAAAACAAAATCCACTGGTCATTGCTTTCTTTATCCATTTGTAGTGTGCACACATTTTCAGTTTGCTTTTGTTAGAAAATGCCAAAGTTTATGAATTGGGCACGCTGCTGGTAAATGCACAAGAAGACTGAGATGGGTTTTGAGGTTTCTGCTGCAGTCTCTGGCCAGTCTGCTTCCAACACAACACATATTAAAGATGACATCCAGTTTGCAGTCATATGCCAATAATTGGGTCTTTTGTGCTTCACAAAGAGTGCAAACAGTTAGTGGGTTGACCCCACAGTGTTGTGATTCCAAGAAGAATTTCCCATAGAGACAGCAGATCTAAAGGGCATTGGGTAATCGTTTTTCAAACGGCTGGTAAAAAAGTTTTGGTAAAAAAGCAAGCTGTTGATAGAGATGATGTCAGCCAATTTGATAGCAACACCCATGACAACACATTCATAATCAAGGCGACCCTAAGGACTCCACATTAATCCAGAACTACTCTCCACTGTGTGTTCCAGCTCAACAGAACATACAGAATCTTCTACCCAGTGTGCAGAAATGTTCAGAAATAAGTTCACTTTCAAATTTATCTTCAGATTAACAATAAAACACAGCTTTCTTAACTTTGTTAAGAACAAAAACGTGCCAAAAGTGCCAAGAACTGTGCTTCCTTTAGTGGTCAACTGCAGCTGGATTCAAAGTGAGCTATCCCATTGACTACCATGTTCTAAAATGTCCAACTTTAAAGCATTAATGTGCTGTAAATGTGCCTTTGTGTAACAGCCTGGTACACAAAGAGATTTTTTTTAACCAACTGGAAACTAGAGTTAGATTTTTGACTCAGACTTTGACTAAAGTTTGGCAGCAGTGTTGGCAGCTGAAATGGTTCCAGCTGCCAACAATGGCAACTGGAACCATTCCTGCCTGCTGGGCCTCACCTCCTTTGACTGAAGTCACAAAATTATGTGATAAATAACACAATAAACTTCAACACAATAAACTAAAACTGACAAGCACAAGTAGAAAGGACTGTTGAAACTCAATAATTTGAACAATTAGGCTTCTTCTTAATAGAACAAAATAAGCATTACTCTTTTATTTTCACAAGAAAGGCTATTGAAAGCACGTAAGACAAACCATATGGAAAATAAATGTAGCAGATGTTATACTTAAAATAAGTGTCACAAGTGCAGCTGGTCAAATCGCCTACTAGTACTGTAGTTTGTGCAGTAGTAGTTTGTGTCTGTGTAGTTAGGCAGGGTCTTTGCACTAATTAGCCAATATGTGTGTGCAGCTTGCTAAGCAAACAGGTGAAATTAGCACTCCACCTTTTCATCTGAATATGGAAAACAACAACATTGCGGTCTCTATGGTTCTTACCATTTAGCATGTGTTTGTGAATTAGTTGTTCTAAATTCACAGGTCTGTGCGAGCATTGGCCACTAAAACAACAAAGAAAATCAAAGAAACTGAAGTAATTGTGGTGTAAAGTGGAAGTGATTCACTGGAAGTGGGATGTCTAAAAATGACCAAGAGACAGTAACCGGGTTTAAAATAAGATCCTCACCTCACCTGTAGGTGAGATATTGGCAAGAACTTAAACTAAAAGTCAGACATCTATCAAGAATGAAAAGGTATAAATTTCATGGTTATTTCATGGTATTTCATGACAAAATAGTGAACTTAGAAAATATACACAAATTGTGAAATTGCACCTCTTTAAAATGCAGCTCAATTAAACCTAGCTCCAAGAATAATTTTCACCGACAGTTCTGAGATAAGCTGCATGTTATTCTTGGATGCGCTTGTAGGACTGGCTTTAAAATTGCATGACAAAAATATCATACACATAAAAAAAAAAACTGTATCACCAACGTAGCCTGGACAACATTTGCTAGTTAGATGAAGTCAGCTATCTCATCTTAGCATATTTATATGCATATTTATAATTATACGGTTCTTGGAGTGAGCGCACACACTCATGAAGTTTAGTAACTTCAGGTCACTGCAACAAGCCCAGGTACAGTTTACCGACGGATGGGTACAGGACCTTGAAATGCACCGTGTAGAAAGTAAAGACCATCGTACATATCATAAGTTTACCAGTCTCACAAATTGACGTCATAAATACACATTCGTTAACCGTTTATTAATAGGACCTTTGAGCTCAATGGTAATTAATTAGCAGTGGAAATAATTTCTGGTAGCATCACAGAAATGTAGCAGTGACAACAATATTGTATGCTGTAATCGTACTGGGCAATTAGTGATACAAAAAACCTGTTTTATCCTGTGAATAAAAGTATATGTTTTTGTCAATGTACCATAATAACAGAAGCGAAACGCAATATTGTGTCAGGACAATTCACTATTTATGCACAATAAACACAATAAATAAAGGAGCATAGCGCGACAATTTCTGTTCAGCGCCAGACTTGCTTGTAACCTATATCACTAATTATGTTATGAAAATGACGTATTAACTACTACAAAACACTGACCTTCGTGTAAATGCTTGGAGCAGACTAACCTGTGAGCTGGAGTGTTCTGGGACGTTATATTTGATCTTTGAATGGCTGCAATCCAGTCGCCTTTGTTACTTCGGAAACATGGCTTGAACAATTTCTCTTCAACGACATAATCCGATAACAACCGATCTCTTTACCCGTCGGCTTCCCGTGGCTGTCATGCGACCGGCTATTGCAGTTAATAATACAACGGCTTCTTGACATTTTTGTGTTTCTTTTTATCGCTGTATAACTGATTTTAATTGAAAGCCTGCGTGCGCTAGTACCGCTTGCCACGAGTTCCCAGAATCCTTTGCGGTTCTACCCGTGAATGACGTCACATTTTCAATCTCTATATAATATGCATGTTAAATTTTATATTTGGGGTAAAATATCAAGTCTTTTCAAGTAAACCGGTTCAAGCCCAATTCAAGTCCCAAGTCATTGGTGTAAAAGTCCAAGTCAAGTCACAAGTCTTAGAACATTTTTTCAAGTCAAGTCTAATGACTCGAGTCTGACTCGAGTCCAAGTCATGTGACTCGAGTCCACACCTCTGATAGTAAGCCTTTAAAAGGTTGGGCAAGGTTGGCAAGCTGCATTGTGACACGGTAACTGCACTGGCCCATCTGTCACTGAAGGCTTAACCAACTGCTCTGAACCTCCTTTAGGATCTGACCTTCAGTGTCTTACTGGGTTTTAAGAGCTAGACCATGCTCAGCTGACCCGACAGAAAAACCAGATATCAGTGATAGAGCAGGATGATGATAGCATTCTTTTACTCAAAGCAGGCATAAAGGGTGTCATAAGAAAATCACAGGTGTGTAATATTTTGTTTTGCACTTTCAAATTATTTAAATTTAAAATTGCTTGAGGTGTGTAATCTGACACAGTGAATGGTGTGCTTGCATAAATGTTTGTCAAAGTTCTATCATATCTGTATACAACTGAATTATGACCGTAACCTCAGTGCTGCACAGCTGTCACGAGTCACCGCATATCTTGTAAGCATATTCTTATATGTTGTTTTGAAGACTATGTGCTGATAGCCACCCAGGCACTTTTAATAGATGCTTTTTTTTTTTTAAATCAAGCAGTCTACCTTAATATGGTTTTGTTATTGTTCGTAAAGTTAAGTCGAGACCAAGGTAAGACCTACTGACACATTACATGTACAGAAGCAAAGGTATTTATGAACACAACTGTACTAATGACGTTGAAAGACAGCAGCGCAGTTTTCCATTTGTACTGCTATTAATTTTTTCATAAAAAAACATTATTTATGAATAAAAAGGTGCGTGAGACTTTGTCAAAGACATTATTCTAATAAATGCACAGATACCAACTCTTCTGTTTCTGTCCGTCTCCTTCACTTCCTCTTCAGTCACTCCTTGTCTGATCATGATCTTGACAATGACGGCATTGTTGTTGCAGCAGGCCTTGAAGAAGGAGATGGGCTCTGGACTGTCAGAGCTAAACGAGTAGCGCATGTGAGAGGTGACTGAATTGTCGAGGGGATAGAAGGAGTCATCTGAGGCAATGCTCTGTGTGTCTGAGCGATCGGGCAAGGTCTCAAAGTCCAACTCTTCAAATTCCTGGTAGATATCATCCTCATCCTCCCAGTAATTTCGAGTGTAATCGATTTCAAGTTCCTCATTATCTGCCTCGCTTGATTCCTCGCTCTCATCGTCGTCTTTGCCAGCCTTGGTGATGGACATGACAGGAATATCCATATCCACTTTATTGGTTCTATACTCAGTCTTACTAATTCTGACTCCTCCAGCCACTCCATTCTCTTGAACCTTTGAACCTTTACCTTGTTCCTCCGTTATTAGCACCATTTAAATCCTCCTCCGTCGAAAACACTCTTCGAAAATCCTTGTGGGAGCCAGAAGAAGTCTAGGAATTCTCAATTACCTTGGAGTCCATTGGCTCTCTGAAATATGATGATTCCTTCTACCCCCCAGGAAACTCAATCCTGCCAGTTTCCCGACTTCCATCAGTTTTTTGCTGTGTTGGATTTCCCAAACGAACAAGGACAATCCTTTATCACTACTGATAAGTCTTTGTCGGTGCCAAAGAGGTTAGGATTCCCGAAGACTCCAAAACACAGTGTCCTCAAAGGCTTGATCATGTGCATGATCAGTTGCTCTGGGCTGTTAAAGTGATGAAAAAAAGAGTAAAGCAGAATAAAGCATCCTAATCTTTCTCTGATGATATTGTCAAATTTCCATTTTCAAAAAAAGTCAGAGAAAATTATGAAATGCACGAAAGCCACTGCGCTTCTCCGTGTGACTCTTTGCAAAGGCACCACCAGCCCCGTTCATCAGATTGTATGATCATTGCACTGGAAATCCAACATGCAGCTTGAATTTTCCAAGTCTCGGTTAGAAGTTAAAGCTGAAGTTGTCTTTTTGAAAGCAGAAGAACCAGCGCGGTCGTATTAGTTCAAAACTGACACAACTGAGCAGTTAATCCCGTGTTTGCTCACGGGGGAACACTGGGTTTTCTTTGATGATCGCCAGCAGTGGGATCGGGAGAGAGATTCTGTTGAAGTACTGCGTGGTAATCCAATTAGATTTCTCTCTAGCTCTAGCCATTTGGTTACATTCACCTCCCCAGAAACGTCTTCTGCTTCAACACAATAAACTAAAACTGACAAGCACAAGTAGAAAGGACTGTTGAAACTCAATAATTTTAACAATTAGGCTTCTTCTTAATAGAACAAAATAAGCATTACTCTTTTATTTCCACAAGAATGGTAAATGGTAAATGGCCTGCATTTGTATAGCGCTTTTCTAGTCCATAGGACCCCAAAGCGCTTTACACTACATTCAGTCATTCACCCATCCACACACACATTCACACACTGGCGATGGCAAGCTACATTGTAGCCACAGCTGCCCTGGGGCGCACTGACAGAGGCGAGGCTGCCGGACACAGGCGCCACCGGCGCCACAAGAAAGGCTATTGAAAGCACGTAAGACAAACCATATGGAAAATAAATGTAGCAGATGTTATACTTGTGTCACAAGTGCAGCTGGTCAAGCTGACGCCATCTCCCCCACCTCTGCTCTCAACGTCTTCTGCACTTAACACTGCCAGCTTAAATTGGATTTCTCAGCCACATGATCTCATTTGTATACAGGGCACTTTGGAAGGAGTGGAATCACTCAGGCCTAAGAGAGTTTACGAATGTCACCTTCAACAACAACTAAGCTACAGCCTAGTTTGATACAATACACTTTATTCACATCACCTTGTGATACCAGCATTCCCTGGATAAATACATTATCTCTGACAAAGGACAAAAGTGTATCAAAAATAGCATTACAGGAGGAAAATCTAAACGTCTAGAAGTGGTTGTTAAGTTATAGGCTTGGTTTTGTAAGTCATGTGATCCAAGCCATTTCTATTTTAAAAAATCAGATTTTGAATAAATGGATTTGATTAACTAGATTTTTCAACTTTAATATTTCAACTGACATCAAAAAACTCCCAGAGTCAATATGAACTCATTTTGGTGAGACTGCTACTTTCGGTTTTGCACCATAATGGCCGTATCATTTTACATGAATGCTAAATAACATGCTAAATAACTACAATACCATTTTGTGCACATATTTCTATGCAGTGTGTTGTAGTAACATTGACCTTCACTACTAACTGTGTTAGCATGGTAAAATTGCACATGATACACCTGTTTACTAAGCATACTGATTAGCATGCATTTTGGTATGGCTGTGAACTTTTTTTTAATTTTGTTAATCCAAAACTTTTCTCATCGGCAGTTGTAAGTGGCTGGAAATATCAACGAGTTAACGGCTGAAAAATTGCCATTTAGCTAGCTCTTGTACACTTATAGTAATCTCTTCCACAGCATGTCTTATATCCTGTCTTCCTTCTTTCTCCCCAACCAGTCGCAGCAGATGGCCCTGCCCCTCCCTGAGCCTGGTTCTGCCGGAGGTTTCTTCCTTTTAAAAGGGAGTTTTTCCTCCCCTGTTGCCAAAGTGCTTGCTCATAGGGGGTCATATAATTGTTGGGTTTTTCTCTGTATGTATTACGCTCTACCTTACAATATAAAGCGCTGTATAAATAAAATTGAATTGAACTGAACTGAATTGATAAATAAAGGAATAAACACAAAATTATACCACACAGTGAAACGTCTTTTGTTAAATTTTGTTTATTTGTTACCAGTTTGTAGATCAGTATACTTGGTTACAATCTGGACATCTGTATCAGACAGCATGGGATTAATTCCACGTAGTCCAATCTTTGCCAAGTAGGTTACAGTACCTCAGGCAGGTAACATTATTAGCTATTATTAGGATAAAGTTTAAGCAGCTGAAATTCTATCAGGCACAGGAACATTAATCTGTAGCTGTTAAATCCATCTGTTAACTGTTTTAATTTCCAATGAGCACAATACTTTTTTTTCTCCAAGTCTGAAATTATTGTTATGCAAAGTAGAAATCTGTCAGAGAAACCTTACACTTGTTTTCTGCCTGAAGTCTGAAGGTTTTACAATAGAGCAGAAAAGGAAATGTTTTTTTTAACAGTGCTAATCTCTTCTGAACCACAGCCGCTTACTCTATGATTTAATCGGCATGAAAACGTTGAGCCCATTTTGCTTGTTAAAAAATGAAGCACAGGTTGGGAAAATCAGATTTAGCTTGACAGCAGAGATCAGGTTTCCACTGCATATGCTCCTAATCTGTATTTGGGCTACCTGTTAAGACTGTGCATTAGCACAAAGGTAATTGGATTTGGCAGAAATAACCCCATATCCTATTTTGTAGCCGTTTTTTTTCCTTAGACATCATTCCAGTTTGGAATTAGACTGTTCTGAACTGCTGACACTCACGTATGTGATTGATGTTGTTTTAATTATGAAATAAATTTATGTGAATAAATATTTAGAACACCTGCATGTTTCCACAAAGTAGCACCATGAAACGTGCAGGGGTACTCATATAACATGACTTAGCCACCCCTCTGATTGGAACAAGGGTTTCTTCAGGAATGAGTCTTCGTACCAAAATATGAATTCTAACATAACATTACCACATGGGAGGCCACAAGCCTGTATACTCCTAGTGCCCAGATAAATGGGGAGGGTTGTGTTAGGGAGGGCATCTGGCATAAAATCTTTGCCAAACCAAACATGCGGATGAAGAAGAATGAGATTTCCATACCAGATCGGTTGGGGCTCGGGTTAACGATCATCACTAGAGTGCCGGTGGAAACTGTTGGCCAAAGACAAAGGAAGAGGGGAGGTGAAGGTGTGTTTGGAGGCAACACGAGAGAAGGAAAAGCAGGAGTGAGGAGGTGATTGTGGGGCCTGGTTCTGCCAGAAGTTTTAACTGTTAAAGGTTTTTCCTTCCCATTGTCACCAAGTCTCATCTGATTGTTGGAGTTTTTCTCTGGATAGTTGTAAGGGTCTTTAAAATGCAATTTAAAGTGCCTTGTGAGTTGGCACTAAAAAAATCTAAATGAAATTAATTGTTTTTTCCAGTGCCTTTAACATCATCCAATCACTTTTGCTGAATGAGAAGCTCCTCGGGATCAGTGACAGCACTTCAGCTGTCTCCTGTTTCCCAAGGCTGAAACCATCATTGGTCAGAATTTGGATGCGTTCAAGTCTTTGAGGGGCAGGAGGTCACTGAACAAACTGCTCTCCATCATGGACAACCCATCTCTCCCACTCTACACTACTGAGGCAGCAGAGCTCACTGCCATAAAGAACCCTTCAGGAAATCACTCCTACTGTTCTCCAAGAAAGTGTACAGTAACTCTTCCATCTGCGACGGGTGAAGACACCTGTTAGGTATCAGATTCACCCCTTGACCCCTGTGATCTCTAGAACTCAAACACATCCCGGCCTGTCTGGGCCTGTTGGCAGTGCGACAAGTTTAACACCTATTGGAAAAAGAGGTTAAGTGTCTTTAAGGACTTCACATGTAGCTTGGGTCCCAGACTAAACATTTGTTTAAAGGAGACATTGGCCACAACTTGAACAAACAGCAATCTTGAGGAATCTTTTCAAGCATTTATTATGTTTCATATGACTGAACCAACAATCAGAGCTTTAAGTATACATCTTTATGTTACAGTACATGCCACTGCCTTTTTCCACATATAAAAATAGAAATAATTTCTTCTAAAAATTCAACACTAAAATTCAAAGTGTCCAGCTCAGTTCAAAGACTAAAAAGGTCACTTTATAGCATCATATATTTATATAAGTTGAGCACTCCACACAGCAGTAGGACTACAGCTAAAGAAGCACTAAAGTTGATGTCATTCACAATCGACAGAAAAGCAGTTTGTACTCATTACACTAATAATTCAGTGTGTTAGGGAAAACCTATGATTTAAGTAAAAGCCACTGTATACAGCCAGTTAGATACGGACACATTTCAGTCTCATTGGGGCTAAAATAAATGGAGCTAGCATGACTGTGTTACAGTGGATTCTGAAATGATTGCAAAGTGTGGTACAAGGTGCAAAACATTAAAACATTTGCATAAAAAATTAGTTACCAAATCAAGTCGCTTAAAATAAAATTTGTTTTATGTTCTCATTAGTAACAAAAATGATTCAGAAAATAGCCGGAGCTCGTTTCACTCAGTGAAAATAAATCTTTTCTAAAACCCAATTGTCTGCTTTCATTCTGGATCTACACATAGGACACATCACAACTCTGTCATGTGAAAGGAGAAATGCTGGGCAGCATAGCAAACAATGTGGTCACACAAGTAAGACAGTGGGAGGACAAATCTCAGACAATGACTTTTCCACATGCACAGTGAGTATAGCTATTTGTAGAAAGTGAAATGTGACTCTGGGGAAACGATTCTTCACATTTAGGCCACATGTTACATGAGAATACCTCCTACAATCTTCAGACGTCACTGCACTTAGTCAACACGTATAGTGATCTAAGAAAATCCAAGGAGATTACATGGAACATGTTGGCTTTTTCATAAAAGTCATTTTTGTGACTTGTTCCAGTTTGTGAAACTGAAAAATTGTACAATTAATTTATTAATCAGTCATTAACTACAGGTGCAGTGGGTGGCGTCTGTTGCAATTTGACTTAAAGCTAACAGTTTCACTACTCTCTGACTTTACTGTGGTATCAATGTTCTCATGAAACCAGCCCATCAAAGAATGTTCAACTACTCCTTAAAATTGTAAAATTGCAAACTAGTTTCACAGATACAAAAATCAGCATCATGCAGGTGTCATTCAAACTTCTCATTTCTATTTAAGACAGTTTCTTTGCAGTACTTATGCTGGTTTACAGATACAGTCTGCTCATTTCATGCATGCCAATGCTAAGTATGCAGGACACAAGAACAACCACAGGTGAATGTTAGTGTTACATAATCGAGGACGAGCCACCTTCTTCCAGCTTCCTGCTATTCAAGGCTTATTTTCAATTAACAGTGAATTTCTTACATGAGAGTGCAGAGAATAATCCGTTTCTTCCTCTGAAAATCACCTTAAGGACCTGTGAGCAGGTGAAGACGTGAATGTGGGTCAGTTTCAGCTCATTTGTTCTCTCCTCTTCTGCCAGAGAAGCTAGCATATTTATCATGTTCCGGGGAAAAAAAACAAACAAAAAAAACAAAACAAAAAACAAAACCCAAACCCCTCTTTTACTTCACCACAAACTGCTCTACTTAATGTTAACTATGCAACAGTAACACCTGGAAATCCTAATAATATTTAGTAGCAGCTAAGCTAAAAACTACTTTGTTAACTCATTTTAAATCAGGGATGCAGAAAACTCTCAGCTCCATCAAAGCTCGTCTCAGTAACCTAAAAGATTTGGTACCCTACACCCTCAGTTGTGCTGTGAAGACTTTTCCGTAAACAAACGACACCGTCCTTAACCAATTGTCTCACTCCGCGGTACACTAACCAACAGGAGCACAATTGTAGGGACACTGCAGTGATGGGGCAAACCCCCCCCCCCAAAAAAAACCCAAAAAAAAAAACAAAAACCCTAAGAATCTATGGATACACCATCAGCAATTCCTGCTTTGCAGGTCCTGCAGTGACAGTCAGTTGGGCAAGCTGCGCCCGTCTCTCAGTGGAGACACGAAACACATCAGACAACGCAACGAGCCCATTTCCATCTACCCTACAAATATAGACAAAAGTTTCATGTGAAGCCAGCATTAGGGTGTTACTTGTAACTAAATTGATTTGATGCGCTACGTCTTGACCTGACTGAGCTTAGCAAGTCACAGCAATTACATGATTAATCAGAGCAAGTAAATCAGGAAGTAAATAAAGCACCGACACAAGCTGGCTCTGTGTGAGGGGTGCTTGAGTTTTCCAGTTCAGTTCATTAGTCATGTTTCTTATTTTATACAGCTGATTTTCAGGTTAGTGTGAGTAGCTGATTAGCAGCACTGCCAGCTCTGTCATCTCTAAGTCCCTCTAAGAGTGATGTACTAAAAACAAACAAACATTAAAAAAAACAAAACAAAAAAACAACAGTCAGTCCAAATTAAACTGGGAAGAACATTTTGCCTCCAGTTATGTCCCACTTTCTCTGCTGAAACCTTTTCCAATCAGACTGCAGGGTCTGTAAATGTAAAAAAGCCCAGTCCAGGGATTTAGCATAAAGAAATGCAGTCACGTCACTTGCAAAGCAGCCGGTGGCAGCCATAGTGTAAACAGTTTGCCTGTGTGTTATCCTCTGCTCATCGATGGAGGCATTTGCAGAAATTATCTCAACCACCTGCTGTGCTCCCGTGCTGTTTGGGTGTGAAAAACCTTTAAAATTTAATGGAGAGACCTGAAAACTCATTTGTTCTGTGCTGTGACTTTTCTATTCTCAGGTTTAGACCCTCTCCTTTGTAGAAGGTGAATTTGCTTCATTTTAAAAACCAGACTGATCTCCAAACTTACAGGCCCATGCCTCCAAAAACAAACAAACCACAGGAGCCCGTCCTTGGTGAGTGTGGCCATAAAGAAATGCAATTTTCATTTTTTCTAATTCTCAAAGGGTCATCTACCAGCTCACTCAAGAAATATACAAGACTAAAAATATATGAACGCACACATCTAATAAAAACCACTAAAAAAAGGAAAAAAAAATACAATCACATTGCTACGTCATTCATGTCTCTCCTCATCACTGACTACTTCATTCTGATAAAGGGAGGTGAGGAAAACTTGTTGATGCACACAGGAACAGAGAGGGATTCTTGTTGTGGTTATGTACAGGTCTAAACAAAGTGACCCAGACACTACTTTACAACATTCACTCAAAGGGAAGCACAGTCTGAGGTAAAAAAATCTGACTTCAACACAAAGCCTTTTAAAAACAAGTGAAATACAAATGAAAACTTCAGCTGCGTTGGACATGAACGTTTACCAGGATGGACAGTTGACGAGTTTCAGTCTGCCTTTGAAGCAGACAGCCGAGCAGGAAGAAAACAAAAGAGGTTTCATCACAATACGTTGATGGTGGCTACTGGTGATGGGCTAGTGTGAGTATGCTCCACCGATCCCACAGCACGGTTCAGTCTATGAGGAGGTGCTGTAGGAGGACATGCTCCTGCCCGCCTTACGTTCATAGTTCACCAGTCGCTGTCCAACCAGGTACCTGCAGGAGGGATGGAAACAGTTAGCTTATTTGTTAGCTCTGCAAACAATTTAAAGAGCAGCATGGAAGGGCACACCACTGACTAGCTAAGATCTTTCCTCGTATTCCCACTGCAGAGCTACAACTGCACTAACACGCTAGTAGGGACAACCCTGGAAGCCGTGCAGACATTTTACACTGTTTAATTTTATGTTGAAATATTTTAGGCAAAAAAAAAAAAAAAAAAAATGAACCACTATAAAAATATATTTTTTTCATGGCGACTTTAAAGTAAAAGGTTTGACTTGAAGACCAACGGCCTCCATTTGTGGTTCGTGTAAGACTGTTTGCAGACAGGTGGCATGCAGAACAGCGGAAATCTGCTCACAACAAAAGCGATCACAGGGAGGTTTTATGTGCAGTCCTGTGAGACAGATTTCATCTAACGACAGCAAGCAATGTCCCACGACCACTTGCCAATGTTCATTTTTCTGTAGTAAACAGTGGTTGCTATGGTTACCAGTGGTAACCAGTCTCCAAGCCAATGTAACTGAGGCCTTAAAAGTTGTCTTCTTGGAAAATAAACTTCTGTGTCGCTCATACCTCCCTACTCTCTCCTTCAGAATTACTGATCAGCTTTACTGATCAGAGCGTGAATATGCATCAATGAATTCAAACATGACCCTGACCAAACCTTTTTCCTGTCAATATTTGACAAACATAAATGGAATCGTGTTTCCACACCAAGGTTCCGCTACTGGATTTTCTCTGAATCCTACTAGAACACAGAGCCCCCCCCAGTTTATATAATAAAATAAAAAAAATATATATAAAAAAAAAAGTATCACCACTACTCACTTGTCATTTTTGATGTGTTCGTAGAGGCGTTTGAACTGTCGTATCTGAAACGACAGGATGGCCAATAGGATGAAGACCATGAGCAGGAACGGATAGATTCTCCTCTCCACAAGTGTCTGCATCTCTGGCTGTACTCCTACATACAGAGAGAGAGAGAACAAGCAGTGAAACAGGAGCTGCTGTTTGGGTCGTCTTCAGGAATTGATGGGCTATAACAGAGAGGGTGAGGTAAGTGCCAGAGAGCAAGTCACTTAACATTTGTCAAGAGTAAACATTGAGGAAAGACTAAACCAATCAGCTGCTTAGAGAACAGCTAACAGTTTATTCCCAGGAGAGGACTGGGAATTCTTAATTGACAGGTTGTTTAAATGCATGTGTTGTCTGTGTGAACATCAGAAATCCCTGTTTAAACCACAGCTACCTTTTAATAGGCTTTGCATAAAAAGCAGATTTTAAATGCACCCTGTCTAAATTAGTGAGGCTCTGCCGGTACCCTGGCCTCTGTGCCTGAATTTTGATCAGTTTCTAATTTAATCAACAACCAACAACATTTATTTTCATTCTCAAAGTTGCAGAGTCTCAGTCTGCTCTAAATTTTCAGTATCAGCAAAAGTAATAGGCAGAGGCCTTAAAGAAAGAAGAGTTAGAAGGGCTCATTTTAGACTAGAGGATGAACTGAGGGGCTACACTAAAGCTGTCCCTCTGATGACCTTTAACTTCTGAGTACATCTTGAACTGTGAATCATCTAAAGCTACTCTAGCGGAGTCCAAGAATGAGTATAATAGGTCTACTTTATGGATCACTGCTATCTCAAATGCTATTATATCTAGGGAAAATGACAGTTCATTACTAATAATCATAAAATAATAATTATGTCTAAGTTACACAATTTGGCCATAAGTTCATTTTCTTGTATTACAGAGAATTATAAGAAATACCACATAATGTAAACATAAAAAAAGAAACCTGTTCATCTGTACTGCACAGACTGACTGTAAAGGTTTTGGCTATTCCCTTTAGAAGCCCCCACTCTGCTTCCATCTACCCAGCATCCTCATCTGTCACACCAACCCTCTGTAGTTAAGGAGGAATCCTTAACTACATCTATGACACTTATGAGTTCTTCTTGTATTCCTTCGTCTAGTACAGGTGTGGGGAAACTACAGGCCTCAAGGGCCGGTGTCCTTCAGGTTTTAGATGTGTCCTTGATCCAACACATCTGATTTAAATGGCTAAATGACCTCCTCAACATGTCTTGAAGTTCTCCAGAAACCAGGTAATGAACTAATCATTTGATTCAGGTGTGTTGACCCAGGGTGATATCTAAAACCTGCAGGACACCGGCTCTCGAGGCCTGGAGTTTGACACCCCCTGTTACAGCAGGTCTCCCTTTCACTCTTCCTGCCATCCTTCTGTCACAAATCACCCCTCACATTCGTCTGCACCCTCTCCACCCTGCCTGCAGTGTTCTGCACCGTCCATTGCTTTGTATTGACTTCAGTTATTCTGAAATCTTCTACCTTCACATTTTCACCTTCTATGCATTTTGTACCTCTCTCCCTCCACCTGTTCCCTACTCTCAGTACAGATCGCAATGTTGTCTGCAAAAATAGTCCCTCAAATCTACCACTGAATTGCTGTCCTCATGTACTGCACCACCCTGAGGCACTCCCACAGTTCCTCTCTTGGCACCTTATCGTATGCTTTCTCTGAATGCACAAAGACACAGTGTAACTTCTGACCTTCTCTGTACTTCTCCAGCAACACTTTCAAATGGTAAATGGCCTGTATTTATATAGCGCTTTACTAGTCCCTAAGGACCCCAAACCGCTTTACATATCCAGTCATCCACCCATTCACACACACATTCACACACTGGTGATGGCAGCTACATTGTAGCCACAGCCACCCTGGGGCGCACTGACAGAGGCGAGGCTGCCGGACACTGGCGCCACCGGGCCCTCTGACCACCACCAGTAGGCAACGGGTGAAGTGTCTTGCCCAAGGACACAATGACCGAGACTGTCCAAGCTGGGGCTCGAACCGGCAACCTTCCGATTACAAGGCGAACTCCCAACTCTTGAGCCACGATCGCCCAGTCGACTAGCCAGTCCCCCTTTCAAAGCAAACACCACACCTGTAATGCTCTTTCTCAGCATGAAGCCATACTTCCACAGCATGTCTTTTATCCTGTCTTCCTTCTCTCACCCCAACCGGTCGCAGCAGATGGCCCCGCCCCTCCCTGAGCCTGGTTCTGCCGGAGGTTTCTTCCTGTTAAAAGGGAGTTTTTCCTTCCCACTGTTGCCAAAGTGCTTGCTCATAGGGGGTCATATGATTGTTGGGTTTTTCTCTGTATCTATGAAGCGACTTATGTTGTGATTTGGCGCTATATAAATAAAATTGAATTGAACTCCTGCTTCTTAACCCAGCTTCAGCATCTCTTTCCCACAGCCTCACAGTGTGGCTTATCAACTTGATTCCTCTTTAGTTACTACAGTTGTGCACATCAGCCTTGTTCTTGGGGAAAAAAAAAAAAAAAAAAAAAAAAAAAAAAAAATCAGGACAAGTCTCCATTCTTCAGGGTTCCTCTCATTCTCCAAGATTGTGTGTTGTTGTTTTTTTTAAATAAACCCTCCAGTGGTTTTGGTCTCCCTCTCTTTGTACTCTTTCCATCTGCATCCCGAATTATCCTGACCTGCTGCTTGATCAATCTAGCTTGCTCCCTTTGACTAGCCAGTCGATGCAAGTGCTTTTCTCTTTCCTTAGTGTCCAGCTTGACATAACTCACTATAAGCCTTTTCCTGTGTCACCTCATTCTCAATGCAATGCTCCTGTTTACTTTCTTCAATTCACTGAGTTTCACACTTTATTCATCATGAACCACTTCCTTTGAACACATTTGTGTAGTAGATTCTCACCACACACACCATCTTGCAGTCTCCCAACACAATTGATATTAAAATCTTAGAGAGGGGGTATAATTTTTTTTTCCCCCCCCATTAGGCCATCTCCTATTCCAATTACAGAAGGAAAACTTTACCAGAAACATGAATACACCAGAAATCAGTCCTCTAAACACTAAAAAGTGATCTTTGTTGTGTACACTAAGGTACAAGAATATCCATACATCCCTGAAAGACAGACATTTCAAGCAACATACCTAACAGTGGTGTAACACCTTTAGAGACTGTGTAGGGCAAACAGAGACATAGCAGCAACACACAGATGACTGGGGCAGCCAGCCTACGCACAATGAAATGGAGGTCAATATTTCTGATGCCGTTAGCATACACCTGCAGGAAGGAAGGAGGGAGAGAGGGAGATTAGTTCCTTCATTCCAGTGTGGGAAAACAGGATTTTATCAGTTTGATGATACTGACATTTTTGCACATTTCTCATCTGCATTGTTTAAGTGTTTATTCGTTATTTTGACTGCAACTTTGAAGAATGCAAGACTGACCTGCTCAATAACGGTTTTAAGCCACCATTGAGGGCCCATCAGTGTTATAGCAGCGATGATTTTAGCATGAAGCACACCCAACGCCCAGTCCTGTCACACAAAGAGTCAGTACATAACCAGGACACAAAGACACCATCGCAAAATATCATCACATGAATGCTTCTAATGTTGACATGCCAACATCCTCAAAACGGACACAAGGTGTTGATTTGTTGCTGTGATTAGATCAATTCATTTAACATCACAAGCAGCATTAACAAGAAAATAAAATGGTTGAGAAGAATAAAAATAATGCAGTAACTAAATCCAAGAAGTAACAATTTAGTTCACCATTTAGAAATTTATTCACATTTTCTTAGGTAAGTGTTCCTACCTGCCAGGGGTAGAAGAGAGGCGTCTGGACTAGTGGCACTCTGAGAGGAGCAACAATGACCAGCTCAAACAGCAGACCCAACAGCAGAGGAATTACCACAGCTAACAGCAGGGCTACCACCACCGTCTTAAGGATCTGTTCCCATCAGGACATCACACCCAATCCATAAATCAGAATACAACTTGCCACAGAACAGCTGAGAAATAATATATTTGCAGTCGGTGGGACAGAAATCCACATTACCATGAGCGTCCACTCGTGGACTTTGAGCATGATGACTGTCCGTCCCTGTGGCATCCAAGACAGCAACACCGTGGCAGCTCGAATGGACAGCCAGCAGACGTATAGACCGCTGGCTGCTGTGTACAGCTCATGAACCATGGCGCTGCCCATCCAAAAGGACATCAACCAACGACCCACGAACACTGAGAGAGAAGGAGGAGAAGGTGGAGGGGGGGAAAAAGAAAAACCAAAAAAAAAAAAAAAAACGACTAGCTGAAAGCTAGGGCCAGGAGACATCATGTACACCAGCGGTCCCCAACCACCGGGCCTCGGACCGGTACGCGAGTCGTTTGGTACCGGGCCGCGAGAGTTGAGGCTCAGGTGTGAAATGTATAGTTTTCAGGGTTTTTAAATCTGTTTTCAGCGTTATTTTGTTATCGTTTACTCTGTTTTCCTGGGTCTTCTCACGTGTGTTATGAATAAACCTTTTTTTCGGTAACGGTACTAGTTTTATTTTGTTGTATTTATCCGCGACACCTTAAAGGCCGGTCCATGAAAATATTGTTGGGCATAAACTGGTCCGTGGCGTAAAAGAGGTTGGGGACCGCTGATGTACACGAGATAATTTGCCTGCTTGCATCTTACCTGGCAGTGTGAGGCAGATCAGACTTGCTAATAACAGTGTGACACACATGAAGACAACCAACAGAATGATCTGAACAAGAGGAAACACAAAACGGTTAACATTCAATATGAGCAGAGGCTTCAAAAGTGACAGGACTCTTGAGATGAGCACCCACCTTCATGGGGAAGTTGATGGGCCGGTGGTACGGCTGGAAACCAACGGGGCCACCCTGCTGCAGAATGGCCTGATGGGCAGCGTGAAGCCCTTCCCCGAGGCCCGGGATCCGGTTGTTGTTAACGCGACCAGGATGGTTATTTTGTTGGTTGTCATCTTCTTCATGGTCTCCCAGCAGGTAGGAGTGAAGATCACTGTGGGAGAGCCATTTGAGCAAATGCAGTCTTTTATTACAGTGTATGAGACTGAAGACAAAAACTAACACACACCGTGGTCTCTTTGTACGTCTCGTTGTTTCATTTCTCCAAATTACCACAGCCAAAGGTCATCATAAAAAGTCAAATTGGTGCTTAAATGCTTCAGATTTAAATTGGCAGTGTGTGCGAGTGTGTGCATCTCTAGCCTACAGCACATATCCAGCTGTGAATGTCCAGGCGTGGATGAGGCGCTTGAGCCACTGGCGAGTGTGGCCCTGCTCCAACAGTGCTGGCAGAACCACCTGAAGCAGCAGCAGCTCCAACGACAGCTCACTGACCGGGGCGTCACTGCAGAGGAAGAACACAAACCAAACTCGTTTCACGTCACAATGTACACATCACGACCTTTGAGCAGTTCATTTTCTACAGATTTCCCATTTCCACAGTTTAAGTGCTTTAAAGACAAAGATAATGTGTATTTTAAATTATGTCAAGCGCTAGATCCCAAATCATGTTCTTGAAAATGTAACTGGATTATACGGTTTCTTTAATATAGTTAATCAAAATAGGAACTGCAGTTATAACTAAACTCTACAGTTTTCATCACAGACGTCTAACATAACATGAAAACTAGACACTGCTCCTCAATTCAGACCGACTCATTATCGTATCCATTATGATTAGACTACAGTCATCACAGTACATTTTAAATGATGACCTGGATGACTGAGAACCTTCACAGACATTTAAAACAATGACATTTATCAGATCAAAAGCGTTATTGTAATAACATTTAGCTGTTAGAATATTTGGTATGCAGAACAGAACATTGTTGACTGACTGCAAGTAGCACCCAGGGGTCTTTTTACAGTGACTTAGGAAAAAAAACAAAAAAAACAAAAAAAAAACCCAAACGTAAACTCTGCAGTTTGGGGTCATCAATAGTTTTCAGAATTTCAAATGTTTACTCTGTACCTATAAAGCATGACATTGTAGGGAAGAAAGTTTGGGAACAGCAGCTTGATGATTCTTATAGGAAGCCAAAGCATCAGGAGAACAATGGAGCCAAACACCACCTGAAAATGTGCACACACACAGATATACATATGTAAGTCAACAACAGCATTAAATCATCAAATTTCAGAATGGATGATGGATCATTTAACAAAAAAAAAGAAGAAAAAAGAAAAAAAAGAAAGAAAAAAGGGCATTCAAGTGTGTACAAATGTCTTATGAGAAAACATCTTATGACAGTTTGATTGCCGGGTCAGTTCAACCAAACATTAGGAGTGTTGAGATTAATGGATACAGTAAACAGATTTAAAAGTCAGGCATTCAACAGACTACACTTTAAACTCAAAAATAATGTCAAACTCTGAATCTCAGTTCCTGTGAGTCTCTTACTAATTTGTACAATTCCTACACAGAGAAAAATGTCAGGACTACCATGTACAACACTGCCTGACATGTTTACACGACATTAGCAGCTTACAAAATGTGCTCCGATAACTAAGTGCCTGCTACGCCACACACTTTCCTAATATTTTAACAAGTTGATGTGTGCTAACAGTAAAAGAAGAGCAGCTCTCTATAAATGAAGTCATGTTGTGTGTCATAACCAAGTGTATGTGTCTATACACGTTCATTAAAAGTGTCATTAGAATTAATATGATGCTGTAGTAAGCAATGCCCGGTCTGCGTCATCTCAGTAAAAAGATTATCCTCTTTGAGGTAAAGCCAAGAAGTATGCCACAGCTTCATCGCTGCATTAGTTATGCTTTTCTGGAATAAACCTGTATGTGAAATAGTGGAAATAATCAACCTTGTATCGTTTTTTTTTTTTTGTTTTTGTTTTTTTTTGTTTTTTTTTTAATTGCTACACTTCCTAAACCCTGAAAGGTTTGAAAACTTTGAATGGCTGGTTTATTTGTGCAGATCAAGAGAATATTTATTTCCATAAATGCAACGGAAATAAATCCAAATTTAATTTGCTCAAAGCACTGAGAAAAGAAACAATCTGCTAACTTGAATGAATTAGTCTGACAGGAATTGGGCTGAAATTGATCTAAAGAGCTGAACTGAATGCATCTGTGTGTGCATCAGAGCTGTGGCAGTAAAGAAAAGTGAATATTCAAAAACAGATGGAGAGAGACAGAGTTGCTTCTGATAAGTACAATGTCAACTGACAGAATAGACATGGGTTAAAAATAACACCTCTGATGTTGGCTATTTTTCCATGTAATCTGTGTGTTCAGAGGGGTGATGTTAAAATAACATATTGTCCAACAAACAAGAGTCCACTCAACTTCACAGTATTAAGATGGCAGGGAGGCAGAAATCTCAAAAACTTAAAAAAAAAAAAAAATGTACAAAGCACTTTTGAGACTAAATGTAAATCTGATTATTGTTCAATTCAATTTAAATAGCGCCAAATCACAACAGTCGCCTCAAGGCGCTTTATATTATAAAGCAGACCCTACAATAATACAGAGAAAAACCCAAGAATCATATGACCCGCTATAAGCAAGCACTTTGGCAACAGTGGGAAGGAAAAACTCCCTTTTAACAGGAAGAAACCTCCAGCAGAACCAGGCTCAGGAGGGGCGGGGCCATCTGCTGCGATTGGTTGGTGTTCAGTCACGCTTCAGGTTAAATGTAAACTGGAGAATGTTTGACTGACCACAGAGAGTATGAACCTCCGCAGGTGTCTATAGATGGGCAGGTGGATCATCTCTTGGACTGGGTTAAAGTCTGGATCGTTCAGGTTCCTCAAGAACCACAGCACACCTGGCCGGAGCACCTGCACACAGCATGAGGGAAATCTCTAATTTTTTCAGAAAACATTGTTTGAGAGTTTTCCATGTCACTGTCCGTAACAATCCACTTGCCTCTCTGAGCAAAAGGATGAAGGAGGCAAAGTAGAAGACGTAGACCATACCGACCAGCCAGTGGAGGAACATGGTGGTGCCAGGAGCAGAGTCAAAGCTCTGCTCCCTGTCCTTCAGAGTGGCATCAAACATCTCCTTCAATAGATGAAGACAAAGGTGTTTAAAATGTGACCAGCTATAAAGCAGTTTTTAGGAATTGTAGCATTCTGAGCATTTCACAATTTAACATTGTTTTTCCTTCTTGATCAAGTTGCTGCACATGCCGTCATTGTGATGCAATCAGTGTGTTTGGCTAGTCATTAAAAGCCAGCATGCGACTGTATCAACAGGATGAGCTGAGCTAACTCTGCATGTTTGTCTTACCAGTGAACAAATGTCGAGCCACCAGCCGCAAATAAGTGGGAACAAGCCTATCTCCATGGCAACCAGTAGGGACACCTGCAACATAGAAAACACTTGCAATTTAGCTTCCGTTTACAAGTAATCATAATTTCACTAATTATTGTTTCAGCTGAAAGCTTTGCTATTTAGACAAACAGAAAACAAAAACCAACACAGAGTGCTGCAGCGCTCTATTTTACCTTGACAACAATGTAGCAGACACCCAGCAGGCGTCTGGACCTCTGGAACTTCACTAATGAAGCCAGGGCCTAAAAGAGGGGCAGTTAAGGACTCACAGAAAGTTTGACAACCTGCACTTCTTAATCAGCACTATGAAACAAAGCCTCATCTGAGATACAAACAGCTTCAAGCTAAAGATGATCAATAGTTTCTCTTAAGGTTTTTTTAGGACTGTGCTTAAAAGATGGCCTTAAGACCAAAAACCTCTCCTGATATTCACAGAAGTCCTACTGTAGCTAAATAATACCCCCCCCCCACCTCCCCATTTTGTGACATTTTAGGTCGCATATATCCAAAAATATACGACGTTCATCAGGATTTGTAGTTACCCTATAGTATGTAGAAGTTAGATTATATTCATGTTATAGGACAATACATTTGATGAGGATTTAAATAAGTGGATAAGTTAAGAACTTATAGCAAAAATATTTAATAAAAACTGGACAAATTGTCCTTGTAGCAAACATTACCAAGTGATAAATCAACTACACTCTTAGTGTGTAAGATTCAAATACTTGTATTAGGTCAAGGATACATGGCAGACAATAAGGACTCCAGCCAGGAGGATGTACCCCAGTATGGTGGTGATAAGGCCGTGAAAGTGTGAGGCTTTGAGCTACAACCAAACACAAGAAATTCCATTAGTGTAGGTCAAACTCATGGTACAGTACAGTGTTCTAAGTGTACACGTGTGTCCTAAGCACTTACATAGTCTTCAAAACCAAGTCCAACCACTGAGAAGTGACCAATGTGATATGGGCAAAATGCTAGAGAGATATACAGAGGGTGTATTAGAAGTGAACCCATGACTCTCTCATAATGTACTCATCATAATCACATTACTCAAACATACTAGGACTCACCAAAGACCAGAATGAAGAGTGTGTTGAGAGACACCACCCAAAACACATGTTCCTATAGAGGACACACAACAGAACTCCAGCTTTCACTTTATGAAAAGGTTTATTTTGAAATTCAGTTAAACTATTATTTCAAACTTTTAAAAGCAACTGCTACAGATCAAGTCAGCTCCATCATCCTGAACACCTTCCAACAAGATCAGGTGGCTACGCATTATTCTGTATTATTTTTAGTGATTTTAAAGGCTTTAAAGTGGTTTGAAAAACAAACAATGAATCAATCATCAATCTACACTGAATGACTAATTTTGGCAGAGAACATTTTAAACAGTGCATAAAATAGTGTCAGAAATGTAAATATGAAAGATGTAGAATTACCAAGAAAACTAGGGAACCATCCAGCCCCAGCATCTAGAACATAGTACAAAGTACTCGTTAGAGTCACCATTTAACACATTCAGGTAGGGGTGCAACGATACACAAAATTCACGGTTCGGTTCGATACTTTGGTGTCACGGTTCGATATTTTTTTCAATACAAAACAATGTTCATACCTTTTTAATTTGTCATTTATTAAATTTATAAATATATATTTTAACTCAAAAGTACAGTTTGTAAATTTAATCTTGCTGAAACAACAAAGTAATAAAAAATAAATCTATCAGATCGAGAAATCACTCATCTTTGGAAAAGAGAGTTTATTACAGAGAAATGGCTCTTTCCAAAATAAAAGCTATACTATAACGCTTCTTCTGGGGTATATTCTCAGCAGCATATTAAACATATCAGGTCCCCATAAGGAGAATCACGTGCTAACGGCTGTCTAAATGACTCGGGTAAAGTTTGTAGCATGCGTGCTTGTTGTTTTTGTCTGCTTCCACTTGCACTAGGATGATGTCAGCGTAAATGCGCAGTCATATTCATTGCATTCCCACTAGTGCTGTCAGCGTTAATCTCGTTAAAATGACACTAACGCCATACCGCGGCAAATCTCCATGGTGGGGGCTGGGTGGCGTCACCACGTTAACGAGCTAACTGCGCTAACGCACTAGTTCCCACCAATGTAATTGAGCATTGCGTGGCACATCCGACATACTCTTTTACTTTTGTCCATGACGCGCTTACCATCAGCATCATGCTTCACATGAAAACCAAAATAGTTCCAAACGCCGGATCTGAATGAGGGTGGGGGAGGTTCAATTTCGGGTAGCGTTGAGGCAGTTGCCATGTTGCAACGAGCTTAATTTATGTCTTGCTAGCTTGCGCTGCCCTCAGTGAATCTGTACTCGACAGTGCAGCTGAGGCGGAGTAGTCGAACACAGATCCACTGAGCGCTCAACACAGACAGCATCGTCAGAAGAAAAGTTGATAAAATAAATAAAATTTTTTGTATTGTTCGATACATATGCGTGCCAAACCAAAAGCACTGTATCGAATGGTTCAATATTGATACGAGTATTGCAGCACCCCTAAACTCCGGCTAATTAAAAAAAATAAAAAAAATAAAAAAAAAAATAAAAATCATATATACACACACATACGTGTGTGTGTGTGTGTGTGTGTATATATATATATATATATTTATTAGGGGTGCAACGATATTCGTATCGATATTGAACCGCTCGATACAGTGCTTTCGGTTCGGTACGCATATGTATCGAACAATACAAAATTTGTAATTTATTTTATCAACTTTCCTTCTGACGATGCTGTCTGTGTTGAGCGCTCAGTGAATCTGCGTTCGACTACTCCGCCTAGGCTGCACTGTTGAGCGCAGATCCACTGAGCGCTCAACACAGACAGCATCCTCAGAAGAAAGAGAGCAGGGCAAGCTAGCCAGACAGAAGTTAAGCTCTCCTTGCAACATGGACCTCCCCCACCCTCATTCAGATCTGGTGTTTGGAATTATTTTGGTTTTCATGTGACGTATGACCCTGAAGGTAAGCGAGTCATGGACTAAAGTAAAACAGTGTGTTGGATGTGCCATGCAATGCTCAATTACATGGGTGGGAACTAGTGTGTTAGCACAGTTAGCTCGTTAACGTGTTGGCCGTCTAGCCCCATGCACGGGGCGATCGGCGGTAGCTCGTTAACGGAGATTTGCCGTGTTGTGGCGTTAAGGTCATTTCAGCGAGATTAACCTGAAAGCACTAGTGGGAACACAACGAATATGACTGCACATTTATGCCGACATCATCCTAGTGCAAAGACAAGTGGAAGCAGACAAGCAAGCATGCTACTAACTTTAGCCGAGTCATTTAGACAGCTGTTTAATATGCTGCTGAGAATATAGCCCAGAAGAAGCGGATAGTATAGCTTTTATTTTGGAAAGAGACATTTCTCTGTAATAAACTCTCTTTTCCAAAGATGAGTGATTCCTCAAACAGATACAGGGCTCGCAAAGTCGCTAGCCCGACGTCCCGGTGCTAGCGATTTTTTCAGTCGGGCTACCAAAATCCATCTCTTCCCTGCCCGTCGGGCTATTGTAGGAAGGAAAAATATATGTCAATGCTTTTTGCATTCTTGTAGCTGGGTAATTTTGTCATTGGCATCGGTGAGCCACTGTCAATATGTGACATATTGAAATCGCGTTTGAATTTGCGCTTGTTTTTTTGCTTTCACTTTGCAATCGTGCGAACTGTGTATAGAGAGCGACAGCACTGATCTGTGAGTGATGATAATTTGTGCACCAATTCCTCTGACATCGTCTTATTAATCGTTAGCTTACTATGCAAACATGACAAGTGAAATCTCCCGCAGCAAGCTTAAACATGTGAGAGGTTGATTGCGCAGAGAATCGCTGAGCTTATGTGAGTGCGTGTGTAAAAGCAGCAGGATAAGACAGGTCAGGGTGAAGAAGTGACAGCCAAAAAAAAAGCTTACCACAAAACGGAGAAGTTATGACAAATCAGACTATAAGGCAAAAAGAAAGTGCAGCTTTATGGTTTCATGGACAAAAGAATTTCTGTGGCTGCAATATGACGAGCTAAATAACCAGGGCTGCACATAAGTGGTCCGCAGGTGCGCATTCGCTGTCAAAATAAAAAACACGCACAAGGGTTAGGGTTAAATTTAAAAACTGTACTTTTGAGTTAAAATATATATATTTATAATTTTAATAAATGACAAATTAAAAAAGGCATGAACATTTTTTTGTATCGAAAAAATATCGAACCGTGACACCAAAGTATTAAACCGAACCGTGAATTTTGTGTATCGTTGCACCCCATATATATACACATGTATATGTGTGTGTGTGTGTAATGTAATAAATATATATATATATATATATATATATATATATATATATATATATATATATATATATATATATATATATATATATATATATATATATATATATATATATATATAAAATAGTAACAATAATAATAACAATAATAATCTAAAACAGCCCTTAACAGGTGTAGTTTCAGTCACGTGGCTTTACGGAGCAGAAAAGAGAAGAAAAATAGATTACAACCCTCTCCCAGGTCAGCTCCTCTGCTGCACGGTCCCACTCCAGTGCATTCCAGTTCAAATCTTCTGCAAAGGAGAACACAGACCAGACAAACACTAAGAAACAACAACAGCAGCAGTGAACCCTCTTCCTTCCCTTATTACACAAGTACATAGTACTGAAGGGCTGGACTTTATCTTTAAAGTCATACCCAGACGCTTTTGGAAACCCCTCCAGTGTGCATCATCATGTGTAGTAAAGGTAGTCCAGACACATCATGTATTAAAAATATGATGAAGATAAAAAGGTGGCTACGAGGCACTCAGGATACTGAACAGAATTCAGCTGGAGAAGTAGTAAAAGTGCCGACTTGTCCTCAAAGAGCAAACATGCAGCTGAAAAAGGAAACAGCCAATCATGTTGTTTCTCTGACACACATGTGCAGTAGAGGTTGGCACATCAAGTCCCCATTGTAGTTAACATGTAAACAAATACATTTTTTAAAACTTTCCTAGTTTACTGTAACTCTAATGCAAATTAGCTTTGCATTTATTCAGTGCAGAGAGGCTGAATTTGCTGACACCCTCGATTTAGTGGTTACTGAAGCTGTGAGGATCTGTATCAGAAGTATAACCTGCAAAGAAAAAACAAAACAGAAACCCATTTTGAAGCTTTAGGGCAAAGACAAATATCTAAAGCTGGTTTTATTAGATCTAGCCTGCGGCTTTTATGTCCCTGTGACCACAAAAATCAATACTGAGGCTCTCTCCATTTATTTAGATAAGAGCTTACAAAAAACAACAACAATAAAACAAAAAAAATAACCCAAACCCAAAGGCCTTCCAAAGACTTTGTAAGACTTAGTACACGTCGTGCTGAAGGCTTTTCAAACATTACTGATTCAAAGCCACAAACGTCCAGAACCACTCATCTGTCAAGAAATAGTAACGGTGCCACAGCAGAACAGCAAGTGTTTAAAACAAACACATTAAAGATAACGTTCCGAAAAATGCTCGCCTACCTTGTCCTCCATCATTGGCATCGGCAGCATCTTCATCCCTCCCTTCATCATCCTCTTCTTCCTCGTTATCATCCTCCCCTTCATCATCATCATCATCATCGTCCTCATCATCATCCAGTTCTGCCTCATCATGGTTGCCAGCTACATGCACGTTAGCAGGCGCCAGCCCATCTGGACCAAGCTCTGCAGGATTCTGGGCAGCTTCAGCATCTGCAGGATCCTGAGCATTGGCTGCAGCATTACCGCCCACACCCTGTGAATATAATGAAAGACATGACAGTTCATTAATAAAACCTGCTAAAAGTTAATAAAGTAATTTTGTGCTTATGTAAGCTCAGTATTTGAAAAACAGAAAGTATTTTAATCAAACTCCTGTCTTGGGGTCACTATGGAGTTTATATCCACATTGTCCAGATGTGACCACTAATGTTTGGGATGCAAAATGTAATTCATCACTCCATCGTTATCACATTAAATATTCACAGGGAGCTTTGAACATCATTAACGGGCTACTGTGTTAGAATGAGACACATGTACAACCCGAAAACACAACACCTCTGGCCAAATCTGTCTGCTGCTGTCAGAGATTATAAAATGTATGATTTTAACTAGAAACTGTTTTGAGCGTTAACTAGCAAACTTTTACAGATATGAGTCTGTTGCTATGCCAACCATGTCAGAGTAATGGTAAACTGTAGCAGGAAGCTAACAGAATTTAGGAAGTCTTTATCAGCCCCACTCTTGCTCCGATTTAAAGAGGATGAAAAAATAAATTAAAACAAAAACAAACAAAACTCACCTGATTAGCTGGTGCAGGGCCGTTGGGCTGATTAGGAACCAGTGGGGGTTGATTTTGCTCTAACCACTGAGGAGCGCCTCCATGCACAATCTGCTCTCTGAGCCACACCAGGCTGATGAAGGCACATAGTGTGCATGTGACCACAAAACAGCCTTGGAGGCAGTCAGCAAGCAGGTTTTGCCTGTGAGAAGGAGACATGGCATCAATTTTCAAAAAACATTCAGATTATTTAAGTAACACTATTTCTGCCACTAATGAGATTTTGCAACCATTACAAAGAAACATTTGACAGTCACTGACGAGATATTGTGTTGTTGGGATTTTGGAGGACTGCAGAGCAGAATGTTTGCATTGGACAAAACCAGTTCCACATTTGCTGTCTGTTCATGGACATGTAGATGGACACATTTGGAGGATGAAAATTACACATAAGTTTGAAAACAAGCAAAGATGCAGCACTGTGAACAGAGAGGAAAAGAGCAGCACTGCACCACACAGCAGAGCTAATTAGCATGCACGCTACAAAGCAGAGAAAATGTCAGCGCCCACGAAGAGGTCATCACAAACCAAAATCCTATTTTGGCTTGTGCCAAAATCCTATTTTGGCTTGTGATGGCGCTTGGACCAACTGAGACTGATTTAGGGGATTTAGTGGAAAATATATTGGGGTTCAGAATCTGCACCTTAAAAATGTTGTTGACATCATTTAACGACTGAATCTTTGAATTTTAACAGACTGTCAGCAGCCTGCATTTAAAGAGCGACTTTATGAATGAGGAAAAGAAATACGCAGCTTGACTTTGTGACAGAGGAGGCACAAAACCAAAAGCAGACACTTACGTTGAAAGCATATCTAATGGCAGGGTAAGGAGAGAGCTCACAGAGCCGGTAAATAAACACTTGTAGATACGACCTGTTGGGAAACACAGAATGAAAGCAAAATTGACGGGGAAAAAAATAAATAAATTAAAAAACAAAACAAAACAAAAAAAAGCCCCACACACAAAACCCCCAACATGGCGATCACTTCTCAACTAGTTTATAACTAAAACCAAACTGCTTCAAATTTGTACATTTATGGTGTTACATTTCACGCTGTGCTGAACTGAAACATCTAATTAGAGCACATGTGATTTATTTATGCTAGTCAAACATTAGCCCCTTTGGGTCCACAGAACTATTTGTTTTCAAGCATCTTTTTTTTTTTTTTTTACTGGTTGTACGTTTAGTCAATTAACCAATTCAAATGTTTTACCTCCACTTAAAACATAAAATTTCCCCAAATCTTTGTTTCACATTTGATACTGTGGTTTCATATGCAAACACTGGGAAGTGTGTTAGGACATGTTCAGGTAATGGAAAGCTTAATAAATTTTTTAAATCCTCTTATGTTTAGAGTAAATTTATTATTTAAATATACTGACAAATAATGAAAGTAATCGTTAGTTGCAATTCCAAGATGTGGCTTACATGCTGTGAGCGGTACCACACCTAGCCAGGCAAAGGCCACCAGTGTGTAGTGGAACCAGTATCTGATGGCTGTTCCAATACTGGTGACCAGCCCTGCAAAGATGTCCTGCACAGGCAGGCGAGATGGCATGTCTGGAGAATAGACTGATGAGAAGAGCAATACAGAAATAAACTGTCAGATAATAACTGGGCATTTGAAGGCACTAACAACAAATGAATGCAGTCTTAAGACATTGAATGATTTGATAAAAACAACTTACTTGGTGTAAATGCAAACCTGTGTTTGCATAATTCACAGTATTCTTTTCTACTGTGTTTCAGCCACTGCAGTAAGCTGTGAAAACAAAATGAAACAGTGAATTTACCCATGTCTCACAGAGAATTGCACAAGAATCTTCCTCAGTAGTCTCTGAACATGTCCAGGGGTATCAAGGAACAAGATGTTAGCACACATCCTTAAGTCCTTAAGCAAGGTGGGTCCTCTGTGGATCACATTTGTTTTTCCAGCAAATCCTACATTAATTAACCTTGGTAAGATTGCGATCTGGGGAATTCTGAGACCGAGTCAACACACTGAAACCTTTTTTTCCCCCATACTTTTAAAGCATTCTTGAAAAACGGTTGCAGTATGGCAGGGCAAATTACCCCTTTTGAAAGAGGCAGCTCTAGATTTATTTATTTATTTTTAAATAGATGACCAAAGCAACATCCACATGAAAGGCAGATCTTACAGCATCACAGTGAGACTGCCCCCCTCCAAAAAAGACAAGGTCTGCAGGATAAATCCAACTGTTTGCAAATGTAATTGGAAATTCACATCTAGTAATTTCTGTGGACTGCACAACCACGTGCACTTCCATGTGACCAAAAACCAAAACCTGCAAGCCATGAAAAGCAAGCGAAAAGAGAAAACCATAAAGTTTTTACATGAACATCTTGCTCACTCGCATACCATTCCTGATGGATGAACTTGATGCTGCCGGTGCAAACACAAGGGTGGTAAAGGGGCTTGTCCTGGGTCCCCTCTGACCGACATACCCGGCAGATATCGGCTGTACAAAAGGCACACAGTGATAAGAATCTGCATAGCTAAAGACAGTCTGGCAGTGCTTTTTTTTTTTTTTAAACAAGCAAAAACAAAACAAAAAAAAAACACCCCACCAAACATATACTGAGCCACACTAATAAACACATGTGAGCCGTAATACAAAACTACTAATACCTTTCTACAAAACGCTAACAGTGTACATGTGTCAGGACTGAGTCTGTGCATTGGATTCGTATTTAAAGTGACTGTAACAGTATAGGTCAGACTAGGGCAAACTGTAAATCCTTGGATTATCAGTGTCACTGCATGACAAAAATAAAATGACTATAATTAGCCCAAGAAGTAGGAGCATGACACGAGTTAGGATACCACCCTTAGCTATATATATTTATGGTATATCCTTCAGATATATGCTAGTGGCTAAAAACAATTTCATTCTCGCTCAGGGAAAATATAATGGGCTTGTTTTCTGGAAGTCCAAATATACTATAAAATGCAGGCTTTTGGAGTATGTCGAGAGCATTCGTCATAATAACAATTTCTCTTTAGTTGAACTCGCAAAGTTGTGAATGAGCCTTGTCAAATGGTAGCCTAAATGCGCTAACCTGCCGACCTTACCAACGTACCGCTAGCTTATCATGTCATACTGTTCGGTACGCTCCCATAACGGTTTCAATGGCTCAACTTATTAAAGGTTAACTCATAATTAGATAATTTTGCGTGTGGCTTCACTGTGAATTGGACTCCCTCTACAATTTCTACGTTGTAACCACTATCCGGTGCCCATGTAATGCGTTCTAGGATTTCTGGTTCCACATAGACATGACAGCTTATAGGGTGTAAGCTAATGCCAGCTAGCTGGCTGGCTAACGCTAATTGGCTAGCGGTTTCTCTACTTCTGGAGAACCTTTGCTGAAGTTTAAGACAACGGAGTCGTGGTCGTTGCTACCAACAACAGTTGAGGGCCGGTTAGGTCACATGCAAAGTCAGCATGAATGACTTTACCATTTAGCGCTAAGGTAATCAAGTTTGGGCATTAGCTACCTTCCTCAGCGGTGTCCATCTTGGCTGGCTGCTAAAGCAGCCCTGCTCCACAGCAGTCTGGATTTAAGCAGTCCGTGCAGCAGCGATGACTGCCGGCTATCTAGATGTAAACATTTCTAGAAAGACTTTTTATTTCAGTGCCCTGTTAAGTTTGACGTCATCATGCGTTTCAAATTAAATTCAGCTTGTTTTACTTCATGGCTCATCAGCTAGCGGTACACAAAACAACAAGTGTTAATGTGATAGTTTCACCACTAGATGGCAGCTCCGCGCAACAAGCCAGTTTCCCAGTTGTGCAGCTTCCTCCTAGGACTCTGGTATAATCCCCGCAACTTGCACTGAAACTTATGGGCAACGTTATACAACAATAAACAGTAATACTCAATCATCATTTTTATTGTCATGGTCATTTCACATGGTCACACATTTCAAATGTACAGCACTGACCTTTCCTTTTTTCCTGTTTTTGTGGTTTTAAATGTTAAGAGATATATGCAACTATTTCCAGTTACAGTTAGTTTTATCAAAATTTTTACAAAAGTTTTTAAAATAATCTGAGAGTAGAATGGTGTTCTAGACTTGATTTTCTTATGTTACAGGTGTGATTTAAATGTCTTTGCATCATACACCCATACAGTGTCTATGCCCTCCCCCGCGGTACTTTCAGGAATCCACGTAGGGAAGGGGAAGCGACAGGTCACCACCTTGGCTGTGCTAGGCAGCTCGCTTGCCAATTTCAGCTCAAGCTTCTCCATCTGAAGATAAAAGCAGCAAACAAACATAATTAGCATGATGATTTGAACTCCACAAGTTTCTGCATTTTGGTGAGACACAGAGGTACTCACCATCTGAGGGACTCCAAAAATGACAACATTGGAGTATTGAGCAAAGCTGACCTAAGAAAGGAAAAAGGAAGTAACATGCTAAATGACTAACTTCATTACAGCAGATGTCTGTAAAACAAAGGTTTGTTTTCAGAAACCACTGACCTTCCACAAGTCTGAGATGTGAAATGAGGTGGAGCGGTAGACTCCCTCCCTCCAGGCCCTGTAGCGAGAGTACCACACCAACCAGGGGTTCAGCTCAAACCCTGACGCACGAAAACCATGTTTGGCTGCTGCAATCACCTGCAAGAAGCAAGGGGAAACAGTATAGCACACACACACACACACGTTTGTAAATCATGTTAGATTGGTTGCTACTGAAATTAAATTTTCACCCTTTAAGGCTGTTTGCAAAAACAGTTTCAATTTTTTTTTAACCCTCTGGCCTTCATGCGTGGTAACCTTCAAGCCTAACACTGCACTAGCCCTGGATTTTTTTAAGCCTAGCCCAGCTGTCATAAGACCAGGACTATTTCAAAACTGTATAAAGAACAGACGATATCAGGACAACAGTTATGACCTGACCTGAAGCTTAGGACAGGATGGCAAAAGGTGTAAGACACGATCCAAAGCACAAAAGTAAACCAACAACATAACAGTTGTTCAGCCACATGACATCCCAGATACTCATAAACTAAACAGTCTGTAGGGCGGAACTGGTCCCCTGTTCTCCTGAACAGCTACGGGACACACCTGCTGGAGCTTGTAGATAATAAAGCCTTAGCGATCACTAAGACATGATTGATCAGACATGATTTACGAGCTTTTTTTTGCTTTTTTTTTTAAAGTTTGATTATATTTTGTTAATCTATAACTGCGCCTTGCATAAAATCATGGTTTCTCTAAAGGCTTTCAATACCTTTTTATTTTTCTTGCAACTATAATTTTATAGTTCTTGAGGGGGCTCAGAGGGCAGAACAGTACTTACTATCCTTCCATCTCCGCTGCCTATGTCCACCAGGGTTCCCGACCTTGTCCTTAACGCCTTGAGGACGTTTTCCACCTGAGTCGTGGTGGCCGGGACAAACGGGAGGCAGACTTTCCTCAGGGCAGGGGCTACAAACGGAGCAGCCACTGCGTACAGAGCAACCAGCGACCCTCCCACTAAACCTGTTACGACGAGCCCAATGCGGCTCCTGCCCTTTCTGTCCCTGTTATCCTCATTAGGCTGTCCCGAGTCCAGCAGGAGCTCCTCTTGTGACATGACGCTAGTTTAACGCAACGTCTGCAATCGTTCACTCTACTCCATGAATGACAGCGGGGACTGTGTTTCAGCTAGCAAGCTCTTACTTATTCGACCTCAAGTTTTCATAAATGAAATTAAATATTGTTCGAACAAATTGCAAGTCTATGTTGTCCTTAGTTACGAAAAAAGAGATTATCATAGTTCAAAGTCCTGCTATTTATATGTTATTGTAACATGTAAGCATTGTAATACACGACCTGTGCAAGGCTATAATCGGCCCGAGTGGATAACAAAGAGGAACTACAAACCGTTCCTCCCCGCTTTCGTTCCCATTCAAGCTAGCTTTCATTATGTTTCGAGCGTGGTTAAAAATAAATAAATAAAATATATATATAAAAAATAACAAATAATAATAAACACCAATTTCCAATTGCAAACTTAAAAGTAACTAGATAATGAATGGTTACATTTCACTGTGGTTATACTTGTATAACTATGCATGTGACAAATATAGAACCTTGAACATTGAATATATTATGTGAGATATTTTATGAAAATCACTGATAAACTTTGTGTGAAATGCCAGAATTCTGTGAATAATGTTCTGGTGGCTAAACTCTGACATTTTTTTCAAATGTATATTTAAATTCAAATTCATTTGAATGTTTTTCATTTGTGATGAACTGACTTTTACACACACACACACACACACACACACACACACACACACACACACACACACACACACACACACACACACACACACACAGATTAATATGCTGTGCCATGGTCAAATTCAAGCAGAGGGTAAATATTTAATTCAGTAAATAAACATGAAATAAATCAGCCACAATATGACCTGACATACATGTAAATCGGATGATAAATAACACTTATAATTGCATTTTTCTTGCTTTGGTGTTGTAGGCATGTTCATCCATATAGGAAACACTTCAAACATCAAAACAATTAATGAATTATATTATTTTAAATATGATTTGATCTATGTGACATATTCTAGCCTAGAGTGAAAACATTAAACAAACAAGGAACCTAAAAAGGAAAAAATGGAACTGTGATCCAGCAAAATAGGCCTACTCATCCTTGGAACCATCTCTCATGAATTACATTGACATAGCAGTGTACCATTCAAGATAGCTCCTAAACTCTTTGGTTTTTGGGAATTACTATTAAAAAGACTTTTGGATTGCATTCTTGGAAATTACTTGGAATGTCTGAGAAAAAGGAACTCTACTGACCATATTAGGTAAAAACCTTTAAAAAAAAAAATTGGCCACCTCTATTTGCAATATTAATTTTTACTGCAATTTCATTTGGGACCTTTTGTTGTTCTTTTAATTAGAAGTCATTAGACAGTGTACGATGGACCGTGTGGTCAAGCCCTGATGGGCCATGGTGGATTGGATGATGGTACATGTGGTGCTGACTGGTGGTGGGACCATCATCCATCATTAAATCCTCCTCCTCCTCTGCCCTGTACCCTCCTGCAGCGTCCTGTGAGTAGCTGTGCTTCATCACCACAATGTTCCGTCGACTCGTCGGCGTGTTGTGGTGAGAGAGTCGGGGCGACTGCTGGTTCACCATCACTGGCTGCAACTGGGGCACAAGAGCACCCCCATCAGGTACAATGGTGGCGTCCCTCACGCTTAAGTTGCTGCGGCTACCGTGGACACTGCCCTGGTGAGAGCCACAGTGGTGGTCACGGATGCATTTGCTTTCGGAGCGTCTCAGCTTGTGGAACTTGTCAAAGTCCTCGGCCAGGGCAGGATCGGTCAGTTCACCAGAGGGGGCACGGCGCAGAGTACAGAGTTCATAGTGAGGAGGCTCAAAACCGGGGTCGAGGAGGGCAGGATCAAAATCATCTCTGTGGATCCAAAGAGGTAAAGAGAGTACATGCAGACATCCAGACCTACAGTTCCAGAGTACAGATACAATAAACGTTTAGGAATGTGCAACAGAAACTTTGAATGTAGCTACACAGACAATGATAAATGTGTATAAATTCCCATTAATGTGAATAAATTGTAAGATAAAAGTAGAAAGAACAAAATGCCAGCATGTGGTTTTTCAACATGCCTGGCTGCTCATGTGCAATTTGAAACTAAAGGTCTGAAATTCAAGCATTTATACATATGCACATTTCTAAACTGCAGTCAAAAAGCAAAAAAATTGAAAACCAGACAAATCCTTTCACGGACATCATCAATATCATGATACTGTAATGATCGTAGCATATCTATATATGTTTATTAGAACTTAATGAAACGTATTGCCTATAATCTGTCAAACGTATCTCTTATCAAGTCACTTTGAGCCGCAAACTGCTGTTACAATTGCTGTTACAAGGTAGGTGCTGCAATCTGTTATTTATCCAGGTAAAATTGTCACTGACAATAAAAATTACTTTTTCAACAGAGATATGGCCAAGATTGCAGCAGAAATTGCAACAAATGTAACATTAGAGTTCTATTAAAAGATATTAAGTTTCCATAAAGGACTGAATTGTTTATAATGTAGCAGGCACGTGCAGATGGGGGGGGGGGCTAGAGGGGCTTGAGCACCCGCCCCTTTCCTGATGGGTGCCCAAGGTGCCCTTTTGTTGAGGCTATATATATATATATATATATATATATATATATATATATATATATATATATATATATATATTAACGTGTGTGTGCGTGCGGAGTCCTGTCTGTGCCCCTCAACAATAATATTTAATAATATTTAACTATCAATCACAGTTTTGCTAAATAAAAGGATCTGGCTTGCATCAGTCACATGATCACATTTAACCAGTGATCGCCCTTGACGGCAGAACGCGCTGGTTACGAGCCGGGAACGAGCTCACAAAGAGCACGCGCATTTTTAGCGGTCCGGAGCTGTAGGAGAAACACAAATTAACTCAGAGACACAGACTGATGCGACAAAACCAGTAAGTAGGTGTACAGCGTACACTGTAGTGTATAGCACCCAGGAGTATTAGCTTATTACGTACACGTTGGTAAGCTGTCTTGTTGCAACTGACGAACTGAAACAAACGAGCGTGCTGTGTGTGCAACAACGCGACAAACATTACCTGTCCTTTTATTAACTGCACAAGTAGTGCTGGTCATAGCTGCTGGCTACCTGTGTCAGGCTGTCATGGGTCTGTACAGGGCTTTTCCTCCCTTTCTGGAGGCATTATATTTCACTAAAAAACGACCTAATATGCATGTCCACATAATTATGCATTATTATAATTATAATATATTAAAAACACACGCTGTATTCTAAGCACCAGCTGTCTGTTAGAATGTGATTTTTTCTCTCTCTCTGTTGGCAGAGGTATAAAAATGCGCAGGAAAATCTGACGTGCATGGCAAACTTCACTGACGATATTTAGGGAGGAATAAACTAGGGCTGCTCGATTATGGCAAAAATGATAATCACGATTATTTTCACTGAAATTGAGATCACGATTATTTGACGATATTTATTTAACCCTTTAAGATCTACCATAGAACCAAGTCCGCCAGAGCTTATAATATTTTTTTTACATGCTGTAGTGCCATTTGTGGGAGCATTTCAAGTTGCTATACATCAATACAACAGT
The DNA here is from genome assembly GCF_964374335.1 of Astatotilapia calliptera. Taxonomy (NCBI): domain Eukaryota; kingdom Metazoa; phylum Chordata; class Actinopteri; order Cichliformes; family Cichlidae; genus Astatotilapia; species Astatotilapia calliptera. Next base: position 30,819,665 of record NC_137439.1, read on the forward strand.
TATAGCCCATATTTTAAAAATGTGTATGTATTAAGTCCATAGTAACTACATTAATTGCAAAAAAGTGCAATAAACTACAAAAAAATTGAAAATCGTTTTTGTTTTTTTTACATATATTTCTACTTGGAGAAATTTAAGAGGCTTATCCCTCAAAACTTTAAATACAAAAAAGTTGCAAAAAATAGTTTACAACAACAGGAAATTTATTTTGAGTGTCTTCATAGTTTTATTTTTGGAGATACAGCAATTTTTATATACACTGCAGGAAAAACAAAAAAACAATCCTATGATGCAAATTTGCAAAGAATGTGCATGTGCATCAAAATAAACTATTTCCAGCAGTGCAATTCGAGTTCTAAGGCCTACAAGTAAAAAACTACATTTTCCGCAAAAATGACGTCACTTGCGATAGTTCGTGTTGACGTCTTTTTCAATGTGGGAAGTGTTAAGAACAGCTGATCAGATCGGCAAAGCGTGTTTCTGGAATATTATGTTTTTGTTCCTGCAAGCGCTTTTTATGCAATTTTTGCAAAGCTATATGTGGAAGGAAACCGTGACCTAGGACAAGCTGATGGCATAAGATGTAAGTACAACTCCTCTGGTTTCATATGGAAAAAAATTTATTGTGCTAGCTTAGCGGTTCAGGTTCTACAGGGATTTAAAAATAGTTATACAAAACGAGCATGCTGCTCTGACCGGCTTTAAAGGGTTAACAATAACAATGTATTGAATAATGACTTTAAAAAATAATATAAAATAGTGTGCAAATACTGATAACAGTGCAAATGTTTGCAATAAAAGAAATAAATGAAAAATGTAAACTTTGCAGTGTTGCTCTGTGGTGCAGCTACGACACCATAGCAAAGTTTACACACTGTGTCTACTTGATCCATGTCTGACTCCGCGAACCCATAATGTTTCCACACCACTGAAGTTTTTTTTTTTTTTTACCTCTCTTTTCAACCAACGGCAGTCCACTCCTCTCCAAATAACTTCTGCTTAGCTTTCCGAGCTTCCCTCGGGTCCTCTTAATTGTTGTGACGCGTGTTCGAAATGCAGAGCAGTGCGCTTGATTTGCCACACGGAGCAGCGCGAGAGTAAAGCATGAGGGAGGGGCTAATAATCGGCTCAGTCATTTTTAATGATCGTTGAAAGCCCAGATCGTAATCATGATTAAAATTCGATTAATTGAGCAGCCCTAGAATAAACACACATCAAACATAAATGAACCATTTGCCTGTCTCCATAATTGAGAGCATTTTCTCTTCTTATGTCAACACTCTCTCTCTCTTTTTTTTTTTTTTTTTTTTTTTTTTTGCTTTTTCGGTCATGTTATGTTTACCTGTCAAAGGCTTGTTACAAACTATGAAACACATCTTGCAGACTTCTGGATGTTAGAAGAAAACTAATACTGCTCATGAAGGAGACTAAAGGCAGGAAGGTGTCCTTTAAAACTAAATATGTTAATAGGACCTCCCTATTTATATCATAGTTTATGATATAGCACGTGTATTTCAGTAATAGCCTGCTGAGGCCACTATACGTGCTGGCCTCATATCAAATGTGAAGGCAGACTGAGTCTATGTTTGACATTTTTTATATCTAATCTTCCTTTTCAAACATTTAAACAGCAGCGAGTCTGCAGCTGAGGGAATACAAACTCATATTGTCAGAACAGGTTTGCTCGTTTCTTGGATTCATTTGGTGATTTATTAAATGTATAACTGTTATTCTAATCTGCTGCTGAGTCTCTTACACTTTTCTTTATGCTGTATATTTTCACGTCTTTGGAATAGTTGGAAGTTAGATAGTCAGCTGGGAAACTTTGTGTTAACTCATGGAGCTGAGGATATCGTGGATATCGTGGATATGCTGACCTCGCTGCATGGTGTACAGAGCGAGGTCAGCATGATTAATATTCACAATAAAAATATTAGCCGAACATCATGAAGTCTGTATGTGTTTCATAGTGTCGAACAACCTTTGTACAGTTAAAGCCAGCAGTTACTACATGACGGAAACACCAACGTTATCTCTTCTATGTGTTTATACAGAGGTCACGCTGATTACTGAACAAAAACCCAAAGATCAGATGTTAAACAGATTTATTTGCTCTCTCTCCTCCTTAAACATGTTTTTAATGTTAGTTATAATTCAGAATTGGCGACTGAAACACGTAGGACACATAAGAACATCAGGAAATAAAACACAGATAAATATAACCTCAGTAAAAGAAGTCAGCGGGGGTTACTACAGCTGTGTACCGGGGCCTGCGCTTTGTTGGTGGGATTGCTTGCGAGGCGAGCGGGTCTATCCCACGCTTTGCCGTGAGACTGGGCAGACATCTCCGAAATCATCGAAACACTTTTGTAAAGAGGCTGTATCTTGACAAACCGACCAGACACATGAAGATTAAACCACTACATTCTCGGCTAAAAAAATATTAAAACGGTATTTGGTGACACACAAACAGGGTTTTTCAAAGCTCAGTTCTGTTAGCTTCCACAGACAATGGCCACCAGGCCAAAGCAATGGTTTTGACTCGATCAGCGTTAACCCCGCCCCCTGAGTTTGATGGGTGAGGCTGACAGATAAAATTATTTCATGATGAGAGCCAGGCGCCAGGACTGCCAAAATGAAATAAATAAATATATCATTAAATAATTAATTAAATGTGTCAATAATTAATTAAAATGTGAAATACATAAATAATTAATTAAATGTGTCAATAATTAATTAATTAAATGTGTCAATAATTAATTAATTACATGTGTCATAACTATTTATTTAATTAATTAATTCCAATTTTAATTAATTATTGACACATTTAATTAATTATTTAATGGTGTATTTAATTAATTCATTATGGCAGTCCTGGCGTTCCATACCAGAGTGGCCGATGGCGTGATATGGCAGCCTCGCTTCTGTCAGTCTGCCCCAACTGTAGCTGCCTCCACCAGTGTGTGAATGTGAGAGTGAATGAATAGTGGCATTGTAAAGCGCTTTGGGTGTCTTGAAAAGCGCTATATAAATGCAATCCATTATTATTATTTCATATTTATTACTTCCCCCTCCTCATTGCTTTATTATTGTAGCTCTAGTAATAAATAATTTAAAAAAAAAAGATTCTGGATCAGCACCATGATGCCCATAGTATATACAGTATTCTGAAGAAGGTCTAAAATGTCATTGTGTGTGCGTGCATGTGTTTGTTTTATTTAGATGGATTTTTAAAAAACACATTACTCATGATATAACATTGTCCAGACATGGCTGGCAAGGACATGAGGAGGAAACAGTAGGAGCTGTGTGAGGCTACTAAAGGCAGGGCTATAACATTTTTCTGTCATCATTTTATTTTAGATTAAGTGCAAGAGTTGTTAGGTGTGGATAATTAGATTATAGTTTATTGCAATAGCAAGTTGTGCCTTGTACTCAGATAGACAGCAAGTGGAGAGTGATATATGAAATGATGGGATGGAAGGAAGAAGAGAAGCAAAGAGTGAATCACAGGCAGAGCCTAAATTATTTCTCACAGTTTTTGTTGCCTTATGATTCCAAGCGCTGTCACCAATCTTTGCATTTTGTTATTATCTCATGACACTTGTTTAATCAGCTACCATCTCTCCTATGGACTTTTTAATGTCTACAGTCTCAGATCAACACAGCCCTGCCCTCCAGCACTATCCACAGCAACCCCTCAACAGCAACATTGTACCCATCAGGTAAAGCATCGGCTACGTTTGCTTTGCCTTGTTGCCCATATTAGATTTTTGATAAATGTGTGTTGTTGTTATTCAGCCTGGTTCAATGTGCCCCTTTTTAACTTTGAGCACCCACCCCTTTAAACCTCTCTGCACAGCCCTGTAATGTAGGTACAATAACACAGAGTCATAGAGACAAAGCAGGTTATTTCTTCATTTTATAACCTCTGTGGGAATCCAGCTGACTACAGTTTATTTAAGAATATAGGCAAAGGTGTTATGTGTAGAAAACATATAGAAACATCAGAAATCACTTTCTGGCAGAACACAGGTTTGTGAATTTACACCTAGCACGTAAATTGAGTGTAATATTTGCAAATACATATGCACGTTACATGTACATTTTAACAGCAACCAGAAGGTTTAAGTATGAATAACTGGCAGTTTTTATTTCCTATCTGGCGCGACTTCATAATTCTACACCATTAACTAAGGATGCAAGATGGTCACAACACATGGAAAAGAGTGGGGGAGTCTTCTTTTGGACATTTGGATGCGACCTCTGAAGTACTGTGATTGACAAAAAAGTCGACAATTCCTCAGAGATAAAGTATTGGCTTAACTTTTCAGTCATTTCCAATCTTCATTTTTATGTTTACAATTAAAAGCCCCTGTTATTGATATTAATGTGAGGGTTAAAATGTCTGACCTGTAACAGAATTTTGAAAGTCGTGCCCTTTACTCTTTTACAACTATGTAAATGTGCAGTTTTAAACACTGCTCAAATCAAGCGATTTTGGCTACTGAGTAAAGATAGATCAAGATCTACAAATTGATCAAATCGATAGTTAATGGTATATCTCAGTCCCAGCAAAGCACACATGAAGCAGCATCAGCATTTATTAGGAACTGGACACTTGCGATTTTGGGCTATATTCTGATGCACACAGGTGTTTTGTTTATTATTTAAAAATCTGTTCTTATAAAAACACATCACACATCTACCAAGACAAAATCTTTGTTTCACGTGTAAATACTTCTGAAATGTTCACTCTGAAAGGAAGTTTTGGATATGTGGAGGTCAAAAAGTACAGAGAAAGCTAATATTACCAAAAAATACCCGCGTACATGAACAGAGCCTTGATGTCTACAAAGTTCTATAGTTCTGAATGTTTTGGTTTATTTAACCACTAAAGTCTTTAATTCCCCTTGTTCTCTTTTTGACAATACTACTAAATAACAATTTACCGAGACTTTACCTGCGGATGATGTATTTCTTGCGAGGCTGTTTGACCTGGATGATGACAGAGATGATGAGCAGGATGACGACCAGACCACAGGTTACTCCAATGATAGTGAGGTTAGTGTTATCTAGCGTATCCAAGATGCTCGGTTTCCTCGTCTCTGGTTGAGGGGATGATACAGACAGAAATCACAGTCGTGTTTTGTGAAAACAGCATGTGGCTGGTGGTTGGAATTTCAACATACCTTTGCAGTGATTCTCATCCCATGGGTAAACACAGTTCTGGATGCCATTGCACACCAGAGTGTGATTTATGCACATGTTGCTATGGCAAAAGAAAGTGTCTCTCTCACACGGAGCTGAAACAAGACAGGCAGGAAAGATACGGCTGTAGCAATATGTTCTTCTTCAAAGTCAGACTTTAACTATACTCACTTTTGGCTCCATTTCTGCCTAAACAGGCAACATTAGCTATGGGCTTGCTAAGGAACAGCACCACTCCTTTCCCTAGAAGCCAACAGCCAACACAGATAGCGTTCTGCTAGCTGCTCCTCCCTGAGCCTCGTTCTGCCAGAGGTTTCTTCCTGTTAAACAGGAGTTTTTCCTTCCCACTGTTACCAAGTGCTTGCTCACTGGCAGATGATGTATAGATGTATATACTTCATAAACTGTTGCAATCCCCTGAACACTTGTTATCTAAATTCTACTCATTATTTAACATTTTCCAATAAATCTTGATCTTTAAAAGAAACAAATCTCAGGCAGACAGATTTACTCACGTTCATGGAAGGTTGTAAAGAGGATTTTGAATCTGCTCTTCCTGCTGCCCTCGTCTGCCCACAGTCTCACCACCCCCACAGAGGTAACCAGCATGACATCGTTGGCCACAGTGGAGCAGAACTTATTCTTTAAGTGCTCAACGGAACTGCTGCCGTCATAGATGCCAACAAAGTTACGCTTACACTCATTGGAGTTATGCATCTCATACTCAAGAAAACGCATGTAGATCTGTGAGGAGACAAAAGGATGAGAAGAAAGAGTGCTGTGAATGGACCAGAGTTTAATAACACTGGGACATCTTTATGTTTTTCTCCTTTCATTTTTTCATGACTTGAAGACCTTCTCTATTTATCACATAAAAATTCCTCGTTGAAATGGCTCAAATATCCAACAGTGACAAAAGAAATGTAGATGTGTAAATACTAACAGCAATATTATTTAACTGGCAAGATTTTGTTGACCTGCAGTCATTTATTGAGCTCTGAAAGGCTGACATCTTTGGACGTTTTGAAGATGGTTTTAAAAAATTCTACAGTGTTTGTCTGAAAACAACCAACTTCAACATCATTAAATGAGAACTGCTACAACAGTTTCACATCAGTCATTGCTGAGCAGAATACTGTAAAAATGTGATGTTCACATTATCAGAGATGGGCAGTAACGCGTAACGCGTTAAAAGTAATTAGATTACAGTAACGCGTAATGCGTTACTGTAATCTAATTACTTTTTTCAAGTAACGAGTAAAGTAAGGGATTACTATTGCAAAAACGGTAATTAGATTACCGTTACTTTCCCGTAGGAACGCTGCATTACTGCATTACTAAAACCGTGATTTTTTTTGCAAGAATGTCTCAAGACAGTGACGTAAGCGAGTGCGACGTGAGACAACAGCTGTCTGCAGATCAACAATGGATCATATATCGAGTGCGGGAGAGAGTATGAGCATGCAGCGTTTAAAGCGTGGAAGTACTGACCTTACTTTGAGTTTGATTCCATAAAAAGTGACAAAAACATTAGCGTCCGTTGTGCGTGGGAAGAAAACTTCTTTTTACTCCGAAAAAAACCCTAAACAAGCTCCGAGTGCGCAACGACGTAATGGGAAATTCAAAGAGAAACTCGCGGATTCTTCCACTGACTGCTGCGCCACACCTGCACCAGAGCACACCTCCGCCTACCCCACTCCTGCTTTACAGGTGAAAATAGAGCAACAGGACTGCTAGTCTTTGATTTTATTTACTTTCTGCTGTGTTTTTCTTGCATCTATTTGAAAGACTGAGTGTAAACACAAAAATATTTTATTTTATGTGCTGGAATGTGCAGAAAATAGGTTTAAATGTTAAACTAATTTCTTCAAGCCAGAGAATGGTGCATATAATTTAATTTTTGCTTGATGCATAAAGTTAAAAGATTAAAACTGATAAAACGAGTTTAAAAAAAAGAGACTTTTCCATTTGATTACATTTTGTATGATGGATTATGCAGAAAAAGTAGAATTGGGTTGACAGATCTATTGCTTTATTACCTATTCAGGTTGTAAATCGTGTTTTTAAAAGTAACTAAGTAATTAATTACTTTTGAAAATAAGTAATCAGTAAAGTAACGGGATTACTCTTTTGGGGAAGTAATCAGTAATTCGTTACTGATTACTTTTTTCAAGTAACTTGACCAACACTGCACATTATGTTACAGGTAGAACACCGGCCTACTGTCTCAACAAGCAGACAACCAATCAATTCCAGGTATCTGAAGTTTGTAGTAGAGTCAAATTCCATCTGTGATTAGCAGAGATTGTTTAAATAAGAAAGAAAGAAATGGCACACAGTATGCAGACCTTGGCTCTCGGTGGAGCCCTGATGTACCATCTGCAGTCCACGGCTTCAGTCTGCTGCGCCCGGCCTTCCTTAGCTATCTGCGTTGAATCTACGTAGCCTTCTGGACCATTCATCTCAAACTCACAAACTGTGGAGAGCAGCAGTTTTACAGTTAAAGCAATGCTGTTGTAACAATGAGGCCTGTTTCAGTTGTAGAGACAAGTTTTCTGTAGTACTTGACGCTTCATATGAAGATTTATGCAACCTCAAATGCTGCGTAAAATGTAAAATAAAATGGAATCCAGTGGTCTGCAAGCCTCATAAACTATAAATCAAATGCTTAAACTGAGAAAATACAATTTAAGAAAAAAGATCATTTTGAATTTTAATGCCAGCCACATGTCTCAAAAAAGTTGGGCATGCCATGTTTACTGTTGTGTAGCGTCCACTCTTCTTTTAACAACAGCCTGTTAACGTTGGAAACTGAGGAGACTAGAATGTTGCCTCATTCTTGTCTGATATAGGATTCTAGCTGTACTACAGTGCAGTGCCTTCTTTTTTGTGATTTTCATTCTATGATGTGCAAAATGTTTCCAACTGGTGTAAAGTCTGGACTATATGCAGGCCAGTTCAGTCCAGCAAAGTTATGCTGTTCTAATAGATGCAGTAGGTTTGGTATTGCCTTGGTAAAATGGTGTCTTTTTCCCTGAAAACACACTTTTCAACACTGATGATGCCTTTCTAGTAGATCTGCAAGCCCAGAGAAAATGGCAGTGTTTCTGGATCATATGGCTTCTTCTTTGCATCCTATAGCTCTAACCCGTGTTCATGGACGGCACACTGAACTGTGTTCATTGACAATGACTTCTGGAAGTGTTCCTGAGACCGGGCACTGATTTCCATGATAGATTCATGCTTTTTTTTTTTTTTTCACGATTTCCAGCCTTGTCCCCTTGTGCACAGAGATTCTTCCAGATTCTCTGAATATTTCGATTCACCCAATTAGCTGTAAAAGGCTTCTTTTTACCACCACTTACTTTTCTAGACCTCGTATATTTTCAGATATGCTGTTGCCATCAATTTCAAAATGAACTAATATGTTTCATAACGTAAAAGGTTTGTGAGGTTTATGTTTTTATTGACATTTTACATAGCATCCCATCCTTTGTGGAGTTGGGCTTGCCCTTGGCAATGTGAAAATGTTAAACAGCACTTTATCTCATCATCATCTCAGAATGTTAAAGACAAGATATCTTTGAATAGATAAATGTGCAAACATTTTTATTTTACATAGGCTAACTATGTGTCACCATGTCACTATGTGTTTCCCCTTTGACAGAAACGGTTCAAAACTGGTTGTGATGTCACAAATTAAGTTTCCAAATTCAAATTTTAGACTCTATTTAAATTTTTACATCTTGTAGCATCGAGTATGAAGGGTTTTCTAGTACTGTTATTAACACAATTCTGAGGAAAATAACATGTATGTGTGGAGCTGTACCTAAGTCAAAAATTTAAATACACCTCATTACATTTTTAGTTTTTTTAAAACTCCAACATTGGTTCTCATGGCAGATTGGGAAATTGATACATTAAGTTGGAAAGGTTAAAACTAGCAGTTAAAACCTCCATTACTGTATGCACATTCCAGTTTCCAGTAATCACTAGTAACACTGCAGTAATGCTAACTTAGGATTTTGTCTCCATATAACATTATAATCATACTTGCTAACCTCTAGCTCACAGATTTATGTACTGTGAGCTCAGACTAATGTGTAACAAAGTCACCATGTACAAACGTCTCAGTTATTAAAACATGACACATGTAATGTACTGCAGTTTTCCAGCAACATGACATCTTTCCTGCAGTATGTAAATTTGATTTAACAACTCGTTTCCTACTTTGATGTTAACACATATCAATTTAATCAAGCACTACACTGACTTTCTGCTTTGTGTCTAATATTATGTTGTATCATGATCACACACAAGTTTAATACTCACATGGTAGAGCTGGCAGTTCCCCAAGCCCTTTAAACTCGGGATCTGAAAGCAGAACATCGGTCTTGTAAGAGGCAAATAAATCTTTATAACATGATGTACTCCACGTACTGTATGTGATAAACACATGCATTTAAAATTGTGTACACATAAGGTGTTTAAAGATGTTTGTGTGGCAGATGTTCTGTGGACAATATCCCCAGATGTTTTGTGTCAAGGTGCCAGAGCTGTCATTGCAGAACAAGAAGGCTCACACAACATTTGCAGGTGGTCTTATTGTCGTGGATGATTGGTGTATAATATTTAAATACATTTGCATGTGTTCAGTAAATGCAGTACAGTTGGAAGAAATGTCGAAACATGCAGACGCGTGACAAACTAACCAATACAGGCAATAGCCTGGGTGACTCTGTTTAATCAGTGGGTCCATTTTACTCACATGGTTTTTCGCCACTTGTTCCCTAAAGACGTAAGAGTCACTGCTAATGAATGCAAAGTTTTTCTCAGTGATAACCTTTCTCCTAAATTTTTATCTAACATTTCTATCCTTACTGGAGTGATTACTCACAGGATGAAAACACACCCATTCATAGGGCACAAGGGTTCACTGTATGGTGTGATTGATGCAGATGATAATGATGTGAATCATTAGCCATGTCTCAACTGAACATCTAGGGAAGATTTTTTGGCCAGACTATCCGTTAGACCCTCGACCATCATCGTCAAAAAACCAAATGCAAGAGTGCTGTATCTGTTTAACAGAGTTCCAGAGAATAGGAGAATCATTGGGTGCACATGCTGACAAAAAGGAGCAGGGTAGAACTAAGAAGAGATTAGCAATGATGTGACCATGGACCATGAAATGTTGTTTAATTATGCATCTTGCACTGATCACAGACAAAAATAATTAATAGCAACACAAAGTGGCTACATACCTAGTAAATTGACAACCAAAGGGAGGGAGGAATACCATTGGCTGACAATAGCCAGGATTAGGACAGAAATGTTCCCACCTGACCACTTCAAATTCAGCTGATTTCATTTCTTTCTATTTTTTTGAACAATAAACTTTGTCTAGTTAATGAAGGCTTACAAAATCTTTATAGAATAAACACCTTGATAGTCCAAAATACAACAGTTTGGTGCTTTTTCAATTCAATTCAATTTTATTTATATAGCGCCAAATCACAACAAAAGTTGCCTCAAGCGCTTCATAGATACAGAGAAAAACCCAACAATCATATGACCCCCTATGAGCAAGCACTTTGGCGACAGTGGGAAGGAAAAACTCCCTTTTAACAGGAAGAAACCTCCGGCAGAACCAGGCTCAGGGAGGGGCGGGGCCATCTGCTGCGACCGGTTGGGGTGAGAGAAGGAAGACAGGATAAAAGACATGCCGTGGAAGAGAGACAGAGGTTAATAACAGATATGATTCAATGCAGAGAGGTCTATTAACACATAGTGAGTGAGAAAGGTGACTGGAAAGGAAAAACTCAATGCATCATGGGAATCCCCCGGCAGCCTACGTCTATTGCAGCATAACTAAGGGAGGATTCAGGGTCACCTGGTCCAGCCCTAACTATATGCTTTAGCAAAAAGGAAAGTATTAAGCCTAATCTTAAAAGTAGAGATAGTGTCTGTCTCCTGAATCCAAACTGAAAGCTGGTTCCACAGAAGAGGGGCCTGAAAACTGAAGGCTCTCCCTCCCATTCTACTTTTAAACACTCTAGGAACAACAAGTAGTTCTGCAGAGCGAGAGCGAAGTGCTCTAATAGGGTGATATGGTACTACAAGGTTGTCAATGGAAAATTGTACTTAGTAGTCAGTATAATATTTTAATGATATAAGTTTGCATATGGTAGAATACTGCATGTAATCACTTGTGTTTAGAAGTATATAGTTGGTGGCATATTGAAAGAATGTCTCATCCTAGGAGGTCTGTAACATTCCAGGGTGTTCTGGCGTTCACCCCCACATCCTAGGAGTATGGGAGAGGTCGTACCTTGTCTTATTGTTTTACGGTAGGATTAACGTAGCTACGTCAGTTTTAGTCTAAGTGCTTGTGGCGGAGGCGTGGCTCCGGGCGCAGCTGCCGGGGAGGAGTGGAGCAGAAGGCTCAACAGGGCGGCGCTGCGAGGCCGGTAAGAACAGCTGATGGTGTTTATGTACTAATGATGGTCTCCCTCCGCTGTGTTTATAGTGAGACGGGGAGGAGCGGCGAGAGATCAGGTGGGCTCGTGAGCTGTCAGGCTGTGCGACTGAGTCAGCTGTGTAAACAAACAAATAAATGTGGAATTTGGCAGTACATACCTGCGTGTGCGTGTGTTTGTGCCTGGTGTATTCCACAAGTGGTGCCGAAACCCAGGACAGTGCCGGTGGGGAAATGTCCGACCCACAGGCCGCGCCACCCGCCCAGCCCCTGCAATTCTTGGCGCAGATGCTGGCGGAGATGGCGGCGATGAGCCGGGATCAGGCGGCCGACCAGCGTGCCCACCTGGTCGCGCTGCGGGAGCAGACGGACCGACAGACACAAGTTCTGGAGCGGCTGGTCGGGGCCGCTGCCACGCCGAAGCCCTCGCCACTGTCGGTGACGGTGCCCCGGATGGGGGACGGGGACGACCCACAGATTTTTCTGGAGACCTTCCGTGCCACGGCGGAGGCGTGCCAATGGCCGCGGGAGGAGTGGGCTCCGCGGCTGCTCCCCCTGCTGTCTGGGGAGGCACAAACAGCGGCCCTGAGTCTGCCTCCGGCGTCCAGGAGCAGCTTCCCGGATGTGAGCCGGGCGGTGGTGGACAGGCTGGGGCTCACCGCCGAAGACCATCGCCGGGGGTTCCGGGCCTGTCGGCTGGCTACATCGGACCGACCATTCGCCTGGGCCCGACAGCTGCGCGACGCGGCGGTGCGCTGGCTGCAGCCGGGAACATCGGAGGGCGAGACGAAGCTGGTGGACAAGGTGGTGCTGGAGCAGTTCACGGAGGGATTGCCAGCGGAGACGGCGAGATGGGTCCGGTGCCACCGGCCCGCAAGCTTGGAGGTAGCGGTGACGCTGGCGGAGGACCACCTTGCCGCTGGAGCAGGGGAGTCCGGGGACGCCGGACGGAGGCCGAACAAACAGGCCCCAGTGCCGGCCCTGAGGCGCTGTGTGCCGGCACCAGGGCAGGCAGCGCGGCTGCCGGCGCTGAGCCCCACTAACCCTTTCGCGGCGATGGTGCCGTCCAGGGGAACCGAGCCGAGTGGAGCCGCCCCCGAGCCACGGAGGGCAGCACAAACGCCGGGGCCGGAGTGTTGGAAGTGCGGGCAGCCGGGACACCTGAGGAGGGATTGTCCGCTTATGGAAGTGGGGCAGGTGTTCCGCGTTGCTGGCGCCCCAGAACCCTCCCCCGGTCCAGGAGGGACATACAGTATTCCGGTAAGGACTCGAGGGGGTATACGCCAAGCGTTGGTGGACACGGGCTGCACACAGACCCTCGTGCACCAAGGCTTGGTTCGCCCCGGGGCATTATTGGAGGCCGAGTGGGTGGAGGTGAGGTGTGTTCATGGTGATGTACCCCATAGTGCCGCTGCTGCTAAAATACAAGGGCCATACACATAGGGTAACGGCGGCGGTTAGCCCGCGCCTGTCGCACCCCCTGATTCTGGGTACCAATTGGCCGGGGTTTCATCAGCTACTGGGGCAGTACGCGGGGGTGCGATCACGACCGGAAGCGGGGTGTAGCGTGTGCGCGGCATTCAGCGGTGACGCGGGGTCGTCCGACACCGACTCCAGGGGGGAGGAGCCGGCGGGTCCCTCACGGGACGTCCCGCCGGCCCCGGAAGTGTCCCCCATGGGTGATTTCCCACTGGAGCAGTCTCGTGACAGCACCCTACGCTCAGCCTTTGACCAAGTGATGGCTATTGATGGTCACGTGGTGCGCCCTGAGGCCGCGCAGACCTACCCGCGTTTCATCTTATTAAATGACCGATTACATCGAGTGAGTCGTGACACTCAGACTGAGGAAACACACACCCAGTTGTTGGTGCCGCAGGGCCGCCGGGAAACGCTTTTCCAGGCGGCCCACTATAACCCCATGGCAGGGCATATGGGCTACGAGAAAACTCTGGAGCGAATAACGGCCCGATTTTATTGGCCTGGCATCCGAGTGGATGTGCGCCGCTGGTGCGCGTCCTGCCCGGACTGCCAACTTGTTAACCAGCCGGCCATACCGAGAGCGCCTCTGCGCCCTCTCCCCCTCGTTGAGGTCCCGTTTGAGCGCATCGGCATGGACCTCATCGGGCCGTTTCACCGGAGTGCACGCGGTTACCGCTTTGTGTTAGTCCTGGTGGATTACGCAACGCGGTACCCGGAAGCAGTTCCGCTGCGCACCATCTCGGCTAAGAGTGTGGCGCAGGCACTGTTTCAGGTCATCTCCCGAGTCGGAATCCCGAAAGAGATACTGACTGACCAGGGCACGTCGTTTATGTCTCGTACACTGCGGGAACTGTATGAATTACTGGGCATTAAATCTATTCGGACCAGCGTCTACCACCCTCAGACTGACGGGCTGGTGGAGCGGCTGAATAAGACCTTAAAGTCCATGATTCGGAAGTTCATTAATGAGGATGAACGCAATTGGGATCACTGGCTAGACCCTCTGTTATTCGCAGTGCGGGAGGTGCCCCAGGCCTCCACGGGATTTTCTCCCTTTGAACTGCTGTTCGGCAGGAGGCCACGTGGGGTGCTCGACCTGATTAAAGAAAGCTGGGAGGACGGTCCGAGCCCCGCCAAAAATGAGATACAGTACGTGTTGGACCTGAGAGCAAAACTCCACACTTTGGGGCGGTTGTCACGGGAGACTTTGCTCCAGGCTCAGCAGCGTCAGCAACGCCTGTATAACAGAGGGGCTAGACTCAGGCAATTTTCACCGGGAGATAGAGTGCTTGTGTTACTCCCTTCTTCCAGCTCGAAGTTGCTCGCCAAGTGGCAAGGTCCCTTTGTGGTCACACGGCGTGTCGGGGACGTGGACTATGAGGTCGCTCGGTCGGACAGGGGAGGAGCCACGCAGATTTATCACCTCAATCTCCTTAAAGCGTGGAGAGAGGTTGAAACCGCATCTCTGGTGAGCCTGGTGAAGGAGAGAGATGAGTTGGGGCCTGAGGTGCCAAATTCTATCATTCCCGCCTCCCTCCCTTGTGATGGCCATCTCACACAGGCCCAGAGAGCGGACGTTGTCGCGTTGCAACAGTGCTTTGCGGACGTGTTCTCCCCCCTGCCCGGCCGGACGTCCCTCATCGAGCACCATTTTGTGACGCAGCCCGGCGTGACGGTGCGTTCACGGCCCTACAGGCTCCCGGAGCATAAGCGAAAAATCGTGCAGAGGGAATTGGCGGAAATGCTGAGGATGGGAGTAATAGAAGAGTCGCACAGCGCCTGGTGTAGCCCCATCGTTCTGGTGGCGAAGAAGGATGGGTCTATACGGTTCTGTGTTGACTATCGCAGGGTGAACGAAGTGTCACGCTTTGATGTAAATGTATTGAGTTTTGCTTCCCTTGGGTCTCGTGTCAGATTTCTCACAGCTGTGTGTGTGTGTGTGTTGTTAGATTCTTCCCAGTTTAGGTTTTGTACAGTTTTCTGGTCAGCAATAAAAGCTGCCATTTTGAGTTCAGTTCTGTTTCCAGTGAGTTCATGTTTGGGTCCAATTCCTGCCTGCACACAGCTGGATCATGACACTGAGATTGTATTTTTTATTTCCTAGACTTAAGCCAACCCTTTGAGCCACTGATATTTAGGGGTCAGATTGATTGTTCATGGCTTGACCCACATATATTTTGTCAGGGCTTAAGGCTCTTCATTTTGTTTTGTTTTTTTGACAAATAAAGGTCAACCTCTATTCTGTAATACACGAGATATGTGCACCAATTTTGTCAAGAAAAACAGATTAAACAAAATCTCTGAGCTTCAGTCGTTGGATAAAGTAAGCGCAAAATAACACAGACTAAAAATGACAACGTTAAAGATATACTGCAAAATAAAATAAAAACACGGCTGGCCTAAACTTACGTAATCTATGTGCCAGTTCATTTCCTCTGCCCTTATTTAAACCCACCATCCCCCCTCTACAAAAAGAAACCCTGATGCTCCTCATCAAAAACAGAGAAACACATTTAGCACGAGGAAGGGAGCAGACAGATATTTTGTTCTAAACCTTTGTGCTGATGAATCTACTCGCTAGGTGGATTATAAATTCTGACGTACCAGCTTAGTTGTTGAGGTCAGATTAGACTCCAGCAAAAATAAAACAAACGGCTTATTTTCCAAGCATAAATTCTCATTTTTTCCATTATTTTTCCATAACCTTTGGTCAGGGGTTGTGATGTAGGAAGACCAGGTGATGGACACAACTCAGCCTCAAATACACAAGGACTCTCATTAATTCTCTCATGTTTCTAACCTATTTCCTCTCCAAGCTCAGCCAGATTAATCATGTTCATTCCTGTGTGTTTGGGTGTGTTTGTGCGTTTGTGATGCAACAATACCTTACCAGGGGTTTTACGCCTAATGTAAGACGGAAAAAAGGGGAATACAAAGCCTGTTTTATGAAAATTACTTGTATATTCATCTCATTCAGCGAAAATGAGTGAAAACGTTTGCAGAAATATTTATGTGCATATATCTACAGGAATGGCAGAATTATTAGGCAAATGAGTATTTTGTCCACATCATCCTCTTCATGCATGTTGTCTTACTCCAAGCTGTATAGGCTCGAAAGCCTACTACCAATTAAGCATATTAGGTGATGTGCATCTCTGTAATGAGAAGGGGTGTGGTCTAATGACATCAACACCCTATATCAGGTGTGCATAATTATTAGGCAACGTCCTTTCCTTTGGCAAAATGGGTCAAAAGAAGGACTTGACAGGCTCAGAAAAGTCAAAAATAGGGAGATATCTTGCAGAGGGATGCAGCAGTCTCAAACTTGCAAAGCTTCTGAAGCGTGATCATCGAACAATCAAGCGTTTCATTCAAGATAGCCAACAGGGTCGCCAGAAGTGTGTGGAAAAACCAAGGCGCCAAATAACTGCCCATGAACTGAGAAAAGTCAAGCATGCTGCTGCCAAGATGCCACTTGCCACCAGTTTGGCCATATTTCAGAGCTGCAACATCACTGGAGTGCCCAAAAGCACAAGGTGTGCAATACTCAGAGACATGGCCAAGGTAAGAAAGGCTGAAAGACGACCACCACTGAACAAGACACACAAGCTGAAACGTCAAGACTGGGCCAAGAAATATCTCAAGACTGATTTTCCTAAGGTTTTATGGACTGATGAAATGAGAGTGAGTCTTGATGGGCCAGATGGATGGGCCCGTGGCTGGATTGGTAAAGGGCAGAGAGCTCCAGTCCGACTCAGACGCCAGCAAGGTGGAGGTGGAGTACTGGTTTGGGCTGGTATCATCAAAGATGAGCTTGTGGGGCTTATTCGGGTTGAGGATGGAGTCAAGCTCAACTCCCAATCCTACTGCCAGTTTCTGGAAGACACCTTCTTCAAGCAGTGGTACAGGAAGAAGTCTGCATCCTTCAAGAAAAACATGATTGTCATGCAGGACAATGCTCCATCACACGCGTCCAAGTACTCCACAGCGTGGCTGGCAAGAAAGGGAATAAAAGAAGAAAAACTAATGACATGGCCTCCTTGTTCACCTGATCTGAACCCCATTGAGAACCTGTGGTCCATCATCAAATGTGAGATTTACAAGGAGGGAAAACAGTACACCTCTCTGAACAGTGTCTGGGAGGCTGTGGTTGCTGCTGCACGCAATGTTGATGGTGAACAGATCAAAACACTGACAGAATCCATGGATGGCAGGCTTTTGAGTGTCCTTGCAAAGAAAGGTGGCTATATTGGTCGCTGATTCGTTTTTGTTTTTTTGTTTTTGAATGTCAGAAACGTATATTTGTGAATGTGGAGATGTTATATTGGTGTCACTGGTAAAAATAAATAATTGAAATGGGTATATATTTGTTTTTTGTTAAGTTGCCTAATAATTATGCACAGTAATAGTCACCTGCACACACAGATATCCCCCTAAAATAGCTAAAACTAAAAACAAACTAAAAACTACTTCCAAAAACATTCAGCTTTGATATTAATGAGTTTTTTGGGTTCATTGAGAACATGGTTGTTGTTCAATAATAAAATTATTCCTCAAAAATACAACTTGCCTAATAATTCTGCACTCCCTGTATATGTGACTGTGTATATTTAGTTAGTTAAACTGTGGCACTGCTTTGTTACACAAACACATCACAGATCATAGACTGTATATTAAGATGGACACAGCCACTCTGACATCATCAATTAGTTTACAAAGACTATTGTGAAACATCAGCATTGTGCAGCATTTTTGGCCATCTCTGCTTTAGCTTTTGTTTCTTTCTTTCTTTGCTTGTTTTTGTACCACAACTGACCAGATTAAGTCATGAAGGTGAAGTGCTAAGTTATTAGCTAAAGCTTAGTTAGCAAAGCATCCACAGACTGAGTGCAAAAAACACAGAGCGACAGAGCTAATCAGCCATTAATAACATACAAATTAATTGCTATATAGTACAATATAAACATGGAAATGTACTGCATGGGCTTTTGCACTGTCCACTTCCTGCTGTGACAAAACAAATTTCCCACGTGTGGGACTAATAAAGGTTATCTTATCTTATCTTATCTTATCTTTAGTGAAGCTAACTAGTGTCCATCAATAATTTTATTAACCAAAAACTTGTGCATTATCAATAAATACTTGACCAAAAACCACCTTGTGGCCATAATATGCTTAAATAGAAATGACTCTAGAGTCAGTCTAGAGTGTGCACTCTTGTTAAATATTCTTTGCAAGCTTGGGTGCATAAGGATGAATTTATTCTCTCCTGCCAACCCCGACGGGTGGAATTAGATGGGAGATTAACATTTGGTATTAAGGACTCATTACATTTGATGTAAACACACAGAAAACAGCTTCTCCTGATCTGCTAATAATGCAAAACATCTTCTTAAAGGGACAATATATGTTAGGAGGCTGTTTGGAAAAAAAGTGCTTCAGTGTACAAAATATATATCCAAATCACCCTAATTAGCTGTAAAAACTGAAAGGGCATGTATATTATCTGAAAAATGCGGAATAGCTAATATTGCTAATGACATGCACATTTGGCAAACAAATTGTGGCAAACAATTTTGGAAAAAACAAAGAAAGAAGAAGAAGAAGCAGAAGAAGAGAGTCGAAAAGTGGAACATTCCTTTGTGGAATAAAAAGAATTATGTACTGAGACGCAATCAAATTAAAAAAGAAAAAGGAAAGATGGATAGATGACAAACAGACAAAGAGATGCAGATTAGGCTTTGCCCCGTCAGTGTAGGTGGCCTATAAAATCTGCAGTTAATAAAGCATCTGTCTCGGACTCCCTTAAGCTGCTGCTGCGGCTCAGCGCTGACAAGCTGTATTCCCCTGAAGACAAGCTTTCATTAACTGTCCTGTGGGAATGACTGCGGGAACAAGCCCTTCTGCGTGCGTGTGTGCACGAGTGCATACGCGTGCATTTCCCTCCTCGTCTCTTGTTAGCTGCAGCTGGTGTGCCTGCACTGCAAATGGAAATGTGAGCACATTCCCAGCAGCATTCTGCCAGACTACTATTAAAATTGCAACACAATGCAACTTTTTTGACATCGTGCTGTCAATTAGCACGAGGGTGTGGTGTATATTTTTTCGCATCCTTTAATGCAATCTGGGGATATAAAAAAAAGCTTCTGATGAGTTGAACTTGCAATTTAAGTGCACTGAAAAATACAAGCATTGATTTATTTTAACTGCACTCTCAATGACCAGGCAAACAAAAAGGTGGGGGTCAGAAGGGGTAAAAGAGGTGGCTTACTATGCTTTGGGTAGACAACAATGCCAAAGTCACAGCAGTGAAGACTGAGAGCGTGCCAAGGAAAGGAGACACAGGCTTAGAGCTGTGGTGATATTCTGAACAGCCAGCAGCCGCGACAGATGGAGCTACAGCCAGTATGATGTAAGAACAGCAAGATGGCAGAACTCAGGACAAAGTCTGAAAGACACGTTCTCCACTATTTTGTCATGCTCTCCAAAGAGGGTGAGTTCTGTTATAGGTTATTTAGTGAGTCTCCTTATTCACCGTTCGATCAGCTGCATAGAAACTCGCTTCACTTCACTCATCAGTTTCTTATGCTTTTATAAGAAACACACAGAACTACAGGCAAAGGTCAACACTTAGTTTGGATAAAACCAGCCTATTAAAGTGGCTCCAGAGCTAAAAACAGCATGTCTTTTGTCCAGTCTCCCTCATCTCACCCCCAACCAATTGCAGCAGATGGCTCTCTGATAGTGGTGGGCGGATCGATCCAAATATCGATAGTATCGATCCCAAGTCGGTATCGGATCGATACTAGCCTGGTTAGATCGATTCTTTACTTTGAGTTCTGCTTGTTTGCTTATGCTGTGCTTTTGGCAAAAACGAAACAGCCAGGTCGCTGGACTCGCCGCTCCTGTGTCAGCGGAGAGCAGGCACACTTTGCCCCCCTCTCTTATGTTTCGGTGTTGCGCTGACACGTCACGTGACTTAGACACTTTGAGGGCTATTAAGTTGTTTACATATTAATTATATTTATACCAATTGTTTTTATTGTTGAGAATTTTAATTGTAATTTTTGTATTATAGTTTACCAACAGTATTTGTTTTAATTTGTTTACTGGTTTGCGTGCACTTAAGATTAACAACAACAAAAAAAAGATCACCACCACGGCAGACCCGATGGCATTTTCATTTATTTATTCTTACAATAATCACACGGTTGCTGTAACAGTACATTCAACGGCTGCAGCTCTCCCGCTGGCAGCCGTACACATCACCACCACCAAACCTGCAGCGGCATCGCAGAACACGCCCTGCCACATACCCCCATCGCCCGCTTCACCCCACCCCGCGAGCAGGCGAGGGAATCGGCTGGACCATCGGTGCCCCATGCCCCAAGTGTCCACTCTAGCAGTCGCCCGCGCTTCCAGCGGAAGCCTGGGAGCTGGCCTGATGGCCACCCATATGGCAAGCAGCGGCAGCGCAGCAGGAGTGGAAGTGAGCCGGGGCTCAGAGGCAGCTGGGCAGACTGGGCAGATGGAGGTGCGCCAGGTGCTTGGGGGTCCTGCCTGTTTTAGAGAGGAGCGATGCTTCAAAGGATAGTTGCAGATTTCTGTCAGAATCTGCAGATTATACAGTACAAATAAAATGTTCACGTTGTCTTCCCAACAGTTTCACTAACATCTACACTGGATGGCCAGGAAGCGTTCACGATGTCTTCTCCGGCACTGATAATTGGCGTCTGTCTTGTGTCAGTGACGTAAAAGATGGATTTAATGCGACATGACCGTTCAAACAGCAGTCGCTTTCTAAAACATCAGATGCTGTAAAAGGACCAAACTTCAGCCAGGAGAACAACTGAGATAATCCATCCACAATACGAGGTTAGTCATTCATATACTGCTGCATGGGCTGGGCTGTAGTTACATCCTAAGGTTTTAAAAACTGAGCTTAAATAAATGATTAGCGGTAATAAAAGCCGAGGGAGGTCAACAGTGATCACTGACAGTTTTAGGAGCTTTTTGAGATTAAATAGAAGAAAATACATAAAATTAAACATGTTAACAACACAAAAGCCATATTAAACGCAGACTACTTTAGACCCGGAAGTAGGATTCCTCACGTCATCACTTAACAATCGGATATCAATCATTCTTATTTTACCTTTCAAAATAATGACCCTTTCAAATTGACCATATATCGGTGTGCGTTTTCAATGGCTTCAGAAAGCTATAAAATGGAAAATTGCTGTTTCCACAGAATAATTACTATCTATATTGACAAGTATTCCATCCCACAGTGATACCAGGTTAATCTCAAGTCACTATGATTTTGCCTTTCAAAATAAGAGCCATTTCAAATGACACATACGGGAAATAATCTTTCAATGAATTCTGATTTCTCTAAAAAGACAAATTCTTGTTTCCACAGGAGAATTTCAATCTGGGTCAAGAGTATGCAAACCCACAATGATACCATATCAATATCAAGTCAGTCTGATTTTGCCTTCCAAATTAATGGCTTGTTGAAATTGCCCATTTAAGACCTCTTTTAACAATTTCAGAATGCTCTAAAAATGAAAATTGCTGTTTCCACAGGATAATTTTACTTTAGATCAACAGTATACAACCCCACAGTGACACCATATCAATATCAAGTCAGTCTGATTTTGCCTTTTTAAATTAATGGCCTGTTGAATTTACCCATTTAAGACCTAACTTTCAGTGGTTTCAGAATGCTCTAAAAAGGAAATTTTCTGTTTCCACAGGGTAATTCCACTTTAGATCAACAGTGTCCAACCCCACAGTGATACCATATCAATATCAAATCAGTCTAATATTGCTTTCCAAAATAAAAGGCTTTTCAAATTGCCCATATATGACCTACCCTTGGAGCGAATTCAAAATGCTCTAAAATGGAAAATTTCTGCTTCCACAGGATAATTCCACTTTAGATCAACAGTATACAACCCCACAGTGATACCATATCAATATCAAGTCATCCTGAGTTTGCCTTCCAAAATAAAAGCAGTTTCAAATTGCCCAGAAGCGCCAGGGGAAACGTGCTGGTATTAGGAACCGACTGAGACAGCAGGCGCATCGCGCACCACTGCCCAGTATCCTACTGGCCAATGTACAATCCATGGAGAACAAGCTCGATGACCTAAGAGCAAGGGTCACCTTCCAACGTGACATGAGGGACTGCAACATTCTGTGCTTCACGGAGACATGGCTGACCCCCACCGTGCCGGACCAGGCCGTAACTCCGTCGGATTCATTCTTTGTGCTCCGCGCGGACAGAACGGCAGAGTCGAACAAAACCAAAGTTGGAGGAGTGTGTTTCATGGTAAACAGAAAGTGGTGTGATGCCAGGAGCATTTCTACTCTCTCCAGCGGCTGCTCGCCACATCTGGAGTTCCTGAGCATTAAGTGCCGCCCTTTCTATCTGCCCCGTGAGTTCACCTCGGTCATCGCCACGGTGGTCTACATCCCACCCCAAGCGGACACAGGTATGGCTTTGTCCGAACTACATGATGTGCTGAGCTCGCTTCAAAACAAGGACCCGGGCGCAGCCCTCATTGTAGCAGGAGACTTTAACAAAGCGAACCTCAGACAAGTCATGCCAAACTTTTACCAGCATGTCTCGTGTCCAACGAGGGGGGATTGAATTTTGGATCACTGCTACACGCCATACAAGCAGGGTTACAAAGCTGTCTCACACCCGGCTTTTGGGAAGTCTGACCACAACGCCATCTTCCTCATTCCCCAGTATAAACAAAACATACGGAGGGAAGACGTGACCACGAGCGAGGTAAAACGGTGGACTGCCCAATCAGAAGCTACGCTACAGGACGCACTCAATGACGTCGACTGGGACATGTTCAGAGCATGCGCAGTCGACATCAACGAGTTTACGGAAGTAGCAGTATGCTTCGTCAATATGCTAGCGGAGGAGATTATCCCCACTGCGAGATTCCCCACATTCCCAAACCAGAAACCGTGGATGGACAGATCGATCCGCTCTGCAGTAAACGCCAGGACCGCCTCCTACAACACGGGTCTCGCCACTGGCGATATGAGCGCCTACAAAGCGGCCTCATACGGCGTACGGCGTGCGGTGCGCGGTGAGAGATGCCAAACGCCGATACCGGGAACGTGTGGAGTCCCGCTTCCACCAGGGCGACACACGGAGTATGTGGCACGGACTACGCACCATTACGGACTACAAAGCCAGGGACACTGCGCCGATCAATGCCAACTCTGCATTCACCAACGAGCTGAATCAGTTCTACGCCCGTTTCGAGGTTAGCCAGGCGGCTAATGCTATTTACCACCTGACTACTGAGGACAGTGATGTCATCAGCGAGAGACCGGTGACCAGCATCGCGGAGCATGACGTCCGAGCGGCATTGAGGAGAGTGAACACAAGGAAAGTGGCGGGGCCAGACGGCATCACCGGCCATCTGCTGTGCTGACCAGCTAGCAAGTGTGTTCACTTACATCTTCAACGATTCCCTGGCGAAGTCTGTGGTCCCCACATGCTTCAAAAGATCCACCATCATCCCTGTGCCCAAGAACAGCAAACCCTCATGGTCAGCCCACATTCAGGTCCAGACCAAAAAGGCTAGGCAGCGCCTGTATCACCTACGACAACTGAGGAAGTTCAGGGTCTCTCCAAAGATCCTCAGGATTCTCTATACAGGCGCTGTGGAGAGCATCCTCACACAGAACATGACATCGTGGTTTGGGAACAGCTGTGTGAAGGACCAAAAAGCTCTCCAGAGAGTGATCCGTACAGCAGAATGCTGCTGCAGGATTGCTCTCCCCCCGCTTCAGGACACCTACACCAGGAGATGCCGGACTAGAGCAGCGTAGATACTGAAGGACCCGTCCCATCCTGGCAACAAACTGTTCCAACTTCTGCAATCTGGTAGAAGGTTCCGCATCTTCCGGGCAAAGACAGAGAGACTCAAGAGGAGCTTCTATCCCCAAGCCATCCGGGCCCTAAACACACACACCCGCCCTCTCACATCATCTATAATTGACTGAGACAGGACTCTCTTCCAGACACTAAACCAAGGAACAATGTACATTTCAAATTCCTTTAATTTTACATATGTTTATATTGTCTATCCTGTAAAATAGTCAGATGTCTATTCATATTAATGTACAGAATTCACCTGCTGGCTGCTACTACTGCACATTCACCCAATGTATATACTATATATATATATATATATATATATATATATATATATATATAAAATGTTCTTCCTCTACCCCCCCCCCCCCCCCCCCAATTTGTGCACATGTTGAGGAGCGTGTCAGGTTACATTTCACTGTGTGTTATACTTGTATAACTATGCATTTGACAAATAAAGAACCTTGAACCTTGAACCATATACAACCTACTCTTTTAATGATTTCAGAATGCTCCAAAAATGAAAATTGCTGTTTCCACAGGATAATTTCACTTTAGATCAGCAGTATACAACCCCACAGTGACACCATATCAATATAAAATCAGTCTGATTTTGCCTTCCAAAATAAAACACTTTTCAAATTCACCATATACAACCTACTCTTGGAGCGAATTCAAAATGCTCTAAAATGGAAAATTTCTATTTCCACAGCATAATTTCACTTTAGATCAACAGTATACAACCCCACAGTGACACCATATCAATATCAAATCAGTCTGATTTTGACGTCCAAAATAAAAGCCGTTTCAAATTGCCCATATACAACCTACTCTTTTAACGATTTCAAAATGCTCTAAAAATGAAAATTGCTGTTTCCACAGGATAATTTCACTCAAGATCAACAGTGTACACTATCACGGGGATATCAAGTCAATTTCGAGTCGCCTTGAGTTTGCCTTTTAAAGTAATGGCCCGTTGAAATTGCCCATGTATGACCCACTCTTTCACTGACTTCAGAATCCCATTAAAAGCAAAGTTGCTGTTTCCACAAGATCATTTCACTCTACATTGACAGTATACAACCCCACAGTTTTATCATGTCAATATCGTAATTATAATTGTTTATTTGGTACTTTTAATAATTAAACGCGGATGCTGTTAACAGGACAATTACTGTTTCCACTAAGTAACTGGAGTTCATGCAAACCATACACAACCTCTACAGTGGTAACATCTCCATCTCAAATCAATCTCGTTTTGCATTTCAGAGTAAAAGCCTTTTGACTTTGTTTATAGGAGCTTGTCTTTCCATAACTTCAGAATGGCATTAAATGGAAAGTTCCAGCTTCCACGAATTAATACCAGTTCATGCCAACACATATCATTGCATATAATCTAACAGTGGAGTTGGTGACCATACTTTTCGGTGACTTCAGAATGCTGTTAAATAGGAAAATCCCTGTTCCCATGGACTAATTTTTCTCTAAATCAATAATATACTCCCTCAAAGACTGTGAAAATCAAGTCTTTCTTATTTTGGATTTAAAAATAATTGCCCTGGAAATGTTTTACAAGCTGTTTTGTAATGTCTTTATTTTCTGGGAAAACTGAGGATCAAGGATATTAAAGGGTAAAGGCACTGATATCCAATAACTAATACAATATCAGTGCCTGGAGCTCAAATGTCAGTAAAAAGGTATGACGGATGCGCAGGAATTAATAAAGATCATTACTGGGATTAAGGGGACAGGCAACCAGTCAGCAGCCTTAACATACAGTATATGAGGTGTATAAAATTCTCAAAAGGATTCAGTTTGCAGCTCTCCATTTCCTCTTCCACACCAGGCAATGGCCTCCAAACATCACTAAGCCTTTGATTATTTAATCATGTGTTGATCCTTTTCCTTGACTGTATTTTGTGGCTTTAAACCTGACAAACACCCCCAACTTGACTATGACTTCTGGCCTGGTTATGCTACATACAACTTGAGAAACTAGACCAGGGCAATTCAAAGGAGCTTGCAAAGAAAAGCGTCTGGACTTCTTTAAGTTGCTTGAAGGCGTTTCACCTCTCTTTGCAAGCTCCTTTGACTATGATGACCTGGATGACTGAGAACCTTCACAGACAGGGCAAGGAAGGTTACAGGTTGTGGTATCAGCCAGTGTTCTCAGGACTAGCCCAGTAAAATCCACAATCTGTTTCTGAAGCCAGACAAGATACTTGTGTTATGGAACTTATTTTGTCTGGCTCCTGTATTGATGAAGTCAACACCATCACGGTTTAAGAACTATCAGCCAAATGCCATCATGCGAGATGAAAGTGCCAGGGAGCCAAATTCTCATTTATCTGAGACTGCAATTTAAAACATCTACTGACCCACACCAGGGCCAAGTATCTGGTTAGACACCATGTTTCGAAGGCCTTTGGTAATTGTGTTATGTTTGAATTTTGAAGCCGAATATTACAGGTCACCATGGCATTATGATTTTAGTTTAGCTAATTGATTCGTGTGATCTAGCATCATAGATAAATATATAGATAAAAGATATACAGCAATAGCAATGAACTGGAACAAAATCTGTAGTGTTTCCAAACAATACTGCTTCATAGAAACATGCATAAAATGAAAATGTTGAAAAGGTCCTTAAAAAGAAGTCTAATATTAATTTCTGCAACTGAAGACTTTTACAAATACTGTAGAATCAGTTAGCTTCATCCATCCATTCTCTTCCACTTATACTATCCAGGGTCGTGGGGGGTGCTGGAGCATATCCCAGGGAGACGCAGGGTACATATAGCGAGAGGCAAGGTACACCCTTTACAGGTCGCCAGTCTGTTGCAGGGGTAACACACAGAGACAGACAATCATTTGCACTCACATTCACATTCACACCTATGGGCAGTTTGGATTAATCAATTAACCTATCCCCACAAACTGCATGTCTTTGGACTGAGGAAAATGAAAACCAACGCAAACACGGGGAAAACATGCAAACTTCACACAGAAAGACCCCAGCCTGGTGGAATTGAACTGCTGTGAGGCAACAGTGCTAACCAAGCACACGGTAAAGTAAAATTTTTAGCTATTACATCAGCTCTAGTGCATATGATTACAAAGTTAAAATTTGAATATAGAGAAAACAGAGCTGGTTCGACAGAAACAACACAACTTTGTCAGGTTGGGGAACAGCATTTCTGGAACATTACTGAGCAGCATGGGGGCTCTAGAGGGATTGTCCTGGCTCCACTTTTTTTATATTGTATACAGCAGACTTCAAATATATATCTTTAGTCTTGCCAAATCCAGAAATACTCAGATGACACTGCAATTATAACGTGTCTCAGGAATGGGCAGGAATCTAAAGACTGGGACCTTTTCTTGCCTTGAGCAACTGGATTCAGATAATTATCTGCAGGCTTTTCATACAAATAGCAGATGAGCTAGGAATTTTTCTCTGTGATCAGAAAAATTATTGTAATTATTGTTTTTGTACGTAAGGCATTGTCTGGCACCTCTGTTTTGGTTTTTTTATAAAAACTGTTCCCGACTCCACTGTTAGATTATATGCAGTGATATGTGTTGGCATGAACTAGTATTAATTTGTGGTTTCTCTGTGAATTTCCCATTACGTCGTAGCGCACTCAGTGCTTGCTTGGAAGTTTAGGGTTTTTTTTCGCTGTAAAAAGAAGTTTTCTTCCCACGCACAACAGACGCTAATGTTTTTGTCACTTTTTATGGAATCAAACTCAAAATAAGGTCAGTACTTCCACGCTTTAAACGCTCATACTCTCTCCCGCACTCGATATATTATCCATTGTTGATCTGCACACAGCTGTTGTCACAAATGTCGCACTTGCTTACATCACTGTCATGAGACATTCTTGCAAAATAATCACGGTTTTAGTAACGCAGTAACGCAGCGTTCCTACGGGAAAGTAACGGTAATCTAATTACCGTTTTTGCAACAGTAATCCCTTATTTTACTCATTACTTGAAAAAAGTAATCGGATTACAGTAACACATTACTGCACATCTCTGGTTATCATGTGTTTGCTATGATGTGATGTGTAGTAATGGTTATTAAGGTGCTAATCGCTAATTGGGGATAAGCTAGCAAGCTCGACAATTAGCTGCCATGCTAAGCAGACGTTGGTAGCCAAGTTCATATGTCACTGTGGGGTTACGAGCTCACATGGCTTGTAGCTGTGCCAGAGAGCAAGCTTGGGTGAGCTAGCCTTAAAAAAAGACTATCGTTCGTTCTCCTGCCAGACGCCTCGCTGCTGTGCTGCCTCGCTGCTGTGCTGCCTTACTGCCGTGCTGCCTTACTACTGTGCTGTCTCGCTGGTGCCATTAAAGGACCGGCGGCTGCCATCCATTCATCCATCCGGACCTCGATTATTTGGACCGAAGTACTCACACACACACACCCGCACTCAGTGCCATACACTCTCTTTATTTTGCTGGCCAGCTAACACCATTGTTTTTGGGGGGGGGGTTGCATTCATAAAGACTATCCAAAGACATTTTGGTTATTGTCAAATAGACACTCTCTGATTACGGACTGAGGAGGTTGTGGTGTTACAACCCCAGGACTGAGAAAAAAAAGACTCTTTACACCAATATATTCACTTGTATATTCACTGAGAAAAAAAAGACTCTTTACACCAATATATTCACTTGTCTCCTGGTTAGGAGAAGTGGCTATTGATGGAAATATTTTTTTTCTTTTTTCTTCTTCTTGTCTTTGTTTACATTGTATCCCAGAGAAGTTTTAAGTTGTTCAGGTTGAAACATTTGCACTTAGAGTCGGTTAAGTTTCCTTTGATGTATCAGCGTCAAGCTGATGTTTAAGAGGGTAGGTTAAGGACGTATGTGCTCCAGTCCATCAATCCTTTAAAGTGCTGGACACAGATGGTAAATTGCCATCAGACCCTAAATAAATTGTCCTCTGCTGTTATCCATATTGCTTCACTCATTCTTTGGTGAGTAGATGTATTGGTTACATAGGTCTATTAGGTTATGTTGTGGTGATCCTCGGGTTGGGGAATGGGTGTTCCTACTGGAATGCAAAATTAAAACCAAGATGGACAAGAAAAGTTCAAAGCCATTAGGTGCTCAGCTTAGAAAAAAGAGAAAAGAAGAGGAGGAGAAACAAGTAAAAGATACAGGTAAGCAGATGTGTCATTGGATAATGGCAGGTCATGTATCCTGAAACTATCAGAATCAGAATACTTTATTAACCCCTAAAGAAATGATGTGGGCTACAGTTGCTCCAAGAAGAAATGGTAAAAATAGTAACAGTAACAGACTAAACTCCAAACAATACATTATGTTACAGATTATGTTTTAATATTAATTAGTCATTGTCAATTGTTGACTTGTCCTGTTTTCATTGTATGACAAATTATGATGGCTGTCTGGTAGCTGTTTGAATACTATGCATACTCACTCTCTCTCTCTTCATATGTGTGTGTATGTTTCTCTGGTGAAATTCAGTATGGTTCCGACAACAGTCTTATGTTTGTTATGTTTTATGTACAATCCTTAATATTTATACACACATTTATACACACACATACACATAAAGTTTAATGTGTGTGTGTGTGTGTGTGTGTGTGTGGAGAGAGGGGGTGGGATGTTCGCCCAGGGCGCCAAACAGGCTAGGACCGCCACTGTAAATGATTAATAAAATACATGCAATAAATGATTAATACACTCATGAGTCATCAGACATTATACTCGCAAATTATCTCTGATTTGATTGATTACCTTCCTCAATAAATTAGATTATACAGAACAATCTGCATTTTTCTTTTATTTTTCCTTCCTTTTTTCCAACCATGTTAGCATTCAGTCCCATTTCTATTTAAACATACAAGTAAATGTAATCATATCTGTTTTGTCGATGTCAAGCAACGTTTTAGTCTGTGCTGAACCATTTGCATTTGGCAAACAGTGTCTGTTTGCCAAATGCTGAGTTATATTCTCCACCTAGCTATGCCTTTGACTCCGGGGAAGGTAATGTGCTTCAAATTTATTTAAACATTTTAATGCTTTGTTGATGGAGAACACTTGAGTACATCCTGACCTTAAAACTGAAAGAATGTGCAAGGCAATGCTCAAACTGAAGAGAACTTGTTGGGCTACAGTTTTACAAGGGTTTGTCTCTTTGAGTGACTGATTTAAAAATGATGCTTAATATTAACAATAATTGTTTGGTGTAAAATACAGCTTTTATGAAGACGAAACTTGCTCACGGCTTCATTCACTCACCTTTTGTGAAGTTATACTGTGCTGAGAAACCAATGGCCTCGAGTTCACTATCAGCCACAAATTTGATGTACAAGTACCTCCCACTGGAGCGGACATATGACGGGCTTTCCTGCCCGCAGTAGCGACCAATTATGGGAGAGAAACCAAAGGGACCATCGCGGACTTCAATGTGGTCGAACTTACACTCCCAGGAGGGCTCGATGGAATACTTCTCATCAAAGAACAGGTCGATGCACTGCCGAGGAGAGGCTACAACAGGCCAAGAGGTTGAGAGAAGGTGAAGTTAACAGCAGGAGGAGTGGGAAGTGGTACTGTAAGGATGCTAAAAAACAAAACAAGATAAGGTCTCACCTTCTATAATATAGATGCATTCCCTCTCAGGTGGGTATTTCTCAGGGTAATTCGGTGATGTGAAATACCCTCCATCAGGCTTCTTTACCCAGGTCCCACACTCCCCAGCTGGTGTCACACCCGAGTTGTTCTTTACTAGAAGCGGGTACACAGGCAATATAAAGTACACAGTTTACCAAAAGTAGATCACATCCTTGTATCTTTAGTTTTAAAACATCCATATTTTTGTAGCACAAATTGGATTTGTCAAACTTTTCCATCTTTTGAGAAGATACTGCCAGAAACAATGGAAAAAGGTTAAAATAGAAGACTTTCAGCATTACAGGTTAGCTAATTATTTACTATACTGTGCTACAGTACTTTTTGGCACTATATTGATATTTTATTAGTTTAATATTATCACTGCACTTTTCTCATGAGATCATCACAAAATCTAATCTATCCATTCGCTTCCACTTATCAGGGTCGCTGGAGCCTATCCCAGCTGTTATAGGGCGAGAGGTGGGGTACACCCTGGACAATTTGGATTATCCGGAGGAAGCCGGAGTACCCGGAGGGAACCCACGCAAACACGGGGAGAACATGCAAACTCCACACAGAAAGACCCCAGCCTGATGGTGGAATTGAACTCAGGACCTTCTTGCTGTACAGCAACAGTACTAACCACCATGCCACCGTGCTGCCACTCAATCTAATAATTAGTTTTATTATTTCTCATGATAGATTAATATTCATACATTTCACTACATTTTAGGTTAAACCCCAGAGTAGTATTCGAGTATCAGGCCACCTGCCCTCTGCAGCTACATGAATGATATGGCAAGATGTGATAGATTACCTTGAGCTTTTGTTTTAGTAGCTGTGGCACTTGACAGCTCAGGTGAGAGGAGGCTTGCTGCTAAAGCTGACAGGACACAAAAAAGAAGACGTTAAAGATGACGTTGTTCGTAGGGAGTTGCTTGTATTTACTTTGAAAAAGCAACAACAGATAACTAAACCAGCATAAACACCGGTTAGACTAGGAGACTGTAAATCGGTGGCTGCTGTTTTTACTTTCTTATAGATAAAAGCTATTTGATATATTTATTTTTTGAATCACATGCACGAACAACAAGGGTCGCTTACTTACTGAACTATGTTCAATAAGTGAACGTTTCAGGGAACTTACCGATTTGCAGCACAAGTTTGTGCAGCATGTCTGTTCCCCGAGGATGTGTAGTTCAGTTTGCTGTTGGTTAAAGAGTGTCCATCAACCCACCAATTCCTCAGAGAATTCGCCAAATCCGAGAGCTGGCTTGTCCATCCCTCCCGCCGTGCGTCCCCGTCGGCTCAAAAGATTACACTCTCGTCCGCCACCAACCTTCACAATTTTTGCTCCACCTTTAGGCTGCCTTAATCCTCTGAAAAGATACAGCCTCCAGTCATTCACAAGGCTGCGCTGTCCCGAGGCTTGGTGCCTTAATCCAGCCTCCAGTAACGCAGTCAGCGCAGTTATCAATACAGTTCACTGGAATCAATTCAAAAATATTAATAATAGTAAAAAAAATTTACTATAACAAAAATGCAGTTGTACCCATTAAATGGTTTCATGTTTAATTGGATGAAATAAAATGTTCAGCACTTATCAAACAGGCAAATTTATGTCTGTTTTCATGAAATCTGAAGCAAAACCCGAAGATATATCCAGTGGCGGTCCTAGCCTGTTTGGTGCCCTGAGCAACCCCCCCCCCCCCCCCCCCCCCACACACACACACACATATAAACTTTATGTGTATGTGTGTGTATAAATGTGTGTATAAATATTAAGGATTGTACATAAAACATAACAAACATAAAACTGTTGTCGGAACCATACTGAATTTCACCAGAGAAACATACACACGCGCACACATATGAAGAGAGAGAGAGTCAGTATGCAAACAGCTACCAGACAGCCTTCATTATTTGTCATACAATGACAACAGGACAAGTCAACAATTGACAATGACTAATTAATATTAAAACATAATCTGTAACAGAATGTCAAAAAAAACATTGGTGCAAATTATGTCTGTATCATAATGTCTGGTGTTTTCGTGTTTGTTGGTTTGTTTTTATTTTGTTTTATTTTGCGAGTTGGTTATTTGATGCTGCTCCAGCCAGAGAATCCCCCGCAGCCCCGCCCTCTCCTCCCTGTGCTGCAAGCACCAGGCGCACCTCGCAAACGGAGGGCGCCCTTACTCCCAGCAAATGGGCGATAGAAAACCGATCGGTGCCTATGCCAT
This sequence comes from Astatotilapia calliptera, assembly GCF_964374335.1. Classification (NCBI taxonomy): domain Eukaryota; kingdom Metazoa; phylum Chordata; class Actinopteri; order Cichliformes; family Cichlidae; genus Astatotilapia; species Astatotilapia calliptera. The sequence goes on from NC_137439.1 coordinate 30,852,636, forward strand.
CCCCAGTATGCGCTGGCATGACGTCGGGGCAGCATGAGTACGAGCAATTTTTTTTTTTTTCGATGCCCGTGATGCGGCCCCCCACCATGATGCCGCACCAGGCAACCACCTGTGTCGCCCATATCAATAACCGCTACTGTATCTGAGTCTTCTATCAAAAGTTAGAAGACTCTGACTATTACATGCATTTGAATGGAGTTCTCGCCCGAAACAAAGTATAGGTTTTCATTTTGTGAATAACTTGAAAATCTTAGCTCAAACAGCTGCAAAACCTGTTTGCCCAGCACGGGGATATTGAACTCTATAAGATAAAGCCATAAAGATGTGAGTCTGAGTCTTCTATCAAAAGTTACAGCTATGAAGTTGTACAAAAACGCTTTATTTCGTCAAGCCAGTGCGTTTCTTTTTTTTTCCCCCAGATATTTTTATTAAAGTTTCTGCATCCATTTTTACAAAAGACAAATTGAACAATATGCCGTTTTCTTTTTGAAGAACATAAAACAATATGAAACATACACTCCCACCTCATAATTATAGGAGTACCAGTGGGTGTACAAAAAGAAAGGGTCCAGTCTAATATACGAGTAGCAAACCCTGGAGTACAAGATAACAGTTTCTGAGTGCACAAGAGAGATCTGGAGAGTTTCAAAGCCCACACCCCCGCACAGACACAGAAAAAACAAAACACACAAACCAAGAAAAAAACAAAACAAAAAAACAAAAACAAAACACAAACATAATGAGTGGTCAGCTTAGTTGTAGAGATAAGTCAATTCTGTAAGAGAAAAGAAATATGTATAAAGTAGGTAAGTAAATGCCATCATAAGGCGCAGGCACAATAGAGTCCATATACTTAAACTTAAACATCTTACTTATACATAAGATAAAATAAAATATAATAAAGTCTGAGCTGGCTAATTGGGAGCGTTGCAAGACCGCAAAGTGTGAACATGGTCAAAAAAGGGTTGCCAGGTCTTAAAAAATCTGGCCATAGACCCACGCAGGGTGAATTTAATCTTTTCGAGTTTGCTAAAATGCCAAGTGTCTCTGATCCAGATTTCCCAGGATGGGGGAGAAGGGGACTTCCAAAATAACAATATTCTGCGTCTTGCCAATAAGGTGAGAAATGCTACCAGATTCGCTTGGGGCGTCGGCAAGGCAACTGTATCAGGAAGAACCCCAAACAAAGCAGTTAAGGGCACAGGTTGGAGGGTTAGCTGGATGATCTTTAATAAAGTCAGAAAAATATTAATCCAGTATTGTTTGAGGGATGGACATGACCAAAACATATGTATTAGAGAGGCAGGTGTTTGATGACAACGGTCGCAATCAGGGCTAAGGTTGGGGTATATTTGAGCTAGTCTGGCTTTAGTCCAGTGTACACGGTGCAAAATCTTACATTGAATCAGCCCGTGTTTGGCACATAATGAGGAGCCATGGACCCGGTAAAGAATTTTATCCCAAGAGTCATCCTGAATCACACACCCCAAATCCTGCTCCCATGCCATTTTAATAGCCGAGGTTGAGGAGTTGCCAAAGGAACATATTCTCCTGGCCTGTGATGAAGGGGGAGGCGATAGAAGGTTATCAAAGTCATGATAAGGAGGTCTAGATGGGAACAGTGCGTTTCTGACTATTACATGCATTTGAATGGGGAACTCGCCCAAAACAAAGTATAGGTTTTCATTATGTGAATAACTTGGAAATCTTAGCTCACACAGCTGCAAAACCTGTTTGCCCAGCACGGGGATATTGAATTCTATAAGCTAAAGCCATAAATATGTGAGTCTCAGTCGTCTATCAAAAGTTACACATATTTATATGAAGTTGTACAAAAACGCTTTATTTCGTCAAGACAGTGCGTTTCTGACTATTACATGCATTTGAATGGAGTTCTCGCAAGAAACAAAGTATAGGTTTTCATTATGTGAATAACTTGAAAATCTTAGCTCAAACAGCTGCAAAACCTGTTTGCCCAGCACGAAGATATTGAATTCTATAAGCTAAAGCCATAAATATGTATTTCTGAGTCTTCTATCAAAAGTTACAGCTAACTTCATGAAGCTGTACAAAAACACTTTATTTCGCCGAGACAGTGCGTTTCTGACTATTACATGCATTTGAATGGAGTTCTCGCCCAAAACAAAGTATAGGTTTTCATTATGTGAATAACTGAAAAATCTTAGCTCAAACAGCTGCAAAACCTGTTTGCCCAGCACGGGGATATTGAATTCTATAAGATAAAGCCATAAATATGTGTGTCTGAGCCGTGTAGAATAAAAAGGGGATGTTTTTTTCTTCTTCTAGTTTCATTATTTTAATATGGCACTATTAGTTCATTAGAATCATATAACCAGCTTTGCATTAAACATGTATTGAAGTTTTTGACCTTACATTACCCTTTGTATTACAGTGATTGTTATGACCTTAGTTTGATCTTTTACTTACAGGTACCAGAATAATAATGTGATTTTTCATTGCAGATCTAACCAGGATCAACTTATACATATTTCAGTTTGTTGCTTATTCTAGAGTTGTGCTCAAGTTAATTAAGGGTTAGAAGCTACAGTCAGCGCGATGTCTGGCTGATCTATGGAGGGGAAAAGGCTTCGAGCTTAGAAGGCCGCACGCGCTTACACAGCACTTATACGATGTTATTCTTGGTGATCTTGTGCTCAGTTATGTTTTCTGTTATGTTTTAAGTAGTGGTAGCTGATCAAGCAATATTCATTTAATATTATACACTTGTTTCAGAGCAGTACACACTGATCATCTTAATCAATGTGGAAGTCCTTGTAGCTGCAATGTTATGTCTCAACAGGGGACAGATGGTTCCAGGAGACGGGGGGCAGTCAGCGTCTGCCCTCGGGAAGGAGACAATGTTATTTTCTGTGTTAAATAAAACTGTCAACATTGATTGTATTACACCACCAGGGCCTGTGCTGCTGGGTGATACATCCTCATTTCACCAGGGCCTGTGATACTGGCTGATGCCATCCACATTACACCAGGGCCAGTGGTGTTGGCTGAGGACAGTCACATTACACCAGGGCCTGTGCTGCTGGCCAATACCATCCACATTTCAACAGGGCAAGTGTTGTTGGCTAAGGCCATTCACATTACACCAGGGTGTGTGGTGCTGACCAATACCATCCATGTTTCACCAGGAACAGTGTTGTTAGATGAGGCCATCCACATTACAACAGGGCCTGTGCTACTGGCTGAGGACATTTACATTTCACCAGGGCCTGTGGTCATGGCTGAGGCCAACTACATTTCACCAGGGCCTGTGGTCATGGCTGAGGCCATCCACATTACACCAGGGCCAATGGTGCTGGCCAATATAAACCACATTTCACCAGGGCCACTGTTGTTGGCTGAGGCCATTCACATTACATCACGGTCTTTGATGCCGGCTTCTACCATTCACATTACACCAGGGACAGTGCTTCCTGTGAGGCCATCTTCACCCCACCAGGGCCTCTGCTGCTCGTTGATGCCATCCACATTACACCTGGGCCTGGGGTGCTGACAGATATCATGCACATTTTACCAGGGCCAGTGGTGTTGGCTAAGGCCATTCACATTACACCAGGGCCTGTGGTGTTGGCTGGGGATATGCACATTACGCCAGGGCCTGTGGTGCTGGCAAATACCATCCACATTTCACCAGAGAAAGTGTTGTTGGCTGAGGCCATCCACATTACTCCAGGGACAGTGCTCCCTGTGAGGCCATATTGACCACACCAGGGCCTGTGCTGCTGTGTGATACATCCTCATTTCACCAGGGCCTGTGATACTGGCTGATGCCATCCACATTACACCAGGGCCAGTGGTGTTGGCTGAGGACATTCACATTACACCAGGGCCTGTGCTGCTGGCCAATACCATCCACATTTCACCAGGGACAGTGTTGTTAGATGAGGCCATCCACATTACAACAGGGCCTGTGCTACTGGCTGAGGACATTTACATTTCACCAGGGCCTGTGGTCATGGCTGAGGCCAACTACATTTCACCAGGGCCTGTGGTCATGGCTGATGCCATCCACATTACACCAGTTTCAGTGGTGTTGGCTGAGCACATTCACATTTCATCAGGACCTTTGGTGCTGGCCAATACCATCCACATTTCACCAGAAAAAGTGTTGTTGGCTGAGGCCATCCACATTACACCAGGGACAATGCTCCCTGTGAGGCCATATTGACCACACCAGGGCCTGTGCTGCTGGGTGATACATCCTCATTTCACCAGGGCCTGTGATACTGGCTGATGCCATTCACATTACACCAGGGCCAGTGGTGTTGGCTGAGGACATTCACATTACACCAGGGCCTGTGCTGCTGGCCAATACCATCCACATTTCACCAGGGCAAGTGTTGTTGGCTAAGGCCATTCACATTACACCAGGTTGTGTGGTGCTGACCAATACCATCCATATTTCACCAGGGACAGTGTTGTTAGATGAGGCCATCCACATTACAACAGGGCCTGTGCTACTGGCTGAGGCCATCCACATTTCACCAGGGACAGTGCTCCCTGTGAGGCCATATTGACCACGCCAGGGCCTGTGCTGCTGTGTGATACATCCTCATTTCACCAGGGCCTGTGATACTGGCTGATGCCATCCACATTACACCAGGGCCAGTGGTGTTGGCTGAGGACATTCACACTACACCAGGGCCTGTGATACTGGCTGATGCCATCCACATTACACCAGGGCCAGTGGTGTTGGCTGAGGACATTCACATTACACCAGGGACTGTGCTGCTGGCCAATACCATCCATATTTCATCAGGGACAGTGGTGTTAGATGAGGCCATCCACATTACAACAGTGCCTGTGCTACTGGCTGAGGACATTTACATTTCACCAGGGCCTGTGGTCATGGCTGAGACCAACTACATTTCACCAGGGCCTGTGGTCATGGCTGATGCCATCCACATTACACCAGGGCCAGTGGTGCTGGCCAATATCAACCACATTTCACCAGGGCCACTGTTGTTGGCTGAGGCCATTCACATTACATCACGGTCTTTGATGCCGGCTTCTACCATTCACATTACACCAGGGACAGTGCTTCCTGTGAGGCCATCTTCACCCCACCAGGGCCTCTGCTGCTCGTTGATGCCATCCACATTACACCTGGGCCTGGGGTGCTGACAGATATCATGCACATTTCACCAGGGCCAGTGGTGTTGGCTAAGGCCATTCACATTACGCCAGGGTGTGTGGTGCTGACCAATACCATCCATATTTCACCAGGGACAGTGTTGTTAGATGAGGCCATCCACATTACAACAGGGCCTGTGCTACTGGCTGAGGACATTTACATTTCACCAGGGCCTGTGGTCATGGCTGATGCCATCCACATTACACCAGGGCCAGTGGTGTTGGCTGAGGACATTCACATTTCACCAGGGCCTGTGGTGCTGGCCAATACCATCCACATTACACCAGGGCCAGTGGTGTTGGCTGGGGACATTCACATTACGCCAGGGCCTGTGGTGCTGGCCAATACCATCCACATTTCAACAGGGCAAGTGTTGTTGGCTAAGGCCATTCACATTACACCAGGTTGTGTGGTGCTGACCAATACCATCCATGTTTCACCAGGGACAGTGTTGTTAGATGAGGCCATCCACATTTCACCAGGGCCTGTGCTACTGGCTGAGGACATTTACATTTCACCAGGGCCTGTGGTATTGGCTGAGGCCAACTACATTTCACCAGGGCCTGTGGTCATGGCTGATGCCATCCACATTACACCAGGGCCAGTGGTGTTGGCTGAGGACATTCACATTACACCAGGGCCTGTGCTGCTGGCCAATACCATCCACATTTCACCAGGGCTTGTGTTCCTGGCTTATGTGTTCCACAATACGCAAGGACCTGTGCTACTGGCTGTAGACTTTCACATTACGCCAAGGCCTGTGGTGCTGGCCAATACCATCCACATTTCACAAGGGCCAGTGTTATTGGATGAGGCCATTCACATTACACCAGGGTGTGTGGTGCTGACCAATACCATCCATATTTCACCAGGGACAGTGTTGTTAGATGAGGCCATCCACATTACAACAGGGCCTGTGCTACTGGCTGAGGCCATCCACATTTCACCAGGGACAGTGCTCCCTGTGAGGACATATTGACCACGCCAGGGCCTGTGCTGCTGTGTGATACATCCTCATTTACCAAGGGCCTGTGATACTGGCTGATGCCATCCACATTACACCAGGGCCAGTGGTGTTGGCTGAGGACATTCACACTACACCAGGGCCTGTGATACTGGCTGATGCCATCCACATTACACCAGGGCCAGTGGTGTTGGCTCAGGACATTCACATTACACCAGGGACTGTGCTGCTGGCCAATACCATCCACATTTCACCAGCGCAAGTGTTGTTGGCTAAGGCCATTCACATTACACCAGGGTGTGTGGTGATGACCAATACCATCGATATTTCACCAGGGACAGTGTTGTTAGATGAGGCCATCCACATTACAACAGTGCCTGTGCTACTGGCTGAGGACATTTACATTTCACCAGGGCCTGTGGTCATGGCTGAGGCCAACTACATTTCACCAGGGCCTGTGGTCATGGCTGATGCCATCCACATTACACCAGGGCCAGTGGTGTTGGCTGAGGACATTCACATTACACCAGGGCCTGTGCTGCTGGCCAATCCCATCCACATTTCACCAGGGCTTGTGTTCCTGGCTTATGCGTTCCACAATACGCAAGGGCTTGTGCTACTGGCTGTAGACTTTCACATTACGCCAAGGCCTGTGGTGCTGGCCAACACCATCCACATTTCACCAGGGCCAGTGTTATTGGATGAGGCCATCCACATTTCACCAGGGCCAGTGGTGTTGGCTAAGGCCATTCACATTACGCCAGGGTGTGTGGTGCTGACCAATACCATCCATATTTCACCAGGGACAGTGTTGTTAGATGAGGCCATCCACATTACAACAGGGCCTGTGCTACTGGCTGAGGACATTTACATTTCACCAGGGCCTGTGGTCATGGCTGATGCCATCCACATTACACCAGGGCCAGTGGTGTTGGCTGAGGACATTCACATTTCACCAGGGCCTGTGGTGCTGGCCAATACCATCCACATTACACCAGGGCCAGTGGTGTTGGCTGGGGACATTCACATTACGCCAGGGCCTGTGGTGCTGGCCAATACCATCCACATTTCAACAGGGCAAGTGTTGTTAGATGAGGCCATCCACATTACAACAGTGCCTGTGCTACTGGCTGAGGACATTTACATTTCACCAGGGCCTGTGGTCATGGCTGAGACCAACTACATTTCACCAGGGCCTGTGGTCATGGCTGATGCCATCCACATTACACCAGGGCCAGTGGTGCTGGCCAATATCAACCACATTTCACCAGGGCCACTGTTGTTGGCTGAGGCCATTCACATTACATCACGGTCTTTGATGCCGGCTTCTACCATTCACATTACACCAGGGACAGTGCTTCCTGTGAGGCCATCTTCACCCCACCAGGGCCTCTGCTGCTCGTTGATGCCATCCACATTACACCTGGGCCTGGGGTGCTGACAGATATCATGCACATTTCACCAGGGCCAGTGGTGTTGGCTAAGGCCATTCACATTACGCCAGGGTGTGTGGTGCTGACCAATACCATCCATATTTCACCAGGGACAGTGTTGTTAGATGAGGCCATCCACATTACAACAGGGCCTGTGCTACTGGCTGAGGACATTTACATTTCACCAGGGCCTGTGGTCATGGCTGATGCCATCCACATTACACCAGGGCCAGTGGTGTTGGCTGAGGACATTCACATTTCACCAGGGCCTGTGGTGCTGGCCAATACCATCCACATTACACCAGGGCCAGTGGTGTTGGCTGGGGACATTCACATTACGCCAGGGCCTGTGGTGCTGGCCAATACCATCCACATTTCAACAGGGCAAGTGTTGTTGGCTAAGGCCATTCACATTACACCAGGTTGTGTGGTGCTGACCAATACCATCCATGTTTCACCAGGGACAGTGTTGTTAGATGAGGCCATCCACATTTCACCAGGGCCTGTGCTACTGGCTGAGGACATTTACATTTCACCAGGGCCTGTGGTATTGGCTGAGGCCAACTACATTTCACCAGGGCCTGTGGTCATGGCTGATGCCATCCACATTACACCAGGGCCAGTGGTGTTGGCTGAGGACATTCACATTACACCAGGGCCTGTGCTGCTGGCCAATACCATCCACATTTCACCAGGGCTTGTGTTCCTGGCTTATGTGTTCCACAATACGCAAGGACCTGTGCTACTGGCTGTAGACTTTCACATTACGCCAAGGCCTGTGGTGCTGGCCAATACCATCCACATTTCACAAGGGCCAGTGTTATTGGATGAGGCCATTCACATTACACCAGGGTGTGTGGTGCTGACCAATACCATCCATATTTCACCAGGGACAGTGTTGTTAGATGAGGCCATCCACATTACAACAGGGCCTGTGCTACTGGCTGAGGCCATCCACATTTCACCAGGGACAGTGCTCCCTGTGAGGACATATTGACCACGCCAGGGCCTGTGCTGCTGTGTGATACATCCTCATTTACCAAGGGCCTGTGATACTGGCTGATGCCATCCACATTACACCAGGGCCAGTGGTGTTGGCTGAGGACATTCACACTACACCAGGGCCTGTGATACTGGCTGATGCCATCCACATTACACCAGGGCCAGTGGTGTTGGCTCAGGACATTCACATTACACCAGGGACTGTGCTGCTGGCCAATACCATCCACATTTCACCAGCGCAAGTGTTGTTGGCTAAGGCCATTCACATTACACCAGGGTGTGTGGTGATGACCAATACCATCGATATTTCACCAGGGACAGTGTTGTTAGATGAGGCCATCCACATTACAACAGTGCCTGTGCTACTGGCTGAGGACATTTACATTTCACCAGGGCCTGTGGTCATGGCTGAGGCCAACTACATTTCACCAGGGCCTGTGGTCATGGCTGATGCCATCCACATTACACCAGGGCCAGTGGTGTTGGCTGAGGACATTCACATTACACCAGGGCCTGTGCTGCTGGCCAATCCCATCCACATTTCACCAGGGCTTGTGTTCCTGGCTTATGCGTTCCACAATACGCAAGGGCTTGTGCTACTGGCTGTAGACTTTCACATTACGCCAAGGCCTGTGGTGCTGGCCAACACCATCCACATTTCACCAGGGCCAGTGTTATTGGATGAGGCCATCCACATTTCACCAGGGCCAGTGGTGTTGGCTAAGGCCATTCACATTACGCCAGGGTGTGTGGTGCTGACCAATACCATCCATATTTCACCAGGGACAGTGTTGTTAGATGAGGCCATCCACATTACAACAGGGCCTGTGCTACTGGCTGAGGACATTTACATTTCACCAGGGCCTGTGGTCATGGCTGATGCCATCCACATTACACCAGGGCCAGTGGTGTTGGCTGAGGACATTCACATTTCACCAGGGCCTGTGGTGCTGGCCAATACCATCCACATTACACCAGGGCCAGTGGTGTTGGCTGGGGACATTCACATTACGCCAGGGCCTGTGGTGCTGGCCAATACCATCCACATTTCAACAGGGCAAGTGTTGTTAGATGAGGCCATCCACATTACAACAGTGCCTGTGCTACTGGCTGAGGACATTTACATTTCACCAGGGCCTGTGGTCATGGCTGAGACCAACTACATTTCACCAGGGCCTGTGGTCATGGCTGATGCCATCCACATTACACCAGGGCCAGTGGTGCTGGCCAATATCAACCACATTTCACCAGGGCCACTGTTGTTGGCTGAGGCCATTCACATTACATCACGGTCTTTGATGCCGGCTTCTACCATTCACATTACACCAGGGACAGTGCTTCCTGTGAGGCCATCTTCACCCCACCAGGGCCTCTGCTGCTCGTTGATGCCATCCACATTACACCTGGGCCTGGGGTGCTGACAGATATCATGCACATTTCACCAGGGCCAGTGGTGTTGGCTAAGGCCATTCACATTACGCCAGGGTGTGTGGTGCTGACCAATACCATCCATATTTCACCAGGGACAGTGTTGTTAGATGAGGCCATCCACATTACAACAGGGCCTGTGCTACTGGCTGAGGACATTTACATTTCACCAGGGCCTGTGGTCATGGCTGATGCCATCCACATTACACCAGGGCCAGTGGTGTTGGCTGAGGACATTCACATTTCACCAGGGCCTGTGGTGCTGGCCAATACCATCCACATTACACCAGGGCCAGTGGTGTTGGCTGGGGACATTCACATTACGCCAGGGCCTGTGGTGCTGGCCAATACCATCCACATTTCAACAGGGCAAGTGTTGTTGGCTAAGGCCATTCACATTACACCAGGTTGTGTGGTGCTGACCAATACCATCCATGTTTCACCAGGGACAGTGTTGTTAGATGAGGCCATCCACATTTCACCAGGGCCTGTGCTACTGGCTGAGGACATTTACATTTCACCAGGGCCTGTGGTATTGGCTGAGGCCAACTACATTTCACCAGGGCCTGTGGTCATGGCTGATGCCATCCACATTACACCAGGGCCAGTGGTGTTGGCTGAGGACATTCACATTACACCAGGGCCTGTGCTGCTGGCCAATACCATCCACATTTCACCAGGGCTTGTGTTCCTGGCTTATGTGTTCCACAATACGCAAGGACCTGTGCTACTGGCTGTAGACTTTCACATTACGCCAAGGCCTGTGGTGCTGGCCAATACCATCCACATTTCACAAGGGCCAGTGTTATTGGATGAGGCCATTCACATTACACCAGGGTGTGTGGTGCTGACCAATACCATCCATATTTCACCAGGGACAGTGTTGTTAGATGAGGCCATCCACATTACAACAGGGCCTGTGCTACTGGCTGAGGCCATCCACATTTCACCAGGGACAGTGCTCCCTGTGAGGACATATTGACCACGCCAGGGCCTGTGCTGCTGTGTGATACATCCTCATTTACCAAGGGCCTGTGATACTGGCTGATGCCATCCACATTACACCAGGGCCAGTGGTGTTGGCTGAGGACATTCACACTACACCAGGGCCTGTGATACTGGCTGATGCCATCCACATTACACCAGGGCCAGTGGTGTTGGCTCAGGACATTCACATTACACCAGGGACTGTGCTGCTGGCCAATACCATCCACATTTCACCAGCGCAAGTGTTGTTGGCTAAGGCCATTCACATTACACCAGGGTGTGTGGTGATGACCAATACCATCGATATTTCACCAGGGACAGTGTTGTTAGATGAGGCCATCCACATTACAACAGTGCCTGTGCTACTGGCTGAGGACATTTACATTTCACCAGCGCCTGTGGTCATGGCTGAGGCCAACTACATTTCACCAGGGCCTGTGGTCATGGCTGATGCCATCCACATTACACCAGGGCCAGTGGTGTTGGCTGAGGACATTCACATTACACCAGGGCCTGTGCTGCTGGCCAATCCCATCCACATTTCACCAGGGCTTGTGTTCCTGGCTTATGCGTTCCACAATACGCAAGGGCTTGTGCTACTGGCTGTAGACTTTCACATTACGCCAAGGCCTGTGGTGCTGGCCAACACCATCCACATTTCACCAGGGCCAGTGTTATTGGATGAGGCCATCCACATTTCACCAGGGCCAGTGGTGTTGGCTAAGGCCATTCACATTACGCCAGGGTGTGTGGTGCTGACCAATACCATCCATATTTCACCAGGGACAGTGTTGTTAGATGAGGCCATCCACATTACAACAGGGCCTGTGCTACTGGCTGAGGACATTTACATTTCACCAGGGCCTGTGGTCATGGCTGATGCCATCCACATTACACCAGGGCCAGTGGTGTTGGCTGAGGACATTCACATTTCACCAGGGCCTGTGGTGCTGGCCAATACCATCCACATTACACCAGGGCCAGTGGTGTTGGCTGGGGACATTCACATTACGCCAGGGCCTGTGGTGCTGGCCAATACCATCCACATTTCAACAGGGCAAGTGTTGTTGGCTAAGGCCATTCACATTACACCAGGTTGTGTGGTGCTGACCAATACCATCCATGTTTCACCAGGGACAGTGTTGTTAGATGAGGCCATCCACATTTCACCAGGGCCTGTGCTACTGGCTGAGGACATTTACATTTCACCAGGGCCTGTGGTATTGGCTGAGGCCAACTACATTTCACCAGGGCCTGTGGTCATGGCTGATGCCATCCACATTACACCAGGGCCAGTGGTGTTGGCTGAGGACATTCACATTACACCAGGGCCTGTGCTGCTGGCCAATACCATCCACATTTCACCAGGGCTTGTGTTCCTGGCTTATGTGTTCCACAATACGCAAGGACCTGTGCTACTGGCTGTAGACTTTCACATTACGCCAAGGCCTGTGGTGCTGGCCAATACCATCCACATTTCACAAGGGCCAGTGTTATTGGATGAGGCCATTCACATTACACCAGGGTGTGTGGTGCTGACCAATACCATCCATATTTCACCAGGGACAGTGTTGTTAGATGAGGCCATCCACATTACAACAGGGCCTGTGCTACTGGCTGAGGCCATCCACATTTCACCAGGGACAGTGCTCCCTGTGAGGACATATTGACCACGCCAGGGCCTGTGCTGCTGTGTGATACATCCTCATTTACCAAGGGCCTGTGATACTGGCTGATGCCATCCACATTACACCAGGGCCAGTGGTGTTGGCTGAGGACATTCACACTACACCAGGGCCTGTGATACTGGCTGATGCCATCCACATTACACCAGGGCCAGTGGTGTTGGCTCAGGACATTCACATTACACCAGGGACTGTGCTGCTGGCCAATACCATCCACATTTCACCAGCGCAAGTGTTGTTGGCTAAGGCCATTCACATTACACCAGGGTGTGTGGTGATGACCAATACCATCGATATTTCACCAGGGACAGTGTTGTTAGATGAGGCCATCCACATTACAACAGTGCCTGTGCTACTGGCTGAGGACATTTACATTTCACCAGCGCCTGTGGTCATGGCTGAGGCCAACTACATTTCACCAGGGCCTGTGGTCATGGCTGATGCCATCCACATTACACCAGGGCCAGTGGTGTTGGCTGAGGACATTCACATTACACCAGGGCCTGTGCTGCTGGCCAATCCCATCCACATTTCACCAGGGCTTGTGTTCCTGGCTTATGCGTTCCACAATACGCAAGGGCTTGTGCTACTGGCTGTAGACTTTCACATTACGCCAAGGCCTGTGGTGCTGGCCAACACCATCCACATTTCACCAGGGCCAGTGTTATTGGATGAGGCCATCCACATTTCACCAGGGCCAGTGGTGTTGGCTAAGGCCATTCACATTACGCCAGGGTGTGTGGTGCTGACCAATACCATCCATATTTCACCAGGGACAGTGTTGTTAGATGAGGCCATCCACATTACAACAGGGCCTGTGCTACTGGCTGAGGACATTTACATTTCACCAGGGCCTGTGGTCATGGCTGATGCCATCCACATTACACCAGGGCCAGTGGTGTTGGCTGAGGACATTCACATTTCACCAGGGCCTGTGGTGCTGGCCAATACCATCCACATTACACCAGGGCCAGTGGTGTTGGCTGGGGACATTCACATTACGCCAGGGCCTGTGGTGCTGGCCAATACCATCCACATTTCAACAGGGCAAGTGTTGTTGGCTAAGGCCATTCACATTACACCAGGTTGTGTGGTGCTGACCAATACCATCCATGTTTCACCAGGGACAGTGTTGTTAGATGAGGCCATCCACATTTCACCAGGGCCTGTGCTACTGGCTGAGGACATTTACATTTCACCAGGGCCTGTGGTATTGGCTGAGGCCAACTACATTTCACCAGGGCCTGTGGTCATGGCTGATGCCATCCACATTACACCAGGGCCAGTGGTGTTGGCTGAGGACATTCACATTACACCAGGGCCTGTGCTGCTGGCCAATACCATCCACATTTCACCAGGGCTTGTGTTCCTGGCTTATGTGTTCCACAATACGCAAGGACCTGTGCTACTGGCTGTAGACTTTCACATTACGCCAAGGCCTGTGGTGCTGGCCAATACCATCCACATTTCACAAGGGCCAGTGTTATTGGATGAGGCCATCCACATTACACCAGGGACAGTGCTTACTGTGAGGCCATCATCACCACACCAGGGCATGTGGTGCTGGATGAGGCCATCTTCACCACACCAACGCCCGTACTGTTTGATGAGGCCATCCAAATTACACCAAGGACAGTTCTTCCTAAGAGGCCATCATCACCACACCAGGGCCTGTGGTGATGGATAAGGCCATCCACATTACACCAGGGCCTGTGCTACTCGATGATACCATCCACATTTCACCAGGGCTTGTGTTGCTGGCTGATGACATCCACAATTCGCAAGGGCCTGTGCTACTGGCTTAGGACATTCACATTACACCAGGGCCAGTGGTGCTGGCCAATATCAGCCACATTTCACCAGGGCCACTGTTGATGGCTGAGGCCATTCACATTACATCACGGTCTTTGATGCCGGCTTCTACCATTCACATTACACCAGGGACAGTGCTTCCTGTGAGGCCATCTTCAACCCACCAGGGCCTCTGCTGCTCGTTGATGCCATCCTGGGGTGCTGACAGGTATCATGCACATTTCACCAGGGCCAGTGGTGTTGGCTAAGGCCATTCACATTACACCAAGGTGTGCAAGGACAGTGCTCCCTGTGCTCCCTGTGAGGCCATATTGACCACGCCAGGGCCTGTGCTGCTGTGTGATACATCCTCATTTCACCAGGGCCTGTGATACTGGCTGATGCCATCCACATTACACCAGGGCCAGTGGTGTTGGCTGAGGACATTCACATTACACGAGGGCCTGTGCTGCTGGCCAATACCATCCACATTTCACCAGGTCAAGTGTTGTTAGATGAGGCCATTCACATTACACCAGGGTGTGTGGTGCTGACCAATGCCATCCATATTTCAACAGGGACAGTGTTGTTAGATGAGGCCATCCACATTACAACAGGGCCTGTGCTACTGGCTGAGGACATTTACATTTCACCAGGGCCTGTGGTCATGCCTGAGGCCAACTACATTTCACCAGGGCCTGTGGTCATGGCTGATGCCATCCACATTACACCAGGGCCAGTGGTGCTGGCCAATACCAACCACATATTACCAGGGCCACTGTTGTTGGCTGAGGCCATTCACATTACATCACGGTCTTTGATGCCGGCTTCTACCATTCACATTTCACCAGGGCCTGTGGTGTTGGCCAATACCATCCACATTTCACCAGAAAAAGTGTTGTTGGCTGAGGCCATCCACATTACGCCAGGGACAGTGCTCCCTGTGAGGCCATATTGACCATGCCAGGGCCAGTGGTGTTGGCTGAGGACATTCACATTACACCAGGGCCTGTGCTGCTGGCCAATACCATCAACATTTCACCAGGGCAAGTGTTGTTGGCTAAGGCCATTCACATTACACCAGGGTGTGTGGTGCCGACCAATACCATCCATATTTCACCAGGGACAGTGTTGTTAGATGAGGCCATCCACATTACAACAGGGCCTGTGCTACTGGCTGAGGACATTCACATTTCACCAGGGCCTGTGGTCATGGCTGAGGCCAACTACAATTCACCAGGGCCTGTGGTCATGGCTGATGCCATCCACATTATACCAGGGTCAGTGGTGTTGGCTGAGGACATTCACATTTCACCAGGGCCTGTGGTGCTGGCCAATACCATCCACATTACACCAGGGCAAGTGTTGTTGGCCAATACCATCCACATTTCACCAGGGCAAGTGTTGTTGGCTAAGGCCATTCACATTACACCAGGGTGTGTGGTGCTGACCAATACCATCCACATTTCACCAGGGCTTGTGTTCCTGGCTGATGCGTTCCACAATACGCAAGGGCCTGTGCTACTAACTGTAGACTTTCACATTAAGCCAGGGCATGTGGTGATGGATGAGGCCATCTTCACCACACCAAGGCCCGTACTGTTGGATGAGGCCATCCAAATTACACCAAGGACAGTTCTTCCTAAGAGGCCATCATCACCACACCAGGGCCTGTTGTGCTGGATAAGGCCATCCACATTACACCAGGGCCCGTGCTACTCGATGATACCATCCACATTTCACCAGGGCTTGTGTTGCTGGCTGATGACATCCACAATTCGCCAGGGCCTGTGCTACTGGCTTAGGACATTCACATTACACCAGGGCTAGTGGTGCTGGCCAATATAAACCACATTTCACCAGGGCCACTGTTGTTGGCTGAGGCCATTCACATTACATCACGGTCTTTGATGCCGGCTTCTACCATTCACATTACACCAGGGACAGTGCTTCCTGTGAGGCCATCTTCACTCCACCAGGGCCTCTGCTGCTCGTTGATGCCATCCACATTACACCTGGGCCTGGGGTGCTGACAGGTATCATGCACATTTCACCAGGGCCAGTGGTGTTGGCTAAGGCCATTCACATTACACCAAGGTGTGTGGTGCTGACCAATACCATCCATATTTCACCAGGGACAGTGTTGTTAGATGAGGCCATCCACATTACACCAGGGCCTGTGCTACTGGCTGAGGACATTTACATTTGACCAGGGCCTGTGGTCATGGCCGAGGCCAACTACATTTAACCAGGGCTTGTGGTCATGGCTGATGCCATCCACATTACACCAGGGCCAGTGGTGTTGGCTGAGGACATTCACATTTCACCAGGGCCTGTGGTGCTGGCCAATACCATCCACATTACACCAGGGCCTGTGGTGTTGGCTGGGGACATGCACATTACGCCAGGGCCTGTGGTGCTGGCCAATACCATCCACATTTCACCAGAAAAAGTGTTGTTGGCTGAGGCCATCCACATTACACCAGGGACAGTGCTCCCTGTGAGGCCATATTGACCACGCCAGGGCCTGTGCTGCTGTGTGATACATCCTCATTTCACCAGGGCCTGTGATACTGGCTGATGCCATCCACATTACACCAGGGCAAGTGTTGTTAGATGAGGCCATTCACATTACACCAGGGTGTGTGGTGCTGACCAATACCATCCATATTTCAACAGGGACAGTGTTGTTAGATGAGGCCATCCACATTACAACATGGCCTGTGCTACTGGCTGAGGACATTTACATTTCACCAGGGCCTGTGGTCATGCCTGAGGCCAACTACATTTCACCTGATCGTGTGGTCATGGCTGATGCCATCCACATTACACCAGGGCCAGTGGTGCTGGCCAATATCAACCACATTTCACCAGGGCCACTGTTGTTGGCTGAGGCCATTCACATTACATCACGGTCTTTGATGCCGGCTTCTACCATTCACATTTCACCAGGGCCTGTGGTGCTGGCCAATACCATCCACATTTCACCAGAAAAAGTGTTGTTGGCTGAGGCCATCCACATTACACCAGGGACAGTGCTACTGGCTGAGGACATTTACATTTCACCAGGGCCTGTGGTCATGGCTGATGCCATCCACATTACACCAGGGCCAGTGGTGTTGGCTGAGGACATTCACATTTCACCAGGGCCTGTGGTGCTGGCCAATACCATCCACATTACACCAGGGCCAGTGGTGTTGGCTGGGGACATTCACATTACGCCAGGGACAGTGCTCCCTGTGAGGCCATATTGACCACACCAGGGCCTGTGCTGCTGGGTGATACATCCTCATTTCACCAGGGCCTGTGATACTGGCTGATGCCATCCACATTACACCAGGGCCAGTGGTGCTGGCTGAGGACAGTCACAATACACCAGGGTGTGTGGTGCTGACCAATACCATCCATGTTTCACCAGGGACAGTGTTGTTAGATGAGGCCATCCACATTACAACAGGGCCTGTGCTACTGGCTGAGGACATTTACATTTCACCAGGGCCTGTGGTCATGGGTGAGGCCAACTACATTTCAACAGGGCCTGTGGTCATGGCTGATGCCATCCACATTACACCAGGGCCAGTGGTGTTGGCTGAGGACATTCACATTACGCCAGGGCCTGTGGTGCTGGCCATTACCATCCACATTTCACCAGAGAAAGTGTTGTTGGCTGAGGACATTTACATTACACCAGGGACAGTGCTCCCTGTGAGGCCATATTGACCACACCAGGGCCTGTGCTGCTGTGTGATACAATCTCATTTCACCAGGGCCTGTGATACTGGCTGATGCCATCCACATTACACCAGGGCCAGTGGTGTTGGCTGAGGACATTCACATTACACCAGGGCCTGTGCTGCTGGCCAATACCATCCACATTTCACCAGGGCAAGTGTTGTTGGCTAAGGCCATTCACATTACACCAGGGTGTGTGGTGCTGACCAATACCATCCATATTTCACCAGGGACAGTGTTGTTAGATGAGGCCATCCACATTACAACAGGGCCTGTGCTACTGGCTGAGGCCATCCACATTTCACCAGGGACAGTGCTCCCTGTGAGGACATATTGACCACGCCAGGGCCTGTGCTGCTGTGTGATACATCCTCATTTACCAAGGGCCTGTGATACTGGCTGATGCCATCCACATTACACCAGGGCCAGTGGTGTTGGCTGAGGACATTCACACTACACCAGGGCCTGTGATACTGGCTGATGCCATCCACATTACACCAGGGCCAGTGGTGTTGGCTCAGGACATTCACATTACACCAGGGACTGTGCTGCTGGCCAATACCATCCACATTTCACCAGCGCAAGTGTTGTTGGCTAAGGCCATTCACATTACACCAGGGTGTGTGGTGATGACCAATACCATCGATATTTCACCAGGGACAGTGTTGTTAGATGAGGCCATCCACATTACAACAGTGCCTGTGCTACTGGCTGAGGACATTTACATTTCACCAGGGCCTGTGGTCATGGCTGAGGCCAACTACATTTCACCAGGGCCTGTGGTCATGGCTGATGCCATCCACATTACACCAGGGCCAGTGGTGTTGGCTGAGGACATTCACATTACACCAGGGCCTGTGGTGCTGGCCAATACCATCCACATTTCACCAGGGCCTGTGCTGCTGGCCAATCCCATCCACATTTCACCAGGGCTTGTGTTCCTGGCTTATGCGTTCCACAATACGCAAGGGCTTGTGCTACTGGCTGTAGACTTTCACATTACGCCAAGGCCTGTGGTGCTGGCCAACACCATCCACATTTCACCAGGGCCAGTGTTATTGGATGAGGCCATCCACATTACACCAGGGACAGTGCTTCCTGTGAGGCCATCATCACCACACCAGGGCATGTGGTGCAGGATGAGGCCATCTTCACCCCACCAGGGCCTCTGCTGCTCGTTGATGCCATCCACATTACACCTGGGCCTGGGGTGCTGACAGATATCATGCACATTTCACCAGGGCCAGTGGTGTTGGCTAAGGCCATTCACATTACACCAAGGTGTGTGGTGCTGACCAATACCATCCATATTTCACCAGGGACAGTGTTATTTGATGAGGCCATCCACATTACACCAGGGCCTGTGCTACTGGCTGAGGACATTTACATTTCACCAGGGCATGTGGTCATGGCTGAGGCCAACTACATTTCACCAGGGCCTGTGGTCATGGCTGATGCCATCCACATTACACCAGGGCCAGTGGTGTTGGCTGAGGACGTTCACATTTCACCAGGGCCTGTGGTGCTGGCCAATACCATCCACATTTCACCAGAAAAAGTGTTGTTGGCTGAGGCCATCCACATTACAACAGGGACAGTGCTCCCTGTGAGGCCATATTGACCATGCCAGCGCCAGTGGTGTTGGCTGAGGACATTCACATTACACCAGGGCCTGTGCTGCTGGCCAATACCATCAACATTTCACCAGGGCAAGTGTTGTTGGCTAAGGCCATTCACATTACACCAGGGTGTGTGGTGCCGACCAATACCATCCATATTTCACCAGGGACAGTGTTGTTAGATGAGGCCATCCACATTACAACAGGGCCTGTGCTACTGGCTGAGGACATTCACATTTCACCAGGGCCTGTGGTCATGGCTGAGGCCAACTACAATTCACCAGGGCCTGTGGTCATGGCTGATGCCATCCACATTATACCAGGGTCAGTGGTTTTGGCTGAGGACATTCACATTTCACCAGGGCCTGTGGTGCTGGCCAATACCATCCACATTACACCAGGGCAAGTGTTGTTGGCCAATACCATCCACATTTCACCAGGGCAAGTGTTGTTGGCTAAGGCCATTCACATTACACCAGGGTGTGTGGTGCTGACCAATACCATCCACATTTCACCAGGGCTTGTGTTCCTGGCTGATGCGTTCCACAATACGCAAGGGCCTGTGCTACTAACTGTAGACTTTCACATTACGCCAGGGCATGTGGTGCTGGATGAGGCCATCTTCACCACACCAAGGCCCGTACTGTTGGATGAGGCCATCCAAATTACACCAAGGACAGTTCTTCCTAAGAGGCCATCATCACCACACCAGGGCCTGTTGTGCTGGATAAGGCCATCCACATTACACCAGGGCCCGTGCTACTCGATGATACCATCCACATTTCACCAGGGCTTGTGTTGCTGGCTGATGACATCCACAATTCGCCAGGGCCTGTGCTACTGGCTTAGGACATTCACATTACACCAGGGCCAGTGGTGCTGGCCAATATAAACCACATTTCACCAGGGCCACTGTTGTTGGCTGAGGCCATTCACATTACATCACGGTCTTTGATGCCGGCTTCTACCATTCACATTACACCAGGGACAGTGCTTCCTGTGAGGCCATCTTCACCCCACCAGGGCCTCTGCTGCTCGTTGATGCCATCCACATTTCACCTGGGCCTGGGGTGCTGACAGGTATCATGCACATTTCACCAGGGCCAGTGGTGTTGGCTAAGGCCATTCACATTACACCAAGGTGTGTGGTGCTGACCAATACCATCCATATTTCACCAGGGACCACTGTCCCTGGTGAAATATGGATGGTATTGGTATTGTTAGATGAGGCCATCCACATTACACCAGGGCCTGTGCTACTGGCTGAGGACATTTACATTTGACCAGGGCCTGTGGTCATGGCCGAGGCCATCTACATTTCACCAGGGCTTGTGGTCATGGCTGATGCCATCCACATTACACCAGGGCCAGTGGTGTTGGCTGAGGACATTCACATTTCACCAGGGCCTGTGGTGCTGGCCAATACCATCCACATTACACCAGGGCCTGTGGTGTTGGCTGGGGACATGCACATTACGCCAGGGCCTGTGGTGCTGGCCAATACCATCCACATTTCACCAGAAAAAGTGTTGTTGGCTGAGGCCATCCACATTACACCAGGGACAGTGCTCCCTGTGAGGCCATATTGACCACGCCAGGGCCTGTGCTGCTGTGTGATACATCCTCATTTCACCAGGGCCTGTGATACTGGCTGATGCCATCCACATTACACCAGGGCCAGTGGTGTTGGCTGAGGACATTCACATTACACGAGGGCCTGTGCTGCTGGCCAATACCATCCACATTTCACCAGGGCAAGTGTTGTTAGATGAGGCCATTCACATTACACCAGGGTGTGTGGTGCTGACCAATACCATCCATATTTCAACAGGGACAGTGTTGTTAGATGAGGCCATCCACATTACAACATGGCCTGTGCTACTGGCTGAGGACATTTACATTTCACCAGGGCCTGTGGTCATGCCTGAGGCCAACTACATTTCACCTGATCGTGTGGTCATGGCTGATGCCATCCACATTACACCAGGGCCAGTGGTGCTGGCCAATATCAACCACATTTCACCAGGGCCACTGTTGTTGGCTGAGGCCATTCACATTACATCACGGTCTTTGATGCCGGCTTCTACCATTCACATTTTACCAGGGCCTGTGGTGCTGGCCAATACCATCCACATTTCACCAGAAAAAGTGTTGTTGGCTGAGGCCATCCACATTACACCAGGGACAGTGCTACTGGCTGAGGACATTTACATTTCACCAGGGCCTGTGGTCATGGCTGATGCCATCCACATTACACCAGGGCCAGTGGTGTTGGCTGAGGACATTCACATTTCACCAGGGCCTGTGGTGCTGGCCAATACCATCCACATTACACCAGGGCCAGTGGTGTTGGCTGGGGACATTCACATTACGCCAGGGCCTGTGGTGCTGGCCAATACCATCCACATTTCACCAGAAAAAGTGTTGTTGGCTGAGGCCATCCACATTACACCAGGGACAGTGCTCCCTGTGAGGCCATATTGACCACACCAGGGCCTGTGCTGCTGGGTGATACATCCTCATTTCACCAGGGCCTGTGATACTGGCTGATGCCATCCACATTACACCAGGGCCAGTGGTGCTGGCTGAGGACAGTCACATTACACCAGGGTGTGTGGTGCTGACCAATACCATCCATGTTTCACCAGGGACAGTGTTGTTAGATGAGGCCATCCACATTACAACAGGGCCTGTGCTACTGGCTGAGGACATTTACATTTCACCAGGGCCTGTGGTCATGGGTGAGGCCAACTACATTTCAACAGGGCCTGTGGTCATGGCTGATGCCATCCACATTACACCAGGGCCAGTGGTGTTGGCTGAGGACATTCACATTACGCCAGGGCCTGTGGTGCTGGCCATTACCATCCACATTTCACCAGAGAAAGTGTTGTTGGCTGAGGACATTTACATTACACCAGGGACAGTGCTCCCTGTGAGGCCATATTGACCACACCAGGGCCTGTGCTGCTGTGTGATACATCCTCATTTCACCAGGGCCTGTGATACTGGCTGATGCCATCCACATTACACCAGGGCCAGTGGTGTTGGCTGAGGACATTCACATTACACCAGGGCCTGTGCTGCTGGCCAATACCATCCACATTTCACCAGGGCAAGTGTTGTTGGCTAAGGCCATTCACATTACACCAGGGTGTGTGGTGCTGACCAATACCATCCATATTTCACCAGGGACAGTGTTGTTAGATGAGGCCATCCACATTACAACAGGGCCTGTGCTACTGGCTGAGGCCATCCACATTTCACCAGGGACAGTGCTCCCTGTGAGGACATATTGACCACGCCAGGGCCTGTGCTGCTGTGTGATACATCCTCATTTACCAAGGGCCTGTGATACTGGCTGATGCCATCCACATTACACCAGGGCCAGTGGTGTTGGCTGAGGACATTCACACTACACCAGGGCCTGTGATACTGGCTGATGCCATCCACATTACACCAGGGTGTGTGGTGATGACCAATACCATCGATATTTCACCAGGGACAGTGTTGTTAGATGAGGCCATCCACATTACAACAGTGCCTGTGCTACTGGCTGAGGACATTTACATTTCACCAGCGCCTGTGGTCATGGCTGAGGCCAACTACATTTCACCAGGGCCTGTGGTCATGGCTGATGCCATCCACATTACACCAGGGCCAGTGGTGTTGGCTGAGGACATTCACATTACACCAGGGCCTGTGCTGCTGGCCAATCCCATCCACATTTCACCAGGGCTTGTGTTCCTGGCTTATGCGTTCCACAATACGCAAGGGCTTGTGCTACTGGCTGTAGACTTTCACATTACGCCAAGGCCTGTGGTGCTGGCCAATACCATCCACATTTCACCAGGGCCAGTGTTATTGGATGAGGCCATCCACATTACACCAGGGACAGTGCTTCCTGTGAGGCCATCATCACCACACCAGGGCATGTGGTGCAGGATGAGGCCATCTTCACCCCACCAGGGCCTCTGCTGCTCGTTGATGCCATCCACATTACACCTGGGCCTGGGGTGCTGACAGATATCATGCACATTTCACCAGGGCCAGTGGTGTTGGCTAAGGCCATTCACATTACACCAAGGTGTGTGGTGCTGACCAATACCATCCATATTTCACCAGGGACAGTGTTATTTGATGAGGCCATCCACATTACACCAGGGCCTGTGCTACTGGCTGAGGACATTTACATTTCACCAGGGCATGTGGTCATGGCTGAGGCCAACTACATTTCACCAGGGCCTGTGGTCATGGCTGATGCCATCCACATTACACCAGGGCCAGTGGTGTTGGCTGAGGACGTTCACATTTCACCAGGGCCTGTGGTGCTGGCCAATACCATCCACATTTCACCAGAAAAAGTGTTGTTGGCTGAGGCCATCCACATTACAACAGGGACAGTGCTCCCTGTGAGGCCATATTGACCATGCCAGCGCCAGTGGTGTTGGCTGAGGACATTCACATTACACCAGGGCCTGTGCTGCTGGCCAATACCATCAACATTTCACCAGGGCAAGTGTTGTTGGCTAAGGCCATTCACATTACACCAGGGTGTGTGGTGCTGACCAATACCATCCACATTTCACCAGGGCAAGTGTTGTTGGCTAAGGCCATTCACATTACACCAGGGTGTGTGGTGCTGACCAATACCATCCACATTTCACCAGGGCTTGTGTTCCTGGCTGATGCGTTCCACAATACGCAAGGGCCTGTGCTACTAACTTTAGACTTTCACATTACGCCATGGCATGTGGTGCTGGATGAGGCCATCTTCACCACACCAAGGCCCGTACTGTTGGATGAGGCCATCCAAATTACACCAAGGACAGTTCTTCCTAAGAGGCCATCATCACCACACCAGGGCCTGTTGTGCTGGACAAGGCCATCCACATTACACCAGGGCCCGTGCTACTCGATGATACCATCCACATTTCACCAGGGCTTGTGTTGCTGGCTGATGACATCCACAATTCGCAAGGGCCTGTGCTACTGGCTTAGGACATTCACATTACACCAGGGCCAGTGGTGCTGGCCTATATAAACCACATTTCACCAGGGCCACTGTTGTTGGCTGAGGCCATTCACATTACATCACGGTCTTTGATGCCGGCTTCTACCATTCACATTACACCACGGACAGTGCTTCCTGTGAGGCCATCTTCACCCCACCAGGGCCTCTGCTGCTCGTTGATGCCATCCACATTACACCTGGGCCTGGGGTGCTGACCGGTATCATGCACATTTCACCAGGGCCAGTGGTGTTGGCTAAGGCCATTCACATTACACCAAGGTGTGTGGTGCTGACCAATACCATCCATATTTCACCAGGGACAGTGTTGTTAGATGAGGCCATCCACATTACACCAGGGCCTGTGCTACTGGCTGAGGACATTTACATTTCACCAGGGCATGTGGTCATGGCTGAGGCCAACTACATTTCACCAGGGCCTGTGGTCATGGCTGATGCCATCCACATTACACCAGGGCCAGTGGTGTTGGCTGAGGACATTCACATTTCACCAGGGCCTGTGGTGCTGGCCAATACCATCCACATTACACCAGGGCCAGTGGTGTTGGCTGGGGACATGCACATTACGCCAGGGCCTGTGGTGCTGGCCAATACCATCCACATTTCACCAGAGAAAGTGTTGTTGGCTGAGGCCATCCACATTACACCAGGGACAATGCTCCCTGTGAGGCCATATTGACCACGCCAGGGCCTGTGCTTCTGTGTGATACATCCTCATTTCACCAGGGCCTGTGATACTGGCTGATGCCATCCACATTACACCAGGGCCAGTGGTGTTGGCTGAGGACATTCACATTACACGAGGGCCTGTGCTGCTGGCCAATACCATCCACATTTCACCAGGGCAAGTGTTGTTAGATGAGGCCATTCACATTACACCAGGGTGTGTGGTGCTGACCAATACCATCCATATTTCAACAGGGACAGTGTTGTTAGATGAGGCCATCCACATTACACCAGGGCCAGTGGTGTTGGCTGAGGACATTCACATTACACCAGGGCCTGTGGTCATGGCTGAGGCCAACTACATTACACCAGGGCCTGTGCTGCTGGCCAATCCCATCCACATTTCACCAGGGCTTGTGCTCCTGGCTTATGCGTTCCACAATACGCAAGGGCTTGTGCTACTGGCTGTAGACTTTCACATTACGCCAAGGCCTGTGGTGCTGGCCAATACCATCCACATTTCACCAGGGCCAGTGTTATTGGATGAGGCCATCCACATTTCACCAGGGACAGTGCTTCCTGTGAGGCCATCTTCACCACACCAGGGCCTGTACTGTTGGCTGATGATATCCACATTTCACCAGGGACAGTGCTTCCTGTTAGGCCATCTTCTCCACACCAGGGCCTGCGTTGCTGGCTGAGGCCATCCTAATTTCACCAGGGCCTGCGTTGCTGGCTCATGCCATCCACATTACATCAGGGCATGTGGTGCTTTCCGAAACCATCCACAATACACAAGGGCCTGTGATACTGGCTGAGGACATTCACATTACACCAGGGCCAGTGGTGTTGGCCGAGGACATTCACATTTCACCAGGGCCAGTGTTGTTGGCTGAGGCCATCCACATTACACCACTGCCAGTGTTTCCTGTGTGGCCATCATCACCACACCAAGTCCTGTGGTGCCTGCTATGGCCATCCACATTACACCAGGGCCTGTGCTACTCGATGCACCATGCAAATTTCACCAGGGCTTGTGTTGCTGGCTGATGCGATCCACAAGACACAAGATCCTGTGCTACTGGCTAAGGCCCTTCACATTACACCAGGGTGCGTGGTGCTGACCAATACTATCCACATTTTACTAGGGCCACTGTTGTTCGCTGAGGCCATACACATTACTCCACGGACAGTGCTTCCTGTGAAGCCATCTGCACCACACCAGGGCCTGTGCTTTTGGCTGAGGTCATCCACATTACATCACGGCCTGTGATGCAGGCTTCTACCATCCACATTACACCAGGGACAGTGCTTCCTGTGATGCCATATTCATCCCACAAGGTCCTCTGCAACTCGTTGATGCCATCCACATTTCACCTGGGCCTGTGGTGCTGACCGATATCATGCACATTTCACCAGGGCCTATGGTCATGGCTGATGCCATCCGCATTACACCAGGGCCTGTGGTGCTGGCCAATACCATCCACATTTCACCAGGGCCAATGTTGTTGGCTGAGGCCAACCACATTACACCAGGGACAGTGCTTCCTGTGAGGCCATCCTCAACTCACCAGGGCCTGTGGTGCTGGATGAGGCCATCCACATTACAGCAGGGCCCTTGCTACTCGTTTTTAGGTTTTGTATTGTTGATTGTCATTTATGCTTAGAAATATTTAACCATATATGCTTAGAGGTGTATAATCATTTGTAGATTGAAAGAATGTCTCATCCTAGGAGGTCTGTAACAACTCTGTGTAGCATAAAGAGGGGAGTGTGTTCACTCCTCTCTAGAGTGTTCTGGCATAGATCACACACCTCCTAGGAGAGGCCGTATCTTCTCTTGCTGATATATGGTTTAGCAAACACACGTATATCTGTTTAAGTATAAGAGCCTTTTGTTCAGATGGACCCGCTAGACTCTTCACAGGGTCACATCTTGACCTCACACATACACACACACACACACATACACACACATACACACACACACACACACACACACACACACACACACATACACACACACACACACACACACACACACACACACACACAGACATACACAGTATTCTTTGTTCACATGTATACCTATGTAGACGATATATGTTAATGACCCTATGCATATTCATGTAGCCACAATAAAAGGAGTGCTATGGGGAACCTGGCTGAGAGTCTGACGGAGGTCAAGTGGTGGAACGACACTTGGCTCCAGGCAGGACTCCCTCATGCACGAGTAACATGAAGAACTTTGCCTACTCGTGTCTTGCTTTGCTGTGTAATTATATTGTATTCAACGTTCCAGCGGATAGGTTCAAGCTACAGACCTATCATTAGTTGGTCCTTCGAGAGCCGGAGCCCTGGAGTCGACATTCACCAAGGGGAGAAGAGGCACGCTGAAAGACTGACGTCAGCCAGGAAGTTCCTGTGGATTCGCTGTCTATCTTTTCTCCTCGATGAATGACGATCGGCGGGATTCGAGGCTGATATTACACGCTAAGCAACACCGAGTAAGTTTAGAGTCCAACTCTATAACTGTACGTCTTCGCCGCTCAGTGGGGCGTTGTCTGTGGCCGTTTAGTGGGGATAAAATTCGTTGTTTGTACGTCTTCGCCGCTCAGTGGGGCGTTGTCCGTGGCCACTTAGTGGGCCTAAAATTCGTGAGTTCCTCGCTGCTTTGTGGAGCGAGAGGTTCCTCGCTGCTTTGTGGAGCGAGAGGTGAGTTCTCCGCCACTTTGTGAGGCGTTGAGAAGTTCCGCGGGGTCCAGAGTGTGCTGGACGATAGGCCTATTTTGTGTTGTTGTTGTCGTCGTTGTTGTTGTTGTGTGAGTGTGTGCGGAGCAGAACACGTGGTCTGTGACACCGACTGTTGTTGTTATCATGGGTTTCTAAGCAACCAAGAGTGAGTCGGAGGGAGACAGACGTTTGTGCTGGACTTTGCTCCTGGCAGCACAAAGTATTTAAATAAAGATGAGAGAGAGCGGCGGCTCCACAGCACATCTTGACTCATGTGTGTAGAGTGTTCATAACATCAGCATCATGTTTTTGTTATTTGTTTTGTTGGGTCAAAAATAATTAAATAAACTTGTGATCATGCCTATGGCTCACCATGGCACATATCATCAGCCATATGATTTATTTATGCTGATGAAAAAGTGAGTGTGAATGTGTCTGACATCACAGTGTTTTTGTGCGCTGTGTAAAAGTAATTGCCTCTGATTGTGAGAGCGGTAATTCTGCAGGTCACCAGCTATTGTAAAGAAAAGAAAAAAAGAGTGAAAAAGAGACTAAATTTACATTGTAGATGAAAAATAATTATAGGAAAAAGGTTTTGTGTTGATCAACCAAGAACAACTACAATCTTATTTTCTGCTTTTAAGAAAGGATTGTTCACAAAAACACAGAGAGAGAGAGAGATGTGTGTTGATTAAGCAGTGATAATAATAATGAAAATGTCTTAGTTTGTCACTTTCAGGTGAAAAGCAGACCTGAATCAATTCTCCACGGGCAGCAGTTGGAAGAAAATTATAGGTTGAAATCATTAGAAAAAATTAGAAACACCCAGCCAGAATTTTTTTGGCTGAATTGTTTTGCAGCTTCCCGTCCTCATCCTGAACAAGCAAGCTCCAAGGAAACTAATCTCTCCCTGAAGACACCGAGTGCAGTTTCAGAAGCCCGAGCATGAACATCAACAGTGGACAGGAGTCCAAGAGACAATACCAGAGTTCTGAGCAGAGAGGTCCAGCAGCGCTGTGGGCAAACGGCATCAGAAAGAGAAGAACCACCATCTAGATTGGATGGATGGAGATGCGTTTCCAGCCAGCTGCAACCTCACTGTGTGTGAAGGACTTTTGAGAAGACTGTCTGAGTTTGACATTTGCCATGTTTGGAGTGAGATGGCAATAAAAGAGACAGTGGGACAAAGAGAGACACAGGACAAAGCTGAAGGAGAACTGCCGGCTATTGGACTGTTGAAGTGGGAGAGGACAACAGAGAGGAGTGGTGAGAACACAGAGGAATGCTGTTATTTAAATGTGGGAAATCAAAGTTTGGGTTAGCAAACCTGGGAAAAAGAAAACTGACTGCTTAAGTTGGAAAATTGAGAAGGAGTCTGAAACACTGCAAAAATAGAAACATATACAAAATCACACACACAAGCAGAACATGCATTAACCCTACTAATACAAACACAAGAGAGCTTATGAAGATTAGACAACATCTTCAGCATGTGAGTCTGTTTATCATCTTGTCCAAGTCACTTAGTGTGATGCAAAGACCAGTGGAACTCATAGCACATTAGTTAAGAAATGATCAAACAATAGTAGAGAAGTGTGTAGAAAAGGCAGCTTTAAGAACATGCTCTGCTGGAGATGCAGCTCCACAGACATGCATTAAACCTGCCTAATAATACAAACACACATGCAATGAAAATTAGCTTGTTATCTTTCATCAGTGTTAAAATAGTGTCAATTTAGCAGACACTTGTTATCAAATACTGAATTTATCCAAAAAAAAAAAAAAAAGACTCTCTAGGTTGCAGGACAACAATTTAACTTTTGTGGGAAAAAAGATTCTGGTTTGACCAACCAGTGATCAGACAATAAATTTAGTTGTTGATATAGTAAATTGGGAGATGCTTCCTGCTTGATTGATGCAGCACAAGTAATTTACTGTATGAGGGAAATTCTATTTTTGTGATAACATTTTGAACATGCATTTCTGTTATCCTGTCATCCTAGTGGGTTAATAGCTGATTCAAATTAGTTGATCATTCTTAGATTAATGAAAGGTGATTGAATTCTAGCACGAGTGAATGAGATGTGTTGGAGTTGTTGTGTGTTGAGTGGAGACTCTAAAACACTGAGTTTCCTGTTTTGATGTGCGAGTGAATCCTGTATTTAGATACACAACTCTGAATACGTCAGAACAAACTTCTTTTGTGAAGTGCATGACAACATGTCACATGTTTTATGATGAAGGGAAAAAGGAAAATTGAATAAAATAGATCTGTGGCCTAAATGAGTGAAGAGCACAGACCTGGGGATTAAACTCATAGCTAATATGACATTATGGTTATGTTGTGTGTTGTGCAGCTGATGGTTGGTTTGGAGTGAATCTAGCTGAAGATTCTTCTTTTGTTGTGAAGTTGAGCCTGCCAATTAGTATGATAGTATGATGAACCATGCTACTGGTATGATTTTGTGTCATGACTTAACAAGGCCTTTTTATTTTGATACTTTCACAGTGCACTGAAAGTTTTGTTCGATAATCTCTGTCGTTTGAGCGGATCTGCACGATTAGAACAGAAAGCGCTGTACGACACGTCGTTGAGGGAATTGTTACAAGTGAGTTTCTCCACATTTAGAATGGGCTCTGGAGAAAGCCACTTATCTGGGACAATGATGGAAACAACTGGAAGAGACATTTGTGACGCCCTGCAGAACTCAAACCACTCTGCAGAGAGACATGTGATTTGCACACCCGGAGGAAGCACCACCAAGCTGAGATGTTTTTGAAAATGTTACTTTCTTATTTCAACTATTACATTAACAATTTCTTTGTTTGCTCGTAGGATGCAGTTTGCCATTGGATGAGATCAATGAGGAATGGGATAACTGCTAATACATTTGTTAATGGGTGATTTGACATATGCTGAGTATGAAAATGTTTGCATTGAAACTGTCAGACATGAGGTATTCATAACTGGGAACTTTTCAAGCATAAAGGTCAAAAAAGGGGGAATGTTAGGTTTTGTATTGCTGATTGTCATTTATGCTTAGAAATATTTAACCATATATGCTTAGAGGTGTATAATCATTTGTAGATTGAAAGAATGTCTCATCCTAGGAGGTCTGTAACAACTCTGTGTAGCATAAAGAGGGGAGTGCGTTCACTCCTCTCTAGAGTGTTCTGGCATAGATCACACACCTCCTAGGAGAGGCCGTATCTTCTCTTGCTGATATATGGTTTAGCAAACACACGTATATCTGTTTAAGTATAAGAGCCTTTTGTTCAGATGGACCCGCTAGACTCTTCACAGGGTCACATCTTGACCTCACACATACACACACACATACACACACATACACACACATACACACACATACACACACACACACATACACAGTATTCTTTGTTCACATGTATGTGAACATGTCTACACAACTATGTAGACGTCATATGTTAATGACCCTATGCATATTCATGTAACCACAATAAAAGGAGTGCTATGGGGAACCTGGCTGACAGTCTGACGGAGGTCAAGTGGTGGAACGACACTTGGCTCCAGGCAGGACTCCCTCATGCATGAGTAACATGAAGAACTTTGCCTACTCGTGTCTTGCTTTGCTGTGTAATTATATTGTCTTCAACGTTCCAGCGGATAGGTTCAAGCTACAGACCTATCACTCGTTGATACCATCCACATTTCACCACGGCTTGTGTTGCTGGCTGATGCGATCCACAATACACAAGGGCCTGTGATTTTGGCTGAGGCCATCCACATTACACCAGGGACAGTGCTTCCTGTAAGGCTATCTTCACCCCACCAGGTCCTCTGCTGCTCGTTGATGCCATCCACATTACACCTGGGACTGCGGTGCTGAAAGATATCATCCACATTTCACCTGGGCCAGTGGTGTTGGCTAAGGCCATTCACATTACACCAGGGTGTGTGGTGCTGACCAATGCCATCCACATTTCACATTTCTATTAAAAGTTACAGCTATTTATATGAAGTTGTACAAAAACGCTTTATTTTGTCAAGACAGTGCGTTTCTGACTATTACATGCATTTGAATGGCGAACTCGCCCAAACAAAGTATAGGTTTTCATTATGTGAATAACTTGAAAATCTTAGCTCAAACAGCTGCAAAACCTGTTTGCCCAGCACGGGGATATTGAAGTCTGCAAGATAAAGCCATAAATATGTGAGTCTGAATCTTCTATCAAAAGTTAAAGCTATATATATGAAGTTGTACAAAAACGCTTTCTTTCGCCAAGACAGTGTGTTTCTCACTGTTACGTGCATTTGAATGGGGAACTCGCACGAAACAAAGTATAGGTTTTCATTATGTGATTAACTTGAAAATCTCAGCTCAAACAGCTGCAAAACCTGTTAGCCCAGCAAGGGGATATTGAATTCTATAAGATAAAGCAATAAATATGTGAGCCTGCGTGGTCTATCAAAAGTTACAGCTACTCATATGAAGTTGTACAAAAACGCTTTATTTCGACAACACAGTGCGTTTCTGACGATTACATGCATTTGAATGGAGTTCTCGCACAAAACAAAGTATAGGTTTTCATTATGTGAATAACTTGAAAATCTTAGCTCAAACAGCTGCAAAACCTGTTTGCCCAGCACGGGGATATTGAATTCTATAAGATAAAGCCAAAAAGATGTATTTCTGAGTCTTCTATCAAAAGTTACAGCTGTCTTTATGAAGACCATTAAAATCGATTTATTTCACCAGTTAGTGCGTTTCTCGCTATTAGATGCATTTGAATGGAGTTCTCGCACGAAACAAAGTATAGGTTTTCATTATGTGAATAACTTGAAAATCTCAGCTCAAACAGCTGCAAAACCTGTTTGCCCAGCGCGGGGATATTGAATCCTATAAGATAAAGCAATAAATATGTGAGCCTGCGTCGTCTATCAAAAGTTACAGCTATTCATATGAAGTTGTACAAAAACGCTTTATTTCACCAGTTAGTGCGTTTCTCGCTATTACATGCATTTGAATGGAGTTCTCGCACGAAACAAAGTAGTTTTAGTTTTGTGAATAACTTGAAAATCTTAGCTCAAACAGCTGCAAAACCTGTTTGCTCAACATGGGGATATTGAATTCTATAAGATAAAGCCATAAATATGTATTTCTGAGTCTTCTATCAAAAGTTACAGCTGTCTTTATGAAGACCATTAAAAACGCTTTATTTCACCAGTTAGTGCGTTTCTCGCTATTACATGCATTTGAATGGAGTTCTCCCACGAAACAAAGTATAGGTTTTCATTATGTGAATAACTTGAAAATCTTAGCTCAAACAGCTGCAAAACCTGTTTGCCCAGCACGGGGATATTGAATTCTATAAGATGAAGCCATAAACATGTGTGTCTGAGTCGTCTATCAAAAGTTAAAGCTATATATATGAAGTTGTACAAAAACGCTTTCTTTCGCCAAGACAGTGTGTTTCTCACTGTTACGTGCATTTGAATGGGGAACTCGCACGAAACAAAGTATAGGTTTTCATTATGTGATTAACTTGAAAATCTCAGCTCAAACAGCTGCAAAACCTGTTAGCCCAGCAAGGGGATATTGAATTCTATAAGATAAAGCAATAAATATGTGAGCCTGCGTGGTCTATCAAAAGTTACAGCTACTCATATGAAGTTGTACAAAAACGCTTTATTTCGACAACACAGTGCGTTTCTGACGATTACATGCATTTGAATGGAGTTCTCGCACAAAACAAAGTATAGGTTTTCATTATGTGAATAACTTGAAAATCTTAGCTCAAACAGCTGCAAAACCTGTTTGCCCAGCACGGGGATATTGAATTCTATAAGATAAAGCCAAAAAGATGTATTTCTGAGTCTTCTATCAAAAGTTACAGCTGTCTTTATGAAGACCATTAAAATCGATTTATTTCACCAGTTAGTGCGTTTCTCGCTATTAGATGCATTTGAATGGAGTTCTCGCACGAAACAAAGTATAGGTTTTCATTATGTGAATAACTTGAAAATCTCAGCTCAAACAGCTGCAAAACCTGTTTGCCCAGCGCGGGGATATTGAATCCTATAAGATAAAGCAATAAATATGTGAGCCTGCGTCGTCTATCAAAAGTTACAGCTATTCATATGAAGTTGTACAAAAACGCTTTATTTCACCAGTTAGTGCGTTTCTCGCTATTACATGCATTTGAATGGAGTTCTCGCACGAAACAAAGTAGTTTTAGTTTTGTGAATAACTTGAAAATCTTAGCTCAAACAGCTGCAAAACCTGTTTGCTCAACATGGGGATATTGAATTCTATAAGATAAAGCCATAAATATGTATTTCTGAGTCTTCTATCAAAAGTTACAGCTGTCTTTATGAAGACCATTAAAAACGCCTTATGTCGCCAAGACAGTGCGTTTCTCGCTATTACATGCATTTGAATTGGGAACTCGCCCGAAACAAAGTATAGGTTTTCATTATGTGAATAACTTGAAAATCTTAGCTCAAACAGCTGCAAAACCTGTTTGCCCAGCGCGGGGATATTGAATTCTATAAGATAAAGCAATAAATATGTGAGCCTGCGTCTTCTATCAAAAGTTACAGCTGTCTTTATGAAGACCATTAAAAACGCTTTATTTCACCAGTTAGTGCGTTTCTCGCTATTACATGCATTTGAATGGAGTTCTCCCACGAAACAAAGTATAGGTTTTCATTATGTGAATAACTTGAAAATCTTAGCTCAAACAGCTGCAAAACCTGTTTGCCCAGCACGGGGATATTGAATTCTATAAGATGAAGCCATAAACATGTGTGTCTGAGTCGTCTATCAAAAGTTACACCTATTTCTATGAAGTTGTACAAAAACGCTTTCTTTCGCCAAGACAGTGCGTTTCTCACTGTTACATGCATTTGAATGGGGAACTCGACCGAAACAAAGTATAAGTTTTCATTATGTGAATAACTTGGAAATCTTAGCTCAAACAGCTGCAAAACCTGTTTTCCCAGCACGGAGACCTTGAGTTCTATAATATAAAGCCATAAACATGTTTGTCTGAGTCTTCTATCAAAAGTTACAGCTATTTATATGAAGTTGTACAAAAACGCTTTCTTTCGCCAAGACAGTGCGTTTCTCACTGTTACATGCATTTGAATGGGGAACTCGACCGAAACAAAGTATAGGTTTTCATTATGTGAGTAACTTGGAAATCTTAGCTCAAACAGCTGCAAAACCTGTTTGCCCAGCACGGGAACCTTGAGTTCTATAAGATAAAGCCATAAACATGTGTATCCGAGTCTTCTATCAAAAGTTACAGCTATTCATATGAAGTTGTACAAAATAGCTTTCTTTCGCCAAGACAGTGCGTTTCTCACTGTTACATGCATTTGAATGGGGAACTCGACCGAAACAAAGTATAAGTTTTCATTATGTGAATAACTTGGAAATCTTAGCTCAAACAGCTGCAAAACCTGTTTGCCCAGCACGGGAAACTTGAGTTCTATAAGATAAAGCCATAAACATGTGTATCCGAGTCTTCTATCAAAAGTTACAGCTATTCATATGAAGTTGTACAAAATAGCTTTCTTTCGCCAAGACAGTGCGTTTCTCACTGTTACATGCATTTGAATGGGGAACTCGACTGAAACAAAGTATAAGTTTTCATTATGTGAATAACTTGGAAATCTTAGCTCAAACAGCTGCAAAACCTGTTTTCCCAGCACGGGAACCTTGAGTTCTATAAGATAAAGCCATAAACATGTGTATCCGAGTCTTCTATCAAAAGTTACAGCTATTCATATGAAGTTGTACAAAAACGCTTTCTTTCGCCAAGACAGTGCGTTTCTCACTGTTACATGCATTTGAATGGGGAACTCGACCGAAACAAAGTATAAGTTTTCATTATGTGAATAACTTGGAAATCTTAGCTCAAACAGCTGCAAAACCTGTTTTCCCAGCACGGAGACCTTGAGTTCTATAATATAAAGCCATAAACATGTTTGTCTGAGTCTTCTATCAAAAGTTACAGCTATTTATATGAAGTTGTACAAAATAGCTTTCTTTCGCCAAGACAGTGCGTTTCTCACTGTTACATGCATTTGAATGGGGAACTCGACCGAAACAAAGTATAGGTTTTCATTATGTGAGTAACTTGGAAATCTTAGCTCAAACAGCTGCAAAACCTGTTTGCCCAGCACGGGAACCTTGAGTTCTATAAGATAAAGCCATAAACATGTGTATCCGAGTCGTCTATCAAAAGTTACAGCTATTCATATGAAGTTGTACAAAATAGCTTTCTTTCGCCAAGACAGTGCGTTTCTCACTGTTACATGCATTTGAATGGGGAAGTCGACCGAAACAAAGTATAAGTTTTCATTATGTGAATAACTTGGAAATCTTAGCTCAAACAGCTGCAAAACCTGTTTTCCCAGCACGGGAACCTTGAGTTCTATAAGATAAAGCCATAAACATGTGTATCCGAGTCTTCTATCAAAAGTTACAGCTATTCATATGAAGTTGTACAAAAACGCTTTCTTTCGCCAAGACAGTGCGTTTCTCACTGTTACATGCATTTGAATGGGGAACTCGACCGAAACAAAGTATAAGTTTTCATTATGTGAATAACTTGGAAATCTTAGCTCAAACAGCTGCAAAACCTGTTTTCCCAGCACGGAGACCTTGAGTTCTATAATATAAAGCCATAAACATGTTTGTCTGAGTCTTCTATCAAAAGTTACAGCTATTTATATGAAGTTGTACAAAAACGCTTTCTTTCGCCAAGACAGTGCGTTTCTCACTGTTACATGCATTTGAATGGGGAAGTCGACCGAAACAAAGTATAAGTTTTCATTATGTGAATAACTTGGAAATCTTAGCTCAAACAGCTGCAAAACCTGTTTTCCCAGCACGGAGACCTTGAGTTCTATAAGATAAAGCCATAAACATGTTTGTCTGAGTCTTCTATCAAAAGTTACAGCTATTTATATGAAGTTGTACAAAAACGCTTTCTTTCGCCAAGACAGTGCGTTTCTCACTGTTACATGCATTTGAATGGGGAAGTCGACCGAAACAAAGTATAGGTTTTCATTATGTGAATAACTTGGAAATCTTAGCTCAAACAGCTGCAAAACCTGTTTGCCCAGCACGGGAACCTTGAGTTCTATAAGATAAAGCCATAAACATGTGTATCCGAGTCTTCTATCAAAAGTTACAGCTATTCATATGAAGTTGTACAAAATAGCTTTCTTTCGCCAAGACAGTGCGTTTCTCACTGTTACATGCATTTGAATGGGGAAGTCGACCGAAACAAAGTATAAGTTTTCATTATGTGAATAACTTGGAAATCTTAGCTCAAACAGCTGCAAAACCTGTTTTCCCAGCACGGGAACCTTGAGTTCTATAAGATAAAGCCATAAACATGTGTATCCGAGTCTTCTATCAAAAGTTACAGCTATTCATATGAAGTTGTACAAAAACGCTTTCTTTCGCCAAGACAGTGCGTTTCTCACTGTTACATGCATTTGAATGGGGAACTCGACCGAAACAAAGTATAAGTTTTCATTATGTGAATAACTTGGAAATCTTAGCTCAAACAGCTGCAAAACCTGTTTTCCCAGCACGGAGACCTTGAGTTCTATAATATAAAGCCATAAACATGTTTGTCTGAGTCTTCTATCAAAAGTTACAGCTATTTATATGAAGTTGTACAAAAACGCTTTCTTTCGCCAAGACAGTGCGTTTCTCACTGTTACATGCATTTGAATGGGGAAGTCGACCGAAACAAAGTATAGGTTTTCATTATGTGAATAACTTGGAAATCTTAGCTCAAACAGCTGCAAAACCTGTTTTCCCAGCACGGAGACCTTGAGTTCTATAATATAAAGCCATAAACATGTTTGTCTGAGTCTTCTATCAAAAGTTACAGCTATT
The DNA here is from genome assembly GCF_964374335.1 of Astatotilapia calliptera. Taxonomy (NCBI): domain Eukaryota; kingdom Metazoa; phylum Chordata; class Actinopteri; order Cichliformes; family Cichlidae; genus Astatotilapia; species Astatotilapia calliptera. Next base: position 30,890,786 of record NC_137439.1, read on the forward strand.
TATATGAAGTTGTACAAAAACGCTTTCTTTCGCCAAGACAGTGCGTTTCTCACTGTTACATGCATTTGAATGGGGAAGTCGACCGAAACAAAGTATAAGTTTTCATTATGTGAATAACTTGGAAATCTTAGCTCAAACAGCTGCAAAACCTGTTTTCCCAGCACGGGAACCTTGAGTTCTATAAGATAAAGCCATAAACATGTGTATCCGAGTCTTCTATCAAAAGTTACAGCTATTTCTATGAAGTTGTACAAAAACGCTTTCTTTCGCCAAGACAGTGCGTTTCTCACTGTTACATGCATTTGAATGGGGAACTCGACCGAAACAAAGTATAGGTTTTCATTATGTGAATAACTTGGAAATCTTAGCTCAAACAGCTGCAAAACCTGTTTTCCCAGCATGGGAACCTTGAGTTCTATAAGATAAAGCCATAAACATGTGTATCCGAGTCTTCTATCAAAAGTTACAGCTATTTCTATGAAGTTGTACAAAAACGCTTTCTTTCGCCAAGACAGTGCGTTTCTCACTGTTAGAATGGGGAACTCGACCGAAACAAAGTATAGGTTTTCATTATGTGAATAACTTGGAAATCTTAGCTCAAACAGCTGCAAAACCTGTTTTCCCAGCACGGGAACCTTGAGTTCTATAAGATAAAGCCATAAACATGTGTATCCGAGTCTTCTATCAAAAGTTACAGCTATTTATATGAAGTTGTACAAAAACGCTTTCTTTCGCCAAGACAGTGCGTTTCTCACTGTTACATGCATTTGAATGGGGAACTCGACCGAAACAAAGTATAGGTTTTCATTATGTGAATAACTTGGAAATCTTAGCTCAAACAGCTGCAAAACCTGTTTTCCCAGCACGGGAACCTTGAGTTCTATAATATAAAGCCATAAACATGTTTGTCTGAGTCTTCTATCAAAAGTTACAGCTATTTATATGAAGTTGTACAAAAACGCTTTCTTTCGCCAAGACAGTGCGTTTCTCACTGTTACATGCATTTGAATGGGGAACTCGACCGAAACAAAGTATAGGTTTTCATTATGTGAGTAACTTGGAAATCTTAGCTCAAACAGCTGCAAAACCTGTTTGCCCAGCACGGGAACCTTGAGTTCTATAAGATAAAGCCATAAACATGTGTATCCGAGTCTTCTATCAAAAGTTACAGCTATTCATATGAAGTTGTACAAAATAGCTTTCTTTCGCCAAGACAGTGCGTTTCTCACTGTTACATGCATTTGAATGGGGAAGTCGACCGAAACAAAGTATAAGTTTTCATTATGTGAATAACTTGGAAATCTTAGCTCAAACAGCTGCAAAACCTGTTTTCCCAGCACGGGAACCTTGAGTTCTATAAGATAAAGCCATAAACATGTGTATCCGAGTCTTCTATCAAAAGTTACAGCTATTCATATGAAGTTGTACAAAAACGCTTTCTTTCGCCAAGACAGTGCGTTTCTCACTGTTACATGCATTTGAATGGGGAACTCGACCGAAACAAAGTATAAGTTTTCATTATGTGAATAACTTGGAAATCTTAGCTCAAACAGCTGCAAAACCTGTTTTCCCAGCACGGAGACCTTGAGTTCTATAATATAAAGCCATAAACATGTTTGTCTGAGTCTTCTATCAAAAGTTACAGCTATTTATATGAAGTTGTACAAAAACGCTTTCTTTCGCCAAGACAGTGCGTTTCTCACTGTTACATGCATTTGAATGGGGAAGTCGACCGAAACAAAGTATAGGTTTTCATTATGTGAATAACTTGGAAATCTTAGCTCAAACAGCTGCAAAACCTGTTTGCCCAGCACGGGAACCTTGAGTTCTATAAGATAAAGCCATAAACATGTGTATCCGAGTCTTCTATCAAAAGTTACAGCTATTCATATGAAGTTGTACAAAATAGCTTTCTTTCGCCAAGACAGTGCGTTTCTCACTGTTACATGCATTTGAATGGGGAAGTCGACCGAAACAAAGTATAAGTTTTCATTATGTGAATAACTTGGAAATCTTAGCTCAAACAGCTGCAAAACCTGTTTTCCCAGCACGGGAACCTTGAGTTCTATAAGATAAAGCCATAAACATGTGTATCCGAGTCTTCTATCAAAAGTTACAGCTATTCATATGAAGTTGTACAAAAACGCTTTCTTTCGCCAAGACAGTGCGTTTCTCACTGTTACATGCATTTGAATGGGGAACTCGACCGAAACAAAGTATAAGTTTTCATTATGTGAATAACTTGGAAATCTTAGCTCAAACAGCTGCAAAACCTGTTTTCCCAGCACGGAGACCTTGAGTTCTATAATATAAAGCCATAAACATGTTTGTCTGAGTCTTCTATCAAAAGTTACAGCTATTTATATGAAGTTGTACAAAAACGCTTTCTTTCGCCAAGACAGTGCGTTTCTCACTGTTACATGCATTTGAATGGGGAAGTCGACCGAAACAAAGTATAGGTTTTCATTATGTGAATAACTTGGAAATCTTAGCTCAAACAGCTGCAAAACCTGTTTTCCCAGCACGGAGACCTTGAGTTCTATAATATAAAGCCATAAACATGTTTGTCTGAGTCTTCTATCAAAAGTTACAGCTATTTATATGAAGTTGTACAAAAACGCTTTCTTTCGCCAAGACAGTGCGTTTCTCACTGTTACATGCATTTGAATGGGGAAGTCGACCGAAACAAAGTATAAGTTTTCATTATGTGAATAACTTGGAAATCTTAGCTCAAACAGCTGCAAAACCTGTTTTCCCAGCACGGGAACCTTGAGTTCTATAAGATAAAGCCATAAACATGTGTATCCGAGTCTTCTATCAAAAGTTACAGCTATTTCTATGAAGTTGTACAAAAACGCTTTCTTTCGCCAAGACAGTGCGTTTCTCACTGTTACATGCATTTGAATGGGGAACTCGACCGAAACAAAGTATAGGTTTTCATTATGTGAATAACTTGGAAATCTTAGCTCAAACAGCTGCAAAACCTGTTTTCCCAGCATGGGAACCTTGAGTTCTATAAGATAAAGCCATAAACATGTGTATCCGAGTCTTCTATCAAAAGTTACAGCTATTTCTATGAAGTTGTACAAAAACGCTTTCTTTCGCCAAGACAGTGCGTTTCTCACTGTTAGAATGGGGAACTCGACCGAAACAAAGTATAGGTTTTCATTATGTGAATAACTTGGAAATCTTAGCTCAAACAGCTGCAAAACCTGTTTTCCCAGCACGGGAACCTTGAGTTCTATAAGATAAAGCCATAAACATGTGTATCCGAGTCTTCTATCAAAAGTTACAGCTATTTATATGAAGTTGTACAAAAACGCTTTCTTTCGCCAAGACAGTGCGTTTCTCACTGTTACATGCATTTGAATGGGGAACTCGACCGAAACAAAGTATAGGTTTTCATTATGTGAATAACTTGGAAATCTTAGCTCAAACAGCTGCAAAACCTGTTTTCCCAGCACGGGAACCTTGAGTTCTATAAGATAAAGCCATAAACATGTGTATCCGAGTCTTCTATCAAAAGTTACAGCTATTTCTATGAAGTTGTACAAAAACGCTTTCTTTCGCCAAGACAGTGCGTTTCTCACTGTTACATGCATTTGAATGGGGAAGTCGACCGAAACAAAGTATAGGTTTTCATTATGTGAATAACTTGGAAATCTTAGCTCAAACAGCTGCAAAACCTGTTTTCCCAGCACGGGAACCTTGAGTTCTATAAGATAAAGCCATAAACATGTGTATCCGAGTCTTCTATCAAAAGTTACAGCTATTTATATGAAGTTGTACAAAAACGCTTTCTTTCGCCAAGACAGTGCGTTTCTCACTGTTACATGCATTTGAATGGGGAACTCGACCGAAACAAAGTATAGGTTTTCATTATGTGAATAACTTGGAAATCTTAGCTCAAACAGCTGCAAAACCTGTTTTCCCAGCACGGAGACCTTGAGTTCTATAAGATAAAGCCATAAACATGTGTATCCGAGTCTTCTATCAAAAGTTACAGCTATTTCTATGAAGTTGTACAAAAACGCTTTCTTTCACCAAGACAGTGCGTTTCTCACTGTTACATGCATTTGAATGGGGAACTCGACCGAAACAAAGTATAGGTTTTCATTATGTGAATAACTTGGAAATCTTAGCTCAAACAGCTGCAAAACCTGTTTTCCCAGCACGGGAACCTTGAGTTCTATAAGATAAAGCCATAAACATGTGTATCCGAGTCTTCTATCAAAAGTTACAGCTATTTCTATGAAGTTGTACAAAAACGCTTTCTTTCGCCAAGACAGTGCGTTTCTCACTGTTACATGCATTTGAATGGGGAAGTCGACCGAAACAAAGTATAGGTTTTCATTATGTGAATAACTTGGAAATCTTAGCTCAAACAGCTGCAAAACCTGTTTTCCCAGCACGGGAACCTTGAGTTCTATAAGATAAAGCCATAAACATGTGTATCCGAGTCTTCTATCAAAAGTTACAGCTATTTCTATGAAGTTGTACAAAAACGCTTTCTTTCGCCAAGACAGTGCGTTTCTCACTGTTACATGCATTTGAATGGGGAACTCGACCGAAACAAAGTATAGGTTTTCATTATGTGAATAACTTGGAAATCTTAGCTCAAACAGCTGCAAAACCTGTTTTCCCAGCACGGGAACCTTGAGTTCTATAAGATAAAGCCATAAACATGTGTATCCGAGTCTTCTATCAAAAGTTACAGCTATTTATATGAAGTTGTACAAAAACGCTTTCTTTCGCCAAGACAGTGCGTTTCTCACTGTTACATGCATTTGAATGGGGAACTCGACCGAAACAAAGTATAGGTTTAATTATGTGAATAACTTGGAAATCTTAGCTCACACAGCTGCAAAACCTGTTTGCCCAGCACGGGAACCTTGAGTTCTATAAGATAAAGCCATAAACATGTGTATCCGAGTCTTCTATCAAAAGTTACAGCTATTTATATGAAGTTGTACAAAAACGCTTTCTTTCGCCAAGACAGTGCGTTTCTCACTGTTACATGCATTTGAATGGGGAAGTCGACCAAAACAAAGTATAGGTTTTCATTATGTGAATAACTTGGAAATCTTAGCTCAAACAGCTGCAAAACCTGTTTTCCCAGCACGGGAACCTTGAGTTCTATAAGATAAAGCCATAAACATGTGTATCCGAGTCTTCTATCAAAAGTTACAGCTATTTCTATGAAGTTGTACAAAAACGCTTTCTTTCGCCAAGACAGTGCGTTTCTCACTGTTACATGCATTTGAATGGGGAACTCGACCGAAACAAAGTATAGGTTTTCATTATGTGAATAACTTGGAAATCTTAGCTCAAACAGCTGCAAAACCTGTTTTCCCAGCATGGGAACCTTGAGTTCTAAAAGATAAAGCCATAAACATGTGTATCCGAGTCTTCTATCAAATGTTACAGCTATTTCTATGAAGTTGTACAAAAACGCTTTCTTTCGCCAAGACAGTGCGTTTCTCACTGTTACATGCATTTGAATGGGGAACTCGACCGAAACAAAGTATAGGTTTTCATTATGTGAATAACTTGGAAATCTTAGCTCAAACAGCTGCAAAACCTGTTTTCCCAGCACGGGAACCTTGAGTTCTATAAGATAAAGCCATAAACATGTGTATCCGAGTCTTCTATCAAAAGTTACAGCTATTTCTATGAAGTTGTACAAAAACGCTTTCTTTCGCCAAGACAGTGCGTTTCTCACTGTTACATGCATTTGAATGGGGAAGTCGACCGAAACAAAGTATAGGTTTTCATTATGTGAATAACTTGGAAATCTTAGCTCAAACAGCTGCAAAACCTGTTTTCCCAGCACGGGAACCTTGAGTTCTATAAGATAAAGCCATAAACATGTGTATCCGAGTCTTCTATCAAAAGTTACAGCTATTTCTATGAAGTTGTACAAAAACGCTTTCTTTCGCCAAGACAGTGCGTTTCTCACTGTTACATGCATTTGAATGGGGAACTCGACCGAAACAAAGTATAGGTTTTCATTATGTGAATAACTTGGAAATCTTAGCTCAAACAGCTGCAAAACCTGTTTTCCCAGCATGGGAACCTTGAGTTCTATAAGATAAAGCCATAAACATGTGTATCCGAGTCTTCTATCAAAAGTTACAGCTATTTCTATGAAGTTGTACAAAAACGCTTTCTTTCGCCAAGACAGTGCGTTTCTCACTGTTAGAATGGGGAACTCGACCGAAACAAAGTATAGGTTTTCATTATGTGAATAACTTGGAAATCTTAGCTCAAACAGCTGCAAAACCTGTTTTCCCAGCACGGGAACCTTGAGTTCTATAAGATAAAGCCATAAACATGTGTATCCGAGTCTTCTATCAAAAGTTACAGCTATTTATATGAAGTTGTACAAAAACGCTTTCTTTCGCCAAGACAGTGCATTTCTCACTGTTACATGCATTTGAATGGGGAACTCGACCGAAACAAAGTATAGGTTTTCATTATGTGAATAACTTGGAAATCTTAGCTCAAACAGCTGCAAAACCTGTTTTCCCAGCACGGGAACCTTGAGTTCTATAAGATAAAGCCATAAACATGTGTATCCGAGTCTTCTATCAAAAGTTACAGCTATTTCTATGAAGTTGTACAAAAACGCTTTCTTTCGCCAAGACAGTGCGTTTCTCACTGTTACATGCATTTGAATGGGGAACTCGACCGAAACAAAGTATAGGTTTTCATTATGTGAATAACTTGGAAATCTTAGCTCAAACAGCTGCAAAACCTGTTTTCCCAGCACGGGAACCTTGAGTTCTATAAGATAAAGCCATAAACATGTGTATCCGAGTCTTCTATCAAAAGTTACAGCTATTTCTATGAAGTTGTACAAAAACGCTTTCTTTCGCCAAGACAGTGCGTTTCTCACTGTTACATGCATTTGAATGGGGAAGTCGACCGAAACAAAGTATAGGTTTTCATTATGTGAATAACTTGGAAATCTTAGCTCAAACAGCTGCAAAACCTGTTTTCCCAGCACGGGAACCTTGAGTTCTATAAGATAAAGCCATAAACATGTGTATCCGAGTCTTCTATCAAAAGTTACAGCTATTTCTATGAAGTTGTACAAAAACGCTTTCTTTCGCCAAGACAGTGCGTTTCTCACTGTTACATGCATTTGAATGGGGAACTCGACCGAAACAAAGTATAGGTTTTCATTATGTGAATAACTTGGAAATCTTAGCTCAAACAGCTGCAAAACCTGTTTGCCCAGCACGGGAACCTTGAGTTCTATAAGATAAAGCCATAAACATGTGTATCCGAGTCTTCTATCAAAAGTTACAGCTATTCATATGAAGTTGTACAAAATAGCTTTCTTTCGCCAAGACAGTGCGTTTCTCACTGTTACATGCATTTGAATGGGGAACTCGACCGAAACAAAGTATAAGTTTTCATTATGTGAATAACTTGGAAATCTTAGCTCAAACAGCTGCAAAACCTGTTTTCCCAGCACGGAGACCTTGAGTTCTATAAGATAAAGCCATAAACATGTGTATCCGAGTCTTCTATCAAAAGTTACAGCTATTTCTATGAAGTTGTACAAAAACGCTTTCTTTCACCAAGACAGTGCGTTTCTCACTGTTACATGCATTTGAATGGGGAACTCGACCGAAACAAAGTATAGGTTTTCATTATGTGAATAACTTGGAAATCTTAGCTCAAACAGCTGCAAAACCTGTTTTCCCAGCACGGGAACCTTGAGTTCTATAAGATAAAGCCATAAACATGTGTATCCGAGTCTTCTATCAAAAGTTACAGCTATTTCTATGAAGTTGTACAAAAACGCTTTCTTTCGCCAAGACAGTGCGTTTCTCACTGTTACATGCATTTGAATGGGGAAGTCGACCGAAACAAAGTATAGGTTTTCATTATGTGAATAACTTGGAAATCTTAGCTCAAACAGCTGCAAAACCTGTTTTCCCAGCACGGGAACCTTGAGTTCTATAAGATAAAGCCATAAACATGTGTATCCGAGTCTTCTATCAAAAGTTACAGCTATTTATATGAAGTTGTACAAAAACGCTTTCTTTCGCCAAGACAGTGCGTTTCTCACTGTTACATGCATTTGAATGGGGAAGTCGACCGAAACAAAGTATAGGTTTTCATTATGTGAATAACTTGGAAATCTTAGCTCAAACAGCTGCAAAACCTGTTTTCCCAGCACGGGAACCTTGAGTTCTATAAGATAAAGCCATAAACATGTGTATCCGAGTCTTCTATCAAAAGTTACAGCTATTTATATGAAGTTGTACAAAAACGCTTTCTTTCGCCAAGACAGTGCGTTTCTCACTGTTACATGCATTTGAATGGGGAACTCGACCGAAACAAAGTATAGGTTTTCATTATGTGAATAACTTGGAAATCTTAGCTCAAACAGCTGCAAAACCTGTTTTCCCAGCACGGGAACCTTGAGTTCTATAAGATAAAGCCATAAACATGTGTATCTGAGTCTTCTATCAAAAGTTACAGCTATTTCTATGAAGTTGTACAAAAACGCTTTCTTTCGCCAAGACAGTGCGTTTCTCACTGTTACATGCATTTGAATGGGGAACTCGACCGAAACAAAGTATAGGTTTTCATTATGTGAATAACTTGGAAATCTTAGCTCAAACAGCTGCAAAACCTGTTTTCCCAGCACGGGAACCTTGAGTTCTATAAGATAAAGCCATAAACATGTGTATCCGAGTCTTCTATCAAAAGTTACAGCTATTTCTATGAAGTTGTACAAAAACGCTTTCTTTCGCCAAGACAGTGCGTTTCTCACTGTTAGAATGGGGAAGTCGACCGAAACAAAGTATAGGTTTTCATTATGTGAATAACTTGGAAATCTTAGCTCAAACAGCTGCAAAACCTGTTTTCCCAGCACGGGAACCTTGAGTTCTATAAGATAAAGCCATAAACATGTGTATCCGAGTCTTCTATCAAAAGTTACAGCTATTTCTATGAAGTTGTACAAAAACGCTTTCTTTCGCCAAGACAGTGCGTTTCTCACTGTTACATGCATTTGAATGGGGAACTCGACCGAAACAAAGTATAGGTTTTCATTATGTGAATAACTTGGAAATCTTAGCTCAAACAGCTGCAAAACCTGTTTTCCCAGCACGGGAACCTTGAGTTCTATAAGATAAAGCCATAAACATGTGTATCCGAGTCTTCTATCAAAAGTTACAGCTATTTATATGAAGTTGTACAAAAACGCTTTCTTTCGCCAAGACAGTGCGTTTCTCACTGTTACATGCATTTGAATGGGGAAGTCGACCGAAACAAAGTATAGGTTTTCATTATGTGAATAACTTGGAAATCTTAGCTCAAACAGCTGCAAAACCTGTTTTCCCAGCACGGGAACCTTGAGTTCTATAAGATAAAGCCATAAACATGTGTATCCGAGTCTTCTATCAAAAGTTACAGCTATTTCTATGAAGTTGTACAAAAACGCTTTCTTTCGCCAAGACAGTGCGTTTCTCACTGTTACATGCATTTGAATGGGGAACTCGACCGAAACAAAGTATAGGTTTTCATTATGTGAATAACTTGGAAATCTTAGCTCAAACAGCTGCAAAACCTGTTTTCCCAGCACGGGAACCTTGAGTTCTATAAGATAAAGCCATAAACATGTGTATCCGAGTCTTCTATCAAAAGTTACAGCTATTTCTATGAAGTTGTACAAAAACGCTTTCTTTCACCAAGACAGTGCGTTTCTCACTGTTACATGCATTTGAATGGGGAACTCGACCGAAACAAAGTATAGGTTTTCATTATGTGAATAACTTGGAAATCTTAGCTCAAACAGCTGCAAAACCTGTTTTCCCAGCACGGGAACCTTGAGTTCTATAAGATAAAGCCATAAACATGTGTATCCGAGTCTTCTATCAAAAGTTACAGCTATTTCTATGAAGTTGTACAAAAACGCTTTCTTTCGCCAAGACAGTGCGTTTCTCACTGTTACATGCATTTGAATGGGGAACTCGACCGAAACAAAGTATAGGTTTTCATTATGTGAATAACTTGGAAATCTTAGCTCAAACAGCTGCAAAACCTGTTTTCCCAGCACGGGAACCTTGAGTTCTATAAGATAAAGCCATAAACATGTGTATCCGAGTCTTCTATCAAAAGTTACAGCTATTTCTATGAAGTTGTACAAAAACGCTTTCTTTCGCCAAGACAGTGCGTTTCTCACTGTTACATGCATTTGAATGGGGAACTCGACCGAAACAAAGTATAGGTTTTCATTATGTGAATAACTTGGAAATCTTAGCTCAAACAGCTGCAAAACCTGTTTTCCCAGCACGGGAACCTTGAGTTCTATAAGATAAAGCCATAAACATGTGTATCCGAGTCTTCTATCAAAAGTTACAGCTATTTATATGAAGTTGTACAAAAACGCTTTCTTTCGCCAAGACAGTGCGTTTCTCACTGTTACATGCATTTGAATGGGGAACTCGACCGAAACAAAGTATAGGTTTTCATTATGTGAATAACTTGGAAATCTTAGCTCAAACAGCTGCAAAACCTGTTTTCCCAGCACGGGAACCTTGAGTTCTATAAGATAAAGCCATAAACATGTGTATCCGAGTCTTCTATCAAAAGTTACAGCTATTTATATGAAGTTGTACAAAAAGGCTTCCTTTCGCCAAGACAGTGCGTTTCTCACTGTTACATGCATTTGAATGGGGAACTCGACCGAAACAAAGTATAAGTTTTCATTATGTGAATAACTTGGAAATCTTAGCTCAAACAGCTGCAAAACCTGTTTTCCCAGCACGGGAACCTTGAGTTCTATAAGATAAAGCCATAAACATGTGTATCCGAGTCTTCTATCAAAAGTTACAGCTATTTATATGAAGTTGTACAAAAACGCTTTCTTTCGCCAAGACAGTGCGTTTCTCACTGTTACATGCATTTGAATGGGGATCTCGACCGAAACAAAGTATAGGTTTTCATTATGTGAATAACTTGGAAATCTTAGCTCAAACAGCTGCAAAACCTGTTTTCCCAGCACGGGAACCTTGAGTTCTATAAGATAAAGCCATAAACATGTGTATCCGAGTCTTCTATCAAAAGTTACAGCTATTTCTATGAAGTTGTACAAAAACGCTTTCTTTCGCCAAGACAGTGCGTTTCTCACTGTTACATGCATTTGAATGGGGAACTCGACCGAAACAAAGTATAGGTTTTCATTATGTGAATAACTTGGAAATCTTAGCTCAAACAGCTGCAAAACCTGTTTTCCCAGCACGGGAACCTTGAGTTCTATAAGATAAAGCCATAAACATGTGTATCCGAGTCTTCTATCAAAAGTTACAGCTATTTCTATGAAGTTGTACAAAAACGCTTTCTTTCGCCAAGACAGTGCGTTTCTCACTGTTACCTGCATTTGAATGGGGAAGTCGACCGAAACAAAGTATAGGTTTTCATTATGTGAATAACTTGGAAATCTTAGCTCAAACAGCTGCAAAACCTGTTTTCCCAGCACGGGAACCTTGAGTTCTATAAGATAAAGCCATAAACATGTGTATCCGAGTCTTCTATCAAAAGTTACAGCTATTTATATGAAGTTGTACAAAAACGCTTTCTTTCGCCAAGACAGTGCGTTTCTCACTGTTACATGCATTTGAATGGGGATCTCGACCGAAACAAAGTATAGGTTTTCATTATGTGAATAACTTGGAAATCTTAGCTCAAACAGCTGCAAAACCTGTTTTCCCAGCACGGGAACCTTGAGTTCTATAAGATAAAGCCATAAACATGTGTATCCGAGTCTTCTATCAAAAGTTACAGCTATTTCTATGAAGTTGTACAAAAACGCTTTCTTTCGCCAAGACAGTGCGTTTCTCACTGTTACATGCATTTGAATGGGGAACTCGACCGAAACAAAGTATAGGTTTTCATTATGTGAATAACTTGGAAATCTTAGCTCACACAGCTGCAAAACCTGTTTCCCAGCACGGGAACCTTGAGTTCTATAAGATAAAGCCATAAACATGTGTATCCGAGTCTTCTATCAAAAGTTACAGCTATTTCTATGAAGTTGTACAAAAACGCTTTCTTTCACCAAGACAGTGCGTTTCTCACTGTTACATGCATTTGAATGGGGAAGTCGACCGAAACAAAGTATAGGTTTTCATTATGTGAATAACTTGGAAATCTTAGCTCAAACAGCTGCAAAACCTGTTTTCCCAGCACGGGAACCTTGAGTTCTATAAGATAAAGCCATAAACATGTGTATCCGAGTCTTCTATCAAAAGTTACAGCTATTTCTATGAAGTTGTACAAAAACGCTTTCTTTCGCCAAGACAGTGCGTTTCTCACTGTTACATGCATTTGAATGGGGAACTCGACCGAAACAAAGTATAGGTTTTCATTATGTGAATAACTTGGAAATCTTAGCTCAAACAGCTGCAAAACCTGTTTTCCCAGCACGGGAACCTTGAGTTCTATAAGATAAAGCCATAAACATGTGTATCCGAGTCTTCTATCAAAAGTTACAGCTATTTCTATGAAGTTGTACAAAAACGCTTTCTTTCGCCAAGACAGTGCGTTTCTCACTGTTACATGCATTTGAATGGGGAACTCGACCGAAACAAAGTATAGGTTTTCATTATGTGAATAACTTGGAAATCTTAGCTCAAACAGCTGCAAAACCTGTTTTCCCAGCACGGGAACCTTGAGTTCTATAAGATAAAGCCATAAACATGTGTATCCGAGTCTTCTATCAAAAGTTACAGCTATTTCTATGAAGTTGTACAAAAACGCTTTCTTTCGCCAAGACAGTGCGTTTCTCACTGTTACATGCATTTGAATGGGGAAGTCGACCGAAACAAAGTATAGGTTTTCATTATGTGAATAACTTGGAAATCTTAGCTCAAACAGCTGCAAAACCTGTTTTCCCAGCACGGGAACCTTGAGTTCTATAAGATAAAGCCATAAACATGTGTATCCGAGTCTTCTATCAAAAGTTACAGCTATTTATATGAAGTTGTACAAAAACGCTTTCTTTCGCCAAGACAGTGCGTTTCTCACTGTTACATGCATTTGAATGGGGATCTCGACCGAAACAAAGTATAGGTTTTCATTATGTGAATAACTTGGAAATCTTAGCTCAAACAGCTGCAAAACCTGTTTTCCCAGCACGGGAACCTTGAGTTCTATAAGATAAAGCCATAAACATGTGTATCCGAGTCTTCTATCAAAAGTTACAGCTATTTCTATGAAGTTGTACAAAAACGCTTTCTTTCGCCAAGACAGTGCGTTTCTCACTGTTACATGCATTTGAATGGGGAACTCGACCGAAACAAAGTATAGGTTTTCATTATGTGAATAACTTGGAAATCTTAGCTCAAACAGCTGCAAAACCTGTTTCCCAGCACGGGAACCTTGAGTTCTATAAGATAAAGCCATAAACATGTGTATCCGAGTCTTCTATCAAAAGTTACAGCTATTTCTATGAAGTTGTACAAAAACGCTTTCTTTCACCAAGACAGTGCGTTTCTCACTGTTACATGCATTTGAATGGGGAACTCGACCGAAACAAAGTATAGGTTTTCATTATGTGAATAACTTGGAAATCTTAGCTCAAACAGCTGCAAAACCTGTTTTCCCAGCACGGGAACCTTGAGTTCTATAAGATAAAGCCATAAACATGTGTATCCGAGTCTTCTATCAAAAGTTACAGCTATTTCTATGAAGTTGTACAAAAACGCTTTCTTTCGCCAAGACAGTGCGTTTCTCACTGTTACATGCATTTGAATGGGGAACTAGACCGAAACAAAGTATAGGTTTTCATTATGTGAATAACTTGGAAATCTTAGCTCAAACAGCTGCAAAACCTGTTTTCCCAGCACGGGAACCTTGAGTTCTATAAGATAAAGCCATAAACATGTGTATCCAAGTCTTCTATCAAAAGTTACAGCTATTTCTATGAAGTTGTACAAAAACGCTTTCTTTCGCCAAGACAGTGCGTTTCTCACTGTTACATGCATTTGAATGGGGAAGTCGACCGAAACAAAGTATAGGTTTTCATTATGTGAATAACTTGGAAATCTTAGGTCAAACAGCTGCAAAACCTGTTTTCCCAGCACGGGAACCTTGAGTTCTATAAGATAAAGCCATAAACATGTGTATCCGAGTCTTCTATCAAAAGTTACAGCTATTTATATGAAGTTGTACAAAAACGCTTTCTTTCGCCAAGACAGTGCGTTTCTCACTGTTACATGCATTTGAATGGGGATCTCGACCGAAACAAAGTATAGGTTTTCATTATGTGAATAACTTGGAAATCTTAGCTCAAACAGCTGCAAAACCTGTTTTCCCAGCACGGGAACCTTGAGTTCTATAAGATAAAGCCATAAACATGTGTATCTCAGTCTTCTATCAAAAGTTACAGCTATTTCTATGAAGTTGTACAAAAACGCTTTCTTTCGCCAAGACAGTGCGTTTCTCACTGTTACATGCATTTGAATGGGGAACTCGACCGAAACAAACTATAGGTTTTCATTATGTGAATAACTTGGAAATCTTAGCTCACACAGCTGCAAAACCTGTTTTCCCAGCACGGGAACCTTGAGTTCTATAAGATAAAGCCATAAACATGTGTATCCGAGTCTTCTATCAAAAGTTACAGCTATTTCTATGAAGTTGTACAAAAACGCTTTCTTTCGCCAAGACAGTGCGTTTCTCACTGTTACATGCATTTGAATGGGGATCTCGACCGAAACAAAGTATAAGTTTTCATTATGTGAATAACTTGGAAATCTTAGCTCAAACAGCTGCAAAACCTGTTTTCCCAGCACGGGAACCTTGAGTTCTATAAGATAAAGCCATAAACATGTGTATCCGAGTCTTCTATCAAAAGTTACAGCTATTTCTATGAAGTTGTACAAAAACGCTTTCTTTCGCCAAGACAGTGCGTTTCTCACTGTTACATGCATTTGAATGGGGATCTCGACCGAAACAAAGTATAGGTTTTCATTATGTGAATAACTTGGAAATCTTAGCTCAAACAGCTGCAAAACCTGTTTTCCCAGCACGGGAACCTTGAGTTCTATAAGATAAAGCCATAAACATGTGTATCCGAGTCTTCTATCAAAAGTTACAGCTATTTCTATGAAGTTGTACAAAAACGCTTTCTTTCGCCAAGACAGTGCGTTTCTCACTGTTACATGCATTTGAATGGGGAACTCGACCGAAACAAAGTATAGGTTTTCATTATGTGAATAACTTGGAAATCTTAGCTCAAACAGCTGCAAAACCTGTTTCCCAGCACGGGAACCTTGAGTTCTATAAGATAAAGCCATAAACATGTGTATCCGAGTCTTCTATCAAAAGTTACAGCTATTTATATGAAGTTGTACAAAAACGCTTTCTTTCGCCAAGACAGTGCGTTTCTCACTGTTACATGCATTTGAATGGGGAACTCGACCGAAACAAAGTATAGGTTTTCATTATGTGAATAACTTGGAAATCTTAGCTCAAACATCTGCAAATCCTGTTTTCCCAGCACGGGAACCTTGAGTTCTATAAGATAAAGCCATAAACATGTGTATCCGAGTCTTCTATCAAAAGTTACAGCTATTTCTATGAAGTTGTACAAAAACGCTTTCTTTCGCCAAGACAGTGCGTTTCTCACTGTTACATGCATTTGAATGGGGAAGTCGACCGAAACAAAGTATAGGTTTTCATTATGTGAATAACTTGGAAATCTTAGCTCAAACAGCTGCAAAACCTGTTTTCCCAGCACGGGAACCTTGAGTTCTATAAGATAAAGCCATAAACATGTGTATCCGAGTCTTCTATCAAAAGTTACAGCTATTTCTATGAAGTTGTACAAAAACGCTTTCTTTCGCCAAGACAGTGCGTTTCTCACTGTTACATGCATTTGAATGGGGAACTCGACCGAAACAAAGTATAGGTTTTCATTATGTGAATAACTTGGAAATCTTAGCTCAAACAGCTGCAAAACCTCTTTTCCCAGCACGGGAACCTTGAGTTCTATAAGATAAAGCCATAAACATGTGTATCCGAGTCTTCTATCAAAAGTTACAGCTATTTCTATGAAGTTGTACAAAAACGCTTTCTTTCGCCGAGACAGTGCGTTTCTCACTGTTACATGCATTTGAATGGGGAACTCGACCGAAACAAAGTATAGGTTTTCATTATGTGAATAACTTGGAAATCTTAGGTCAAACAGCTGCAAAACCTGTTTTCCCAGCACGGGAACCTTGAGTTCTATAAGATAAAGCCATAAACATGTGTATCCGAGTCTTCTATCAAAAGTTACAGCTATTTCTATGAAGTTGTACAAAAACGCTTTCTTTCGCCAAGACAGTGCGTTTCTCACTGTTACATGCATTTGAATGGGGAACTCGACCGAAAGAAAGTATAGGTTTTCATTATGTGAATAACTTGGAAATCTTAGCTCAAACAGCTGCAAAACCTGTTTTCCCAGCACGGGAACCTTGAGTTCTATAAGATAAAGCCATAAACATGTGTATCCGAGTCTTCTATCAAAAGTTACAGCTATTTCTATGAAGTTGTACAAAAACGCTTTCTTTCGCCAAGACAGTGCGTTTCTCACTGTTACATGCATTTGAATGGGGAACTCGACCGAAACAAAGTATAGGTTTTCATTATGTGAATAACTTGGAAATCTTAGCTCAAACAGCTGCAAAACCTGTTTTCCCAGCACGGGAACCTTGAGTTCTATAAGATAAAGCCATAAACATGTGTATCCGAGTCTTCTATCAAAAGTTACAGCTATTTCTATGAAGTTGTACAAAAACGCTTTCTTTCGCCAAGACAGTGCGTTTCTCACTGTTACATGCATTTGAATGGGGAACTCGACCGAAACAAAGTATAGGTTTTCATTATGTGAATAACTTGGAAATCTTAGCTCAAACAGCTGCAAAACCTGTTTTCCCAGCACGGGAACCTTGAGTTCTATAAGATAAAGCCATAAACATGTGTATCCGAGTCTTCTATCAAAAGTTACAGCTATTCATATGAAGTTGTACAAAAACGCTTTCTTTCGCCAAGACAGTGCGTTTCTCACTGTTACATGCATTTGAATGGGGAACTCGACCGAAACAAAGTATAAGTTTTCATTATGTGAATAACTTGGAAATCTTAGCTCAAACAGCTGCAAAACCTGTTTTCCCAGCACGGAGACCTTGAGTTCTATAATATAAAGCCATAAACATGTTTGTCTGAGTCTTCTATCAAAAGTTACAGCTATTTATATGAAGTTGTACAAAAACGCTTTCTTTCGCCAAGACAGTGCGTTTCTCACTGTTACATGCATTTGAATGGGGAAGTCGACCGAAACAAAGTATAAGTTTTCATTATGTGAATAACTTGGAAATCTTAGCTCAAACAGCTGCAAAACCTGTTTTCCCAGCACGGAGACCTTGAGTTCTATAAGATAAAGCCATAAACATGTTTGTCTGAGTCTTCTATCAAAAGTTACAGCTATTTATATGAAGTTGTACAAAAACGCTTTCTTTCGCCAAGACAGTGCGTTTCTCACTGTTACATGCATTTGAATGGGGAAGTCGACCGAAACAAAGTATAGGTTTTCATTATGTGAATAACTTGGAAATCTTAGCTCAAACAGCTGCAAAACCTGTTTTCCCAGCACGGGAACCTTGAGTTCTATAAGATAAAGCCATAAACATGTGTATCCGAGTCTTCTATCAAAAGTTACAGCTATTTCTATGAAGTTGTACAAAAACGCTTTCTTTCGCCAAGACAGTGCGTTTCTCACTGTTACATGCATTTGAATGGGGAACTCGACCGAAACAAAGTATAGGTTTTCATTATGTGAATAACTTGGAAATCTTAGCTCAAACAGCTGCAAAACCTGCTTTCCCAGCACGGGAACCTTGAGTTCTATAAGATAAAGCCATAAACATGTGTATCCGAGTCTTCTATCAAAAGTTACAGCTATTTATATGAAGTTGTACAAAAACGCTTTCTTTCGCCAAGACAGTGCGTTTCTTACTGTTACATGCATTTGAATGGGGATCTCGACCGAAACAAAGTATAGGTTTTCATTATGTGAATAACTTGGAAATCTTAGCTCAAACAGCTGCAAAACCTGTTTTCCCAGCACGGGAACCTTGAGTTCTATAAGATAAAGCCATAAACATGTGTATCCGAGTCTTCTATCAAAAGTTACAGCTATTTCTATGAAGTTGTACAAAAACGCTTTCTTTCGCCAAGACAGTGCGTTTCTCACTGTTACATGCATTTGAATGGGGATCTCGACCGAAACAAAGTATAGGTTTTCATTATGTGAATAACTTGGAAATCTTAGCTCAAACAGCTGCAAAACCTGTTTTCCCAGCACGGGAACCTTGAGTTCTATAAGATAAAGCCATAAACATGTGTATCCGAGTCTTCTATCAAAAGTTACAACTATTTCTATGAAGTTGTACAAAAACGCTTTCTTTCGCCAAGACAGTGCGTTTCTCACTGTTACATGCATTTGAATGGGGAACTCGACCGAAACAAAGTATAGGTTTTCATTATGTGAATAACTTGGAAATCTTAGCTCAAACAGCTGCAAAACCTGTTTTCCCAGCACGGGAACCTTGAGTTCTATAAGATAAAGCATAAACATGTGTATCCGAGTCTTCTATCAAAAGTTACAGCTATTTCTATGAAGTTGTACAAAAACGCTTTCTTTCGCCAAGACAGTGCGTTTCTCACTGTTACATGCATTTGAATGGGGAACTCGACCGAAACAAAGTATAGGTTTTCATTATGTGAATAACTTGGAAATCTTAGCTCAAACAGCTGCAAAACCTGTTTTCCCAGCACGGGAACCTTGAGTTCTATAAGATAAATCCATAAACATGTGTATCCGAGTCTTCTATCAAAAGTTACAGCTATTTCTATGAAGTTGTACAAAAACGCTTTCTTTCGCCAAGACAGTGCGTTTCTCACTGTTACATGCATTTGAATGGGGAACTCGACCGAAACAAAGTATAGGTTTTCATTATGTGAATAACTTGGAAATCTTAGCTCAAACAGCTGCAAAACCTGTTTTCCCAGCACGGGAACCTTGAGTTCTATAAGATAAAGCCATAAACATGTGTATCCGAGTCTTCTATCAAAAGTTACAGCTATTTCTATGAAGTTGTACAAAAACGCTTTCTTTCGCCAAGACAGTGCGTTTCTCACTGTTACATGCATTTGAATGGGGAACTCGACCGAAACAAAGTATAGGTTTTCATTATGTGAATAACTTGGAAATCTTAGCTCAAACAGCTGCAAAACCTGTTTCCCAGCACGGGAACCTTGAGTTCTATAAGATAAAGCCATAAACATGTGTATCCGAGTCTTCTATCAAAAGTTACAGCTATTTCTATGAAGTTGTACAAAAACGCTTTCTTTCACCAAGACAGTGCGTTTCTCACTGTTACATGCATTTGAATGGGGAACTCGACCGAAACAAAGTATAGGTTTTCATTATGTGAATAACTTGGAAATCTTAGCTCAAACAGCTGCAAAACCTGTTTTCCCAGCACGGGAACCTTGAGTTCTATAAGATAAAGCCATAAACATGTGTATCCGAGTCTTCTATCAAAAGTTACAGCTATTTCTATGAAGTTGTACAAAAACGCTTTCTTTCGCCAAGACAGTGCGTTTCTCACTGTTACATGCATTTGAATGGGGAACTAGACCGAAACAAAGTATAGGTTTTCATTATGTGAATAACTTGGAAATCTTAGCTCAAACAGCTGCAAAACCTGTTTTCCCAGCACGGGAACCTTGAGTTCTATAAGATAAAGCCATAAACATGTGTATCCAAGTCTTCTATCAAAAGTTACAGCTATTTCTATGAAGTTGTACAAAAACGCTTTCTTTCGCCAAGACAGTGCGTTTCTCACTGTTACATGCATTTGAATGGGGAAGTCGACCGAAACAAAGTATAGGTTTTCATTATGTGAATAACTTGGAAATCTTAGGTCAAACAGCTGCAAAACCTGTTTTCCCAGCACGGGAACCTTGAGTTCTATAAGATAAAGCCATAAACATGTGTATCCGAGTCTTCTATCAAAAGTTACAGCTATTTATATGAAGTTGTACAAAAACGCTTTCTTTCGCCAAGACAGTGCGTTTCTCACTGTTACATGCATTTGAATGGGGATCTCGACCGAAACAAAGTATAGGTTTTCATTATGTGAATAACTTGGAAATCTTAGCTCAAACAGCTGCAAAACCTGTTTTCCCAGCACGGGAACCTTGAGTTCTATAAGATAAAGCCATAAACATGTGTATCTCAGTCTTCTATCAAAAGTTACAGCTATTTCTATGAAGTTGTACAAAAACGCTTTCTTTCGCCAAGACAGTGCGTTTCTCACTGTTACATGCATTTGAATGGGGAACTCGACCGAAACAAACTATAGGTTTTCATTATGTGAATAACTTGGAAATCTTAGCTCACACAGCTGCAAAACCTGTTTTCCCAGCACGGGAACCTTGAGTTCTATAAGATAAAGCCATAAACATGTGTATCCGAGTCTTCTATCAAAAGTTACAGCTATTTCTATGAAGTTGTACAAAAACGCTTTCTTTCGCCAAGACAGTGCGTTTCTCACTGTTACATGCATTTGAATGGGGATCTCGACCGAAACAAAGTATAAGTTTTCATTATGTGAATAACTTGGAAATCTTAGCTCAAACAGCTGCAAAACCTGTTTTCCCAGCACGGGAACCTTGAGTTCTATAAGATAAAGCCATAAACATGTGTATCCGAGTCTTCTATCAAAAGTTACAGCTATTTCTATGAAGTTGTACAAAAACGCTTTCTTTCGCCAAGACAGTGCGTTTCTCACTGTTACATGCATTTGAATGGGGATCTCGACCGAAACAAAGTATAGGTTTTCATTATGTGAATAACTTGGAAATCTTAGCTCAAACAGCTGCAAAACCTGTTTTCCCAGCACGGGAACCTTGAGTTCTATAAGATAAAGCCATAAACATGTGTATCCGAGTCTTCTATCAAAAGTTACAGCTATTTCTATGAAGTTGTACAAAAACGCTTTCTTTCGCCAAGACAGTGCGTTTCTCACTGTTACATGCATTTGAATGGGGAACTCGACCGAAACAAAGTATAGGTTTTCATTATGTGAATAACTTGGAAATCTTAGCTCAAACAGCTGCAAAACCTGTTTCCCAGCACGGGAACCTTGAGTTCTATAAGATAAAGCCATAAACATGTGTATCCGAGTCTTCTATCAAAAGTTACAGCTATTTATATGAAGTTGTACAAAAACGCTTTCTTTCGCCAAGACAGTGCGTTTCTCACTGTTACATGCATTTGAATGGGGAACTCGACCGAAACAAAGTATAGGTTTTCATTATGTGAATAACTTGGAAATCTTAGCTCAAACATCTGCAAATCCTGTTTTCCCAGCACGGGAACCTTGAGTTCTATAAGATAAAGCCATAAACATGTGTATCCGAGTCTTCTATCAAAAGTTACAGCTATTTCTATGAAGTTGTACAAAAACGCTTTCTTTCGCCAAGACAGTGCGTTTCTCACTGTTACATGCATTTGAATGGGGAAGTCGACCGAAACAAAGTATAGGTTTTCATTATGTGAATAACTTGGAAATCTTAGCTCAAACAGCTGCAAAACCTGTTTTCCCAGCACGGGAACCTTGAGTTCTATAAGATAAAGCCATAAACATGTGTATCCGAGTCTTCTATCAAAAGTTACAGCTATTTCTATGAAGTTGTACAAAAACGCTTTCTTTCGCCAAGACAGTGCGTTTCTCACTGTTACATGCATTTGAATGGGGAACTCGACCGAAACAAAGTATAGGTTTTCATTATGTGAATAACTTGGAAATCTTAGCTCAAACAGCTGCAAAACCTCTTTTCCCAGCACGGGAACCTTGAGTTCTATAAGATAAAGCCATAAACATGTGTATCCGAGTCTTCTATCAAAAGTTACAGCTATTTCTATGAAGTTGTACAAAAACGCTTTCTTTCGCCGAGACAGTGCGTTTCTCACTGTTACATGCATTTGAATGGGGAACTCGACCGAAACAAAGTATAGGTTTTCATTATGTGAATAACTTGGAAATCTTAGGTCAAACAGCTGCAAAACCTGTTTTCCCAGCACGGGAACCTTGAGTTCTATAAGATAAAGCCATAAACATGTGTATCCGAGTCTTCTATCAAAAGTTACAGCTATTTCTATGAAGTTGTACAAAAACGCTTTCTTTCGCCAAGACAGTGCGTTTCTCACTGTTACATGCATTTGAATGGGGAACTCGACCGAAAGAAAGTATAGGTTTTCATTATGTGAATAACTTGGAAATCTTAGCTCAAACAGCTGCAAAACCTGTTTTCCCAGCACGGGAACCTTGAGTTCTATAAGATAAAGCCATAAACATGTGTATCCGAGTCTTCTATCAAAAGTTACAGCTATTTCTATGAAGTTGTACAAAAACGCTTTCTTTCGCCAAGACAGTGCGTTTCTCACTGTTACATGCATTTGAATGGGGAACTCGACCGAAACAAAGTATAGGTTTTCATTATGTGAATAACTTGGAAATCTTAGCTCAAACAGCTGCAAAACCTGTTTTCCCAGCACGGGAACCTTGAGTTCTATAAGATAAAGCCATAAACATGTGTATCCGAGTCTTCTATCAAAAGTTACAGCTATTTCTATGAAGTTGTACAAAAACGCTTTCTTTCGCCAAGACAGTGCGTTTCTCACTGTTACATGCATTTGAATGGGGAACTCGACCGAAACAAAGTATAGGTTTTCATTATGTGAATAACTTGGAAATCTTAGCTCAAACAGCTGCAAAACCTGTTTTCCCAGCACGGGAACCTTGAGTTCTATAAGATAAAGCCATAAACATGTGTATCCGAGTCTTCTATCAAAAGTTACAGCTATTCATATGAAGTTGTACAAAAACGCTTTCTTTCGCCAAGACAGTGCGTTTCTCACTGTTACATGCATTTGAATGGGGAACTCGACCGAAACAAAGTATAAGTTTTCATTATGTGAATAACTTGGAAATCTTAGCTCAAACAGCTGCAAAACCTGTTTTCCCAGCACGGAGACCTTGAGTTCTATAATATAAAGCCATAAACATGTTTGTCTGAGTCTTCTATCAAAAGTTACAGCTATTTATATGAAGTTGTACAAAAACGCTTTCTTTCGCCAAGACAGTGCGTTTCTCACTGTTACATGCATTTGAATGGGGAAGTCGACCGAAACAAAGTATAAGTTTTCATTATGTGAATAACTTGGAAATCTTAGCTCAAACAGCTGCAAAACCTGTTTTCCCAGCACGGAGACCTTGAGTTCTATAAGATAAAGCCATAAACATGTTTGTCTGAGTCTTCTATCAAAAGTTACAGCTATTTATATGAAGTTGTACAAAAACGCTTTCTTTCGCCAAGACAGTGCGTTTCTCACTGTTACATGCATTTGAATGGGGAAGTCGACCGAAACAAAGTATAGGTTTTCATTATGTGAATAACTTGGAAATCTTAGCTCAAACAGCTGCAAAACCTGTTTTCCCAGCACGGGAACCTTGAGTTCTATAAGATAAAGCCATAAACATGTGTATCCGAGTCTTCTATCAAAAGTTACAGCTATTTCTATGAAGTTGTACAAAAACGCTTTCTTTCGCCAAGACAGTGCGTTTCTCACTGTTACATGCATTTGAATGGGGAACTCGACCGAAACAAAGTATAGGTTTTCATTATGTGAATAACTTGGAAATCTTAGCTCAAACAGCTGCAAAACCTGCTTTCCCAGCACGGGAACCTTGAGTTCTATAAGATAAAGCCATAAACATGTGTATCCGAGTCTTCTATCAAAAGTTACAGCTATTTATATGAAGTTGTACAAAAACGCTTTCTTTCGCCAAGACAGTGCGTTTCTTACTGTTACATGCATTTGAATGGGGATCTCGACCGAAACAAAGTATAGGTTTTCATTATGTGAATAACTTGGAAATCTTAGCTCAAACAGCTGCAAAACCTGTTTTCCCAGCACGGGAACCTTGAGTTCTATAAGATAAAGCCATAAACATGTGTATCCGAGTCTTCTATCAAAAGTTACAGCTATTTCTATGAAGTTGTACAAAAACGCTTTCTTTCGCCAAGACAGTGCGTTTCTCACTGTTACATGCATTTGAATGGGGATCTCGACCGAAACAAAGTATAGGTTTTCATTATGTGAATAACTTGGAAATCTTAGCTCAAACAGCTGCAAAACCTGTTTTCCCAGCACGGGAACCTTGAGTTCTATAAGATAAAGCCATAAACATGTGTATCCGAGTCTTCTATCAAAAGTTACAACTATTTCTATGAAGTTGTACAAAAACGCTTTCTTTCGCCAAGACAGTGCGTTTCTCACTGTTACATGCATTTGAATGGGGAACTCGACCGAAACAAAGTATAGGTTTTCATTATGTGAATAACTTGGAAATCTTAGCTCAAACAGCTGCAAAACCTGTTTTCCCAGCACGGGAACCTTGAGTTCTATAAGATAAAGCATAAACATGTGTATCCGAGTCTTCTATCAAAAGTTACAGCTATTTCTATGAAGTTGTACAAAAACGCTTTCTTTCGCCAAGACAGTGCGTTTCTCACTGTTACATGCATTTGAATGGGGAACTCGACCGAAACAAAGTATAGGTTTTCATTATGTGAATAACTTGGAAATCTTAGCTCAAACAGCTGCAAAACCTGTTTTCCCAGCACGGGAACCTTGAGTTCTATAAGATAAATCCATAAACATGTGTATCCGAGTCTTCTATCAAAAGTTACAGCTATTTCTATGAAGTTGTACAAAAACGCTTTCTTTCGCCAAGACAGTGCGTTTCTCACTGTTACATGCATTTGAATGGGGAACTCGACCGAAACAAAGTATAGGTTTTCATTATGTGAATAACTTGGAAATCTTAGCTCAAACAGCTGCAAAACCTGTTTTCCCAGCACGGGAACCTTGAGTTCTATAAGATAAAGCCATAAACATGTGTATCCGAGTCTTCTATCAAAAGTTACAGTTATTTCTATGAAGTTGTACAAAAACGCTTTCTTTCGCCAAGACAGTGCGTTTCTCACTGTTACATGCATTTGAATGGGGAACTCGACCGAAACAAAGTATAGGTTTTCATTATGTGAATAACTTGGAAATCTTAGCTCAAACAGCTGCAAAACCTGTTTTCCCAGCACGGGAACCTTGAGTTCTATAAGATAAAGCCATAAACATGTGTATCCGAGTCTTCTATCAAAAGTTACAGCTATTTCTATGAAGTTGTACAAAAACGCTTTCTTTCGCCAAGACAGTGCGTTTCTCACTGTTACATGCATTTGAATGGGGAACTCGACCGAAACAAAGTATAGGTTTTCATTATGTGAATAACTTGGAAATCTTAGCTCAAACAGCTGCAAAACCTGTTTTCCCAGCACGGGAACCTTGAGTTCTATAAGATAAAGCCATAAACATGTGTATCCGAGTCTTCTATCAAAAGTTACAGCTATTTCTATGAAGTTGTACAAAAACGCTTTCTTTCGCCAAGACAGTGCGTTTCTCACTGTTACATGCATTTGAATGGGGAACTCGACCGAAACAAAGTATAGGTTTTCATTATGTGAATAACTTGGAAATCTTAGCTCAAACAGCTGCAACACCTGTTTCCCAGCACGGGAACCTTGAGTTCTATAAGATAAAGCCATAAACATGTGTATCCGAGTCTTCTATCAAAAGTTACAGCTATTTCTATGAAGTTGTAAAAAAACGCTTTCTTTCACCAAGACAGTGCGTTTCTCACTGTTACATGCATTTGAATGGGGAACTCGACCGAAACAAAGTATAGGTTTTCATTATGTGAATAACTTGGAAATCTTAGCTCAAACAGCTGCAAAACCTGTTTTCCCAGCACGGGAACCTTGAGTTCTATAAGATAAAGCCATAAACATGTGTATCCGAGTCTTCTATCAAAAGTTACAGCTATTTCTATGAAGTTGTACAAAAACGCTTTCTTTCGCCAAGACAGTGCGTTTCTCACTGTTACATGCATTTGAATGGGGATCTCGACCGAAACAAAGTATAGGTTTTCATTATGTGAATAACTTGGAAATCTTAGCTCAAACAGCTGCAAAACCTGTTTTCCCAGCACGGGAACCTTGAGTTCTATAAGATAAAGCCATAAACATGTGTATCCGAGTCTTCTATCAAAAGTTACAACTATTTCTATGAAGTTGTACAAAAACGCTTTCTTTCGCCAAGACAGTGCGTTTCTCACTGTTACATGCATTTGAATGGGGAACTTGACCGAAACAAAGTATAGGTTTTCATTATGTGAATAACTTGGAAATCTTAGCTCAAACAGCTGCAAAACCTGTTTTCCCAGCACGGGAACCTTGAGTTCTATAAGATAAAGCCATAAACATGTGTATCCGAGTCTTCTATCAAAAGTTACAGCTATTTCTATGAAGTTGTACAAAAACGCTTTCTTTCGCCAAGACAGTGCGTTTCTCACTGTTACATGCATTTGAATGGGGAACTCGACCGAAACAAAGTATAGGTTTTCATTATGTGAATAACTTGGAAATCTTAGCTCAAACAGCTGCAAAACCTGCTTTCCCAGCACGGGAACCTTGAGTTCTATAAGATAAAGCCATAAACATGTGTATCCGAGTCTTCTATCAAAAGTTACAGCTATTTATATGAAGTTGTACAAAAACGCTTTCTTTCGCCAAGACAGTGCGTTTCTCACTGTTACATGCATTTGAATGGGGATCTCGACCGAAACAAAGTATAGGTTTTCATTATGTGAATAACTTGGAAATCTTAGCTCAAACAGCTGCAAAACCTGTTTTCCCAGCACGGGAACCTTGAGTTCTATAAGATAAAGCCATAAACATGTGTATCCGAGTCTTCTATCAAAAGTTACAGCTATTTCTATGAAGTTGTACAAAAACGCTTTCTTTCGCCAAGACAGTGCGTTTCTCACTGTTACATGCATTTGAATGGGGAACTCGACCGAAACAAAGTATAGGTTTTCATTATGTGAATAACTTGGAAATCTTAGCTCAAACAGCTGCAAAACCTGTTTTCCCAGCACGGGAACCTTGAGTTCTATAAGATAAAGCCATAAACATGTGTATCCGAGTCTTCTATCAAAAGTTACAGCTATTTCTATGAAGTTGTACAAAAACGCTTTCTTTCGCCAAGACAGTGCGTTTCTCACTGTTACATGCATTTGAATGGGGATCTCGACCGAAACAAAGTATAGGTTTTCATTATGTGAATAACTTGGAAATCTTAGCTCAAACAGCTGCAAAACCTGTTTTCCCAGCACGGGAACCTTGAGTTCTATAAGATAAATCCATAAACATGTATATCCGAGTCTTCTATCAAAAGTTACAGCTATTTCTATGAAGTTGTACAAAAACGCTTTCTTTCGCCAAGACAGTGCGTTTCTCACTGTTACATGCATTTGAATGGGGAACTCGACCGAAACAAAGTATAGGTTTTCATTATGTGAATAACTTGGAAATCTTAGCTCAAACAGCTGCAAAACCTGTTTTCCCAGCACGGGAACCTTGAGTTCTATAAGATAAAGCCATAAACATGTGTATCCGAGTCTTCTATCAAAAGTTACAGCTATTTCTATGAAGTTGTACAAAAACGATTTCTTTCGCCAAGACAGTGCGTTTCTCACTGTTACATGCATTTGAATGGGGAACTCGACCGAAACAAAGTATAGGTTTTCATTATGTGAATAACTTGGAAATCTTAGCTCAAACAGCTGCAAAACCTGTTTCCCAGCACGGGAACCTTGAGTTCTATAAGATAAAGCCATAAACATGTGTATCCGAGTCTTCTATCAAAAGTTACAGCTATTTCTATGAAGTTGTAAAAAAACGCTTTCTTTCACCAAGACAGTGCGTTTCTCACTGTTACATGCATTTGAATGGGGAACTCGACCGAAACAAAGTATAGGTTTTCATTATGTGAATAACTTGGAAATCTTAGCTCAAACAGCTGCAAAACCTGTTTTCCCAGCACGGGAACCTTGAGTTCTATAAGATAAAGCCATAAACATGTGTATCCGAGTCTTCTATCAAAAGTTACAGCTATTTCTATGAAGTTGTACAAAAACGCTTTCTTTCGCCAAGACAGTGCGTTTCTCACTGTTACATGCATTTGAATGGGGATCTCGACCGAAACAAAGTATAGGTTTTCATTATGTGAATAACTTGGAAATCTTAGCTCAAACAGCTGCAAAACCTGTTTTCCCAGCACGGGAACCTTGAGTTCTATAAGATAAAGCCATAAACATGTGTATCCGAGTCTTCTATCAAAAGTTACAACTATTTCTATGAAGTTGTACAAAAACGCTTTCTTTCGCCAAGACAGTGCGTTTCTCACTGTTACATGCATTTGAATGGGGAACTCGACCGAAACAAAGTATAGGTTTTCATTATGTGAATAACTTGGAAATCTTAGCTCAAACAGCTGCAAAACCTGTTTTCCCAGCACGGGAACCTTGAGTTCTATAAGATAAAGCCATAAACATGTGTATCCGAGTCTTCTATCAAAAGTTACAGCTATTTCTATGAAGTTGTACAAAAACGCTTTCTTTCGCCAAGACAGTGCGTTTCTCACTGTTACATGCATTTGAATGGGGAACTCGACCGAAACAAAGTATAGGTTTTCATTATGTGAATAACTTGGAAATCTTAGCTCAAACAGCTGCAAAACCTGTTTGCCCAGCACGGGAAACTTGAGTTCTATAAGATAAAGCCATAAACATGTGTATCCGAGTCTTCTATCAAAAGTTACAGCTATTCATATGAAGTTGTACAAAAACGCTTTCTTTCGCCAAGACAGTGCGTTTCTCACTGTTACATGCATTTGAATGGGGAACTCGACCGAAACAAAGTATAGGTTTTCATTATGTGAATAACTTGGAAATCTTAGCTCAAACAGCTGCAAAACCTCTTTTCCCAGCACGGGAACCTTGAGTTCTATAAGATAAAGCCATAAACATGTGTATCCGAGTCTTCTATCAAAAGTTACAGCTATTTCTATGAAGTTGTACAAAAACGCTTTCTTTCGCCAAGACAGTGCGTTTCTCACTGTTACATGCATTTGAATGGGGAACTCGACCGAAACAAAGTATAGGTTTTCATTATGTGAATAACTTGGAAATCTTAGGTCAAACAGCTGCAAAACCTGTTTTCCCAGCACGGGAACCTTGAGTTCTATAAGATAAAGCCATAAACATGTGTATCCGAGTCTTCTATCAAAAGTTACAGCTATTTCTATGAAGTTGTACAAAAACGCTTTCTTTCGCCAAGACAGTGCGTTTCTCACTGTTACATGCATTTGAATGGGGAACTCGACCGAAACAAAGTATAGGTTTTCATTATGTGAATAACTTGGAAATCTTAGCTCAAACAGCTGCAAAACCTGCTTTCCCAGCACGGGAACCTTGAGTTCTATAAGATAAAGCCATAAACATGTGTATCCGAGTCTTCTATCAAAAGTTACAGCTATTTCTATGAAGTTGTACAAAAACGCTTTCTTTCGCCAAGACAGTGCGTTTCTCACTGTTACATGCATTTGAATGGGGAACTCGACCGAAACAAAGTATAGGTTTTCATTATGTGAATAACTTGGAAATCTTAGCTCAAACAGCTGCAAAACCTGTTTTCCCAGCACGGGAACCTTGAGTTCTATAAGATAAAGCCATAAACATGTGTATCCGAGTCTTCTATCAAAAGTTACAGCTATTTCTATGAAGTTGTAAAAAAACGCTTTCTTTCACCAAGACAGTGCGTTTCTCACTGTTACATGCATTTGAATGGGGAACTCGACCGAAACAAAGTATAGGTTTTCATTATGTGAATAACTTGGAAATCTTAGCTCAAACAGCTGCAAAACCTGTTTTCCCAGCACGGGAACCTTGAGTTCTATAAGATAAAGCCATAACCATGTGTATCCGAGTCTTCTATCAAAAGTTACAGCTATTTATAAGAAGTTGTACAAAAACGCTTTCTTTCGCCAAGACAGTGCGTTTCTCACTGTTACATGCATTTGAATGGGGAACTCGACCGAAACAAAGTATAGGTTTTCATTATGTGAATAACTTGGAAATCTTAGCTCAAACAGCTGCAAAACCTGTTTTCCCAGCACGGGAACCTTGAGTTCTATAAGATAAAGCCATAAACATGTGTATCCGAGTCTTCTATCAAAAGTTACAGCTATTTCTATGAAGTTGTACAAAAACGCTTTCTTTCGCCAAGACAGTGCGTTTCTCACTGTTACATGCATTTGAATGGGGAACTCGACCGAAACAAAGTATAGGTTTTCATTATGTGAATAACTTGGAAATCTTAGGTCAAACAGCTGCAAAACCTGTTTTCCCAGCACGGGAACCTTGAGTTCTATAAGATAAAGCCATAAACATGTGTATCCGAGTCTTCTATCAAAAGTTACAGCTATTTCTATGAAGTTGTACAAAAACGCTTTCTTTCGCCAAGACAGTGCGTTTCTCACTGTTACATGCATTTGAATGGGGAACTCGACCGAAACAAAGTATAGGTTTTCATTATGTGAATAACTTGGAAATCTTAGCTCAAACAGCTGCAAAACCTGTTTTCCCAGCACGGGAACCTTGAGTTCTATAAGATAAAGCCATAAACATGTGTATCCGAGTCTTCTATCAAAAGTTACAGCTATTTCTATGAAGTTGTACAAAAACGCTTTCTTTCGCCAAGACAGTGCGTTTCTCACTGTTACATGCATTTGAATGGGGAACTCGACCGAAACAAAGTATAGGTTTTCATTATGTGAATAACTTGGAAATCTTAGCTCAAACAGCTGCAAAACCTGTTTTCCCAGCACGGGAACCTTGAGTTCTATAGGATAAAGCCATAAACATGTGTATCCGAGTCTTCTATCAAAAGTTACAGCTATTTCTATGAAGTTGTACAAAAACGCTTTCTTTCGCCAAGACAGTGCGTTTCTCACTGTTACATGCATTTGAATGGGGAACTCGACCGAAACAAAGTATAGGTTTTCATTATGTGAATAACTTGGAAATCTTAGCTCAAACAGCTGCAAAACCTGTTTCCCAGCACGGGAACCTTGAGTTCTATAAGATAAAGCCATAAACATGTGTATCCGAGTCTTCTATCAAAAGTTACAGCTATTTCTATGAAGTTGTAAAAAAACGCTTTCTTTCACCAAGACAGTGCGTTTCTCACTGTTACATGCATTTGAATGGGGAACTCGACCGAAACAAAGTATAGGTTTTCATTATGTGAATAACTTGGAAATCTTAGCTCAAACAGCTGCAAAACCTGTTTTCCCAGCACGGGAACCTTGAGTTCTATAAGATAAAGCCATAAACATGTGTATCCGAGTCTTCTATCAAAAGTTACAGCTATTTCTATGAAGTTGTACAAAAACGCTTTCTTTCGCCAAGACAGTGCGTTTCTCACTGTTACATGCATTTGAATGGGGATCTCGACCGAAACAAAGTATAGGTTTTCATTATGTGAATAACTTGGAAATCTTAGCTCAAACAGCTGCAAAACCTGTTTTCCCAGCACGGGAACCTTGAGTTCTATAAGATAAAGCCATAAACATGTGTATCCGAGTCTTCTATCAAAAGTTACAACTATTTCTATGAAGTTGTACAAAAACGCTTTCTTTCGCCAAGACAGTGCGTTTCTCACTGTTACATGCATTTGAATGGGGAACTCGACCGAAACAAAGTATAGGTTTTCATTATGTGAATAACTTGGAAATCTTAGCTCAAACAGCTGCAAAACCTGTTTTCCCAGCACGGGAACCTTGAGTTCTATAAGATAAAGCCATAAACATGTGTATCCGAGTCTTCTATCAAAAGTTACAGCTATTTCTATGAAGTTGTACAAAAACGCTTTCTTTCGCCAAGACAGTGCGTTTCTCACTGTTACATGCATTTGAATGGGGAACTCGACCGAAACAAAGTATAGGTTTTCATTATGTGAATAACTTGGAAATCTTAGCTCAAACAGCTGCAAAACCTCTTTTCCCAGCACGGGAACCTTGAGTTCTATAAGATAAAGCCATAACCATGTGTATCCGAGTCTTCTATCAAAAGTTACAGCTATTTATAAGAAGTTGTACAAAAACGCTTTCTTTCGCCAAGACAGTGCGTTTCTCACTGTTACATGCATTTGAATGGGGAACTCGACCGAAACAAAGTATAGGTTTTCATTATGTGAATAACTTGGAAATCTTAGCTCAAACAGCTGCAAAACCTGTTTTCCCAGCACGGGAACCTTGAGTTCTATAAGATAAAGCCATAAACATGTGTATCCGAGTCTTCTATCAAAAGTTACAGCTATTTCTATGAAGTTGTACAAAAACGCTTTCTTTCGCCAAGACAGTGCGTTTCTCACTGTTACATGCATTTGAATGGGGAACTCGACCGAAACAAAGTATAGGTTTTCATTATGTGAATAACTTGGAAATCTTAGGTCAAACAGCTGCAAAACCTGTTTTCCCAGCACGGGAACCTTGAGTTCTATAACATAAAGCCATAAACATGTGTATCCGAGTCTTCTATCAAAAGTTACAGCTATTTCTATGAAGTTGTACAAAAACGCTTTCTTTCGCCAAGACAGTGCGTTTCTCACTGTTACATGCATTTGAATGGGGAACTCGACCGAAACAAAGTATAGGTTTTCATTATGTGAATAACTTGGAAATCTTAGCTCAAACAGCTGCAAAACCTGTTTTCCCAGCACGGGAACCTTGAGTTCTATAGGATAAAGCCATAAACATGTGTATCCGAGTCTTCTATCAAAAGTTACAGCTATTTCTATGAAGTTGTACAAAAACGCTTTCTTTCGCCAAGACAGTGCGTTTCTCACTGTTACATGCATTTGAATGGGGAACTCGACCGAAACAAAGTATAGGTTTTCATTATGTGAATAACTTGGAAATCTTAGCTCAAACAGCTGCAAAACCTGTTTCCCAGCACGGGAACCTTGAGTTCTATAAGATAAAGCCATAAACATGTGTATCCGAGTCTTCTATCAAAAGTTACAGCTATTTCTATGAAGTTGTAAAAAAACGCTTTCTTTCACCAAGACAGTGCGTTTCTCACTGTTACATGCATTTGAATGGGGAACTCGACCGAAACAAAGTATAGGTTTTCATTATGTGAATAACTTGGAAATCTTAGCTCAAACAGCTGCAAAACCTGTTTTCCCAGCACGGGAACCTTGAGTTCTATAAGATAAAGCCATAAACATGTGTATCCGAGTCTTCTATCAAAAGTTACAGCTATTTCTATGAAGTTGTACAAAAACGCTTTCTTTCGCCAAGACAGTGCGTTTCTCACTGTTACATGCATTTGAATGGGGAACTCGACCGAAACAAAGTATAGGTTTTCATTATGTGAATAACTTGGAAATCTTAGCTCAAACAGCTGCAAAACCTCTTTTCCCAGCACGGGAACCTTGAGTTCTATAAGATAAAGCCATAAACATGTGTATCCGAGTCTTCTATCAAAAGTTACAGCTATTTCTATGAAGTTGTACAAAAACGCTTTCTTTCGCCAAGACAGTGCGTTTCTCACTGTTACATGCATTTGAATGGGGAACTCGACCGAAACAAAGTATAGGTTTTCATTATGTGAATAACTTGGAAATCTTAGCTCAAACAGCTGCAAAACCTGTTTTCCCAGCACGGGAACCTTGAGTTCTATAGGATAAAGCCATAAACATGTGTATCCGAGTCTTCTATCAAAAGTTACAGCTATTTCTATGAAGTTGTACAAAAACGCTTTCTTTCGCCAAGACAGTGCGTTTCTCACTGTTACATGCATTTGAATGGGGAACTCGACCGAAACAAAGTATAGGTTTTCATTATGTGAATAACTTGGAAATCTTAGCTCAAACAGCTGCAAAACCTGTTTCCCAGCACGGGAACCTTGAGTTCTATAAGATAAAGCCATAAACATGTGTATCCGAGTCTTCTATCAAAAGTTACAGCTATTTCTATGAAGTTGTAAAAAAACGCTTTCTTTCACCAAGACAGTGCGTTTCTCACTGTTACATGCATTTGAATGGGGAACTCGACCGAAACAAAGTATAGGTTTTCATTATGTGAATAACTTGGAAATCTTAGCTCAAACAGCTGCAAAACCTGTTTTCCCAGCACGGGAACCTTGAGTTCTATAAGATAAAGCCATAAACATGTGTATCCGAGTCTTCTATCAAAAGTTACAGCTATTTCTATGAAGTTGTACAAAAACGCTTTCTTTCGCCAAGACAGTGCGTTTCTCACTGTTACATGCATTTGAATGGGGATCTCGACCGAAACAAAGTATAGGTTTTCATTATGTGAATAACTTGGAAATCTTAGCTCAAACAGCTGCAAAACCTGTTTTCCCAGCACGGGAACCTTGAGTTCTATAAGATAAAGCCATAAACATGTGTATCCGAGTCTTCTATCAAAAGTTACAACTATTTCTATGAAGTTGTACAAAAACGCTTTCTTTCGCCAAGACAGTGCGTTTCTCACTGTTACATGCATTTGAATGGGGAACTCGACCGAAACAAAGTATAGGTTTTCATTATGTGAATAACTTGGAAATCTTAGCTCAAACAGCTGCAAAACCTGTTTTCCCAGCACGGGAACCTTGAGTTCTATAACATAAAGCCATAAACATGTGTATCCGAGTCTTCTATCAAAAGTTACAGCTATTTCTATGAAGTTGTACAAAAACGCTTTCTTTCGCCAAGACAGTGCGTTTCTCACTGTTACATGCATTTGAATGGGGAACTCGACCGAAACAAAGTATAGGTTTTCATTATGTGAATAACTTGGAAATCTTAGCTCAAACAGCTGCAAAACCTGTTTTCCCAGCACGGGAACCTTGAGTTCTATAAGATAAAGCCATAAACATGTGTATCCGAGTCTTCTATCAAAAGTTACAGCTATTTCTATGAAGTTGTACAAAAACGCTTTCTTTCGCCAAGACAGTGCGTTTCTCACTGTTACATGCATTTGAATGGGGATCTCGACCGAAACAAAGTATAGGTTTTCATTATGTGAATAACTTGGAAATCTTAGCTCAAACAGCTGCAAAACCTGTTTTCCCAGCACGGGAACCTTGAGTTCTATAAGATAAAGCCATAAACATGTGTATCCGAGTCTTCTATCAAAAGTTACAACTATTTCTATGAAGTTGTACAAAAACGCTTTCTTTCGCCAAGACAGTGCGTTTCTCACTGTTACATGCATTTGAATGGGGAACTCGACCGAAACAAAGTATAGGTTTTCATTATGTGAATAACTTGGAAATCTTAGCTCAAACAGCTGCAAAACCTGTTTTCCCAGCACGGGAACCTTGAGTTCTATAAGATAAAGCCATAAACATGTGTATCCGAGTCTTCTATCAAAAGTTACAGCTATTTCTATGAAGTTGTACAAAAACGCTTTCTTTCGCCAAGACAGTGCGTTTCTCACTGTTACATGCATTTGAATGGGGAACTCGACCGAAACAAAGTATAGGTTTTCATTATGTGAATAACTTGGAAATCTTAGCTCAAACAGCTGCAAAACCTGTTTTCCCAGCACGGGAACCTTGAGTTCTATAAGATAAAGCCATAACCATGTGTATCCGAGTCTTCTATCAAAAGTTACAGCTATTTATAAGAAGTTGTACAAAAACGCTTTCTTTCGCCAAGACAGTGCGTTTCTCACTGTTACATGCATTTGAATGGGGAACTCGACCGAAACAAAGTATAGGTTTTCATTATGTGAATAACTTGGAAATCTTAGCTCAAACAGCTGCAAAACCTGTTTTCCCAGCACGGGAACCTTGAGTTCTATAAGATAAAGCCATAAACATGTGTATCCGAGTCTTCTATCAAAAGTTACAGCTATTTCTATGAAGTTGTACAAAAACGCTTTCTTTCGCCAAGACAGTGCGTTTCTCACTGTTACATGCATTTGAATGGGGAACTCGACCGAAACAAAGTATAGGTTTTCATTATGTGAATAACTTGGAAATCTTAGGTCAAACAGCTGCAAAACCTGTTTTCCCAGCACGGGAACCTTGAGTTCTATAACATAAAGCCATAAACATGTGTATCCGAGTCTTCTATCAAAAGTTACAGCTATTTCTATGAAGTTGTACAAAAACGCTTTCTTTCGCCAAGACAGTGCGTTTCTCACTGTTACATGCATTTGAATGGGGAACTCGACCGAAACAAAGTATAGGTTTTCATTATGTGAATAACTTGGAAATCTTAGCTCAAACAGCTGCAAAACCTGTTTTCCCAGCACAGGAACCTTGAGTTCTATAGGATAAAGCCATAAACATGTGTATCCGAGTCTTCTATCAAAAGTTACAGCTATTTCTATGAAGTTGTACAAAAACGCTTTCTTTCGCCAAGACAGTGCGTTTCTCACTGTTACATGCATTTGAATGGGGAACTCGACCGAAACAAAGTATAGGTTTTCATTATGTGAATAACTTGGAAATCTTAGCTCAAACAGCTGCAAAACCTGTTTCCCAGCACGGGAACCTTGAGTTCTATAAGATAAAGCCATAAACATGTGTATCCGAGTCTTCTATCAAAAGTTACAGCTATTTCTATGAAGTTGTAAAAAAACGCTTTCTTTCACCAAGACAGTGCGTTTCTCACTGTTACATGCATTTGAATGGGGAACTCGACCGAAACAAAGTATAGGTTTTCATTATGTGAATAACTTGGAAATCTTAGCTCAAACAGCTGCAAAACCTCTTTTCCCAGCACGGGAACCTTGAGTTCTATAAGATAAAGCCATAAACATGTGTATCCGAGTCTTCTATCAAAAGTTACAGCTATTTCTATGAAGTTGTACAAAAACGCTTTCTTTCGCCAAGACAGTGCGTTTCTCACTGTTACATGCATTTGAATGGGGAACTCGACCGAAACAAAGTATAGGTTTTCATTATGTGAATAACTTGGAAATCTTAGCTCAAACAGCTGCAAAACCTGTTTTCCCAGCACGGGAACCTTGAGTTCTATAGGATAAAGCCATAAACATGTGTATCCGAGTCTTCTATCAAAAGTTACAGCTATTTCTATGAAGTTGTACAAAAACGCTTTCTTTCGCCAAGACAGTGCGTTTCTCACTGTTACATGCATTTGAATGGGGAACTCGACCGAAACAAAGTATAGGTTTTCATTATGTGAATAACTTGGAAATCTTAGCTCAAACAGCTGCAAAACCTGTTTCCCAGCACGGGAACCTTGAGTTCTATAAGATAAAGCCATAAACATGTGTATCCGAGTCTTCTATCAAAAGTTACAGCTATTTCTATGAAGTTGTAAAAAAACGCTTTCTTTCACCAAGACAGTGCGTTTCTCACTGTTACATGCATTTGAATGGGGAACTCGACCGAAACAAAGTATAGGTTTTCATTATGTGAATAACTTGGAAATCTTAGCTCAAACAGCTGCAAAACCTGTTTTCCCAGCACGGGAACCTTGAGTTCTATAAGATAAAGCCATAAACATGTGTATCCGAGTCTTCTATCAAAAGTTACAGCTATTTCTATGAAGTTGTACAAAAACGCTTTCTTTCGCCAAGACAGTGCGTTTCTCACTGTTACATGCATTTGAATGGGGATCTCGACCGAAACAAAGTATAGGTTTTCATTATGTGAATAACTTGGAAATCTTAGCTCAAACAGCTGCAAAACCTGTTTTCCCAGCACGGGAACCTTGAGTTCTATAAGATAAAGCCATAAACATGTGTATCCGAGTCTTCTATCAAAAGTTACAACTATTTCTATGAAGTTGTACAAAAACGCTTTCTTTCGCCAAGACAGTGCGTTTCTCACTGTTACATGCATTTGAATGGGGAACTCGACCGAAACAAAGTATAGGTTTTCATTATGTGAATAACTTGGAAATCTTAGCTCAAACAGCTGCAAAACCTGTTTTCCCAGCACGGGAACCTTGAGTTCTATAAGATAAAGCCATAAACATGTGTATCCGAGTCTTCTATCAAAAGTTACAGCTATTTCTATGAAGTTGTACAAAAACGCTTTCTTTCGCCAAGACAGTGCGTTTCTCACTGTTACATGCATTTGAATGGGGAACTCGACCGAAACAAAGTATAGGTTTTCATTATGTGAATAACTTGGAAATCTTAGCTCAAACAGCTGCAAAACCTGTTTTCCCAGCACGGGAACCTTGAGTTCTATAAGATAAAGCCATAAACATGTGTATCCGAGTCTTCTATCAAAAGTTACAGCTATTTCTATGAAGTTGTACAAAAACGCTTTCTTTCGCCAAGACAGTGCGTTTCTCACTGTTACATGCATTTGAATGGGGAACTCGACCGAAACAAAGTATAGGTTTTCATTATGTGAATAACTTGGAAATCTTAGCTCAAACAGCTGCAAAACCTGTTTTCCCAGCACGGGAACCTTGAGTTCTATAAGATAAAGCCATAAACATGTGTATCCGAGTCTTCTATCAAAAGTTACAGCTATTTCTATGAAGTTGTGAAAAAACGCTTTCTTTCACCAAGACAGTGCGTTTCTCACTGTTACATGCATTTGAATGGGGAACTCGACCGAAACAAAGTATAGGTTTTCATTATGTGAATAACTTGGAAATCTTAGCTCAAACAGCTGCAAAACCTGTTTTCCCAGCACGGGAACCTTGAGTTCTATAAGATAAAGCCATAACCATGTGTATCCGAGTCTTCTATCAAAAGTTACAGCTATTTATAAGAAGTTGTACAAAAACGCTTTCTTTCGCCAAGACAGTGCGTTTCTCACTGTTACATGCATTTGAATGGGGAACTCGACCGAAACAAAGTATAGGTTTTCATTATGTGAATAACTTGGAAATCTTAGCTCAAACAGCTGCAAAACCTGTTTTCCCAGCACGGGAACCTTGAGTTCTATAAGATAAAGCCATAAACATGTGTATCCGAGTCTTCTATCAAAAGTTACAGCTATTTCTATGAAGTTGTAAAAAAACGCTTTCTTTCACCAAGACAGTGCGTTTCTCACTGTTACATGCATTTGAATGGGGAACTCGACCGAAACAAAGTATAGGTTTTCATTATGTGAATAACTTGGAAATCTTAGCTCAAACAGCTGCAAAACCTGTTTTCCCAGCACGGGAACCTTGAGTTCTATAAGATAAAGCCATAAACATGTGTATCCGAGTCTTCTATCAAAAGTTACAGCTATTTCTATGAAGTTGTACAAAAACGCTTTCTTTCGCCAAGACAGTGCGTTTCTCACTGTTACATGCATTTGAATGGGGAACTCGACCGAAACAAAGTATAGGTTTTCATTATGTGAATAACTTGGAAATCTTAGCTCAAACAGCTGCAAAACCTCTTTTCCCAGCACGGGAACCTTGAGTTCTATAAGATAAAGCCATAAACATGTGTATCCGAGTCTTCTATCAAAAGTTACAGCTATTTCTATGAAGTTGTACAAAAACGCTTTCTTTCGCCAAGACAGTGCGTTTCTCACTGTTACATGCATTTGAATGGGGAACTCGACCGAAACAAAGTATAGGTTTTCATTATGTGAATAACTTGGAAATCTTAGCTCAAACAGCTGCAAAACCTGTTTTCCCAGCACGGGAACCTTGAGTTCTATAGGATAAAGCCATAAACATGTGTATCCGAGTCTTCTATCAAAAGTTACAGCTATTTCTATGAAGTTGTACAAAAACGCTTTCTTTCGCCAAGACAGTGCGTTTCTCACTGTTACATGCATTTGAATGGGGAACTCGACCGAAACAAAGTATAGGTTTTCATTATGTGAATAACTTGGAAATCTTAGCTCAAACAGCTGCAAAACCTGTTTCCCAGCACGGGAACCTTGAGTTCTATAAGATAAAGCCATAAACATGTGTATCCGAGTCTTCTATCAAAAGTTACAGCTATTTCTATGAAGTTGTAAAAAAACGCTTTCTTTCACCAAGACAGTGCGTTTCTCACTGTTACATGCATTTGAATGGGGAACTCGACCGAAACAAAGTATAGGTTTTCATTATGTGAATAACTTGGAAATCTTAGCTCAAACAGCTGCAAAACCTGTTTTCCCAGCACGGGAACCTTGAGTTCTATAAGATAAAGCCATAAACATGTGTATCCGAGTCTTCTATCAAATTTACAGCTATTTCTATGAAGTTGTACAAAAACGCTTTCTTTCGCCAAGACAGTGCGTTTCTCACTGTTACATGCATTTGAATGGGGATCTCGACCGAAACAAAGTATAGGTTTTCATTATGTGAATAACTTGGAAATCTTAGCTCAAACAGCTGCAAAACCTGTTTCCCAGCACGGGAACCTTGAGTTCTATAAGATAAAGCCATAAACATGTGTATCCGAGTCTTCTATCAAAAGTTACAACTATTTCTATGAAGTTGTACAAAAACGCTTTCTTTCGCCAAGACAGTGCGTTTCTCACTGTTACATGCATTTGAATGGGGAACTCGACCGAAACAAAGTATAGGTTTTCATTATGTGAATAACTTGGAAATCTTAGCTCAAACAGCTGCAAAACCTGTTTTCCCAGCACGGGAACCTTGAGTTCTATAAGATAAAGCCATAAACATGTGTATCCGAGTCTTCTATCAAAAGTTACAGCTATTTCTATGAAGTTGTACAAAAACGCTTTCTTTCGCCAAGACAGTGCGTTTCTCACTGTTACATGCATTTGAATGGGGAACTCGACCGAAACAAAGTATAGGTTTTCATTATGTGAATAACTTGGAAATCTTAGCTCAAACAGCTGCAAAACCTGTTTTCCCAGCACGGGAACCTTGAGTTCTATAAGATAAAGCCATAAACATGTGTATCCGAGTCTTCTATCAAAAGTTACAGCTATTTCTATGAAGTTGTACAAAAACGCTTTCTTTCGCCAAGACAGTGCGTTTCTCACTGTTACATGCATTTGAATGGGGATCTCGACCGAAACAAAGTATAGGTTTTCATTAT
The DNA here is from genome assembly GCF_964374335.1 of Astatotilapia calliptera. Lineage (NCBI taxonomy): Eukaryota > Metazoa > Chordata > Actinopteri > Cichliformes > Cichlidae > Astatotilapia > Astatotilapia calliptera. The sequence goes on from NC_137439.1 coordinate 30,931,842, forward strand.
GTGAATAACTTGGAAATCTTAGCTCAAACAGCTGCAAAACCTGTTTTCCCAGCACGGGAACCTTGAGTTCTATAAGATAAAGCCATAAACATGTGTATCCGAGTCTTCTATCAAAAGTTACAACTATTTCTATGAAGTTGTACAAAAACGCTTTCTTTCGCCAAGACAGTGCGTTTCTCACTGTTACATGCATTTGAATGGGGAACTCGACCGAAACAAAGTATAGGTTTTCATTATGTGAATAACTTGGAAATCTTAGCTCAAACAGCTGCAAAACCTGTTTTCCCAGCACGGGAACCTTGAGTTCTATAAGATAAAGCCATAAACATGTGTATCCGAGTCTTCTATCAAAAGTTACAGCTATTTCTATGAAGTTGTACAAAAACGCTTTCTTTCGCCAAGACAGTGCGTTTCTCACTGTTACATGCATTTGAATGGGGAACTCGACCGAAACAAAGTATAGGTTTTCATTATGTGAATAACTTGGAAATCTTAGCTCAAACAGCTGCAAAACCTGTTTTCCCAGCACGGGAACCTTGAGTTCTATAAGATAAAGCCATAACCATGTGTATCCGAGTCTTCTATCAAAAGTTACAGCTATTTATAAGAAGTTGTACAAAAACGCTTTCTTTCGCCAAGACAGTGCGTTTCTCACTGTTACATGCATTTGAATGGGGAACTCGACCGAAACAAAGTATAGGTTTTCATTATGTGAATAACTTGGAAATCTTAGCTCAAACAGCTGCAAAACCTGTTTTCCCAGCACGGGAACCTTGAGTTCTATAAGATAAAGCCATAAACATGTGTATCCGAGTCTTCTATCAAAAGTTACAGCTATTTCTATGAAGTTGTACAAAAACGCTTTCTTTCGCCAAGACAGTGCGTTTCTCACTGTTACATGCATTTGAATGGGGAACTCGACCGAAACAAAGTATAGGTTTTCATTATGTGAATAACTTGGAAATCTTAGGTCAAACAGCTGCAAAACCTGTTTTCCCAGCACGGGAACCTTGAGTTCTATAACATAAAGCCATAAACATGTGTATCCGAGTCTTCTATCAAAAGTTACAGCTATTTCTATGAAGTTGTACAAAAACGCTTTCTTTCGCCAAGACAGTGCGTTTCTCACTGTTACATGCATTTGAATGGGGAACTCGACCGAAACAAAGTATAGGTTTTCATTATGTGAATAACTTGGAAATCTTAGCTCAAACAGCTGCAAAACCTGTTTTCCCAGCACAGGAACCTTGAGTTCTATAGGATAAAGCCATAAACATGTGTATCCGAGTCTTCTATCAAAAGTTACAGCTATTTCTATGAAGTTGTACAAAAACGCTTTCTTTCGCCAAGACAGTGCGTTTCTCACTGTTACATGCATTTGAATGGGGAACTCGACCGAAACAAAGTATAGGTTTTCATTATGTGAATAACTTGGAAATCTTAGCTCAAACAGCTGCAAAACCTGTTTCCCAGCACGGGAACCTTGAGTTCTATAAGATAAAGCCATAAACATGTGTATCCGAGTCTTCTATCAAAAGTTACAGCTATTTCTATGAAGTTGTAAAAAAACGCTTTCTTTCACCAAGACAGTGCGTTTCTCACTGTTACATGCATTTGAATGGGGAACTCGACCGAAACAAAGTATAGGTTTTCATTATGTGAATAACTTGGAAATCTTAGCTCAAACAGCTGCAAAACCTCTTTTCCCAGCACGGGAACCTTGAGTTCTATAAGATAAAGCCATAAACATGTGTATCCGAGTCTTCTATCAAAAGTTACAGCTATTTCTATGAAGTTGTACAAAAACGCTTTCTTTCGCCAAGACAGTGCGTTTCTCACTGTTACATGCATTTGAATGGGGAACTCGACCGAAACAAAGTATAGGTTTTCATTATGTGAATAACTTGGAAATCTTAGCTCAAACAGCTGCAAAACCTGTTTTCCCAGCACGGGAACCTTGAGTTCTATAGGATAAAGCCATAAACATGTGTATCCGAGTCTTCTATCAAAAGTTACAGCTATTTCTATGAAGTTGTACAAAAACGCTTTCTTTCGCCAAGACAGTGCGTTTCTCACTGTTACATGCATTTGAATGGGGAACTCGACCGAAACAAAGTATAGGTTTTCATTATGTGAATAACTTGGAAATCTTAGCTCAAACAGCTGCAAAACCTGTTTCCCAGCACGGGAACCTTGAGTTCTATAAGATAAAGCCATAAACATGTGTATCCGAGTCTTCTATCAAAAGTTACAGCTATTTCTATGAAGTTGTACAAAAACGCTTTCTTTCGCCAAGACAGTGCGTTTCTCACTGTTACATGCATTTGAATGGGGATCTCGACCGAAACAAAGTATAGGTTTTCATTATGTGAATAACTTGGAAATCTTAGCTCAAACAGCTGCAAAACCTGTTTTCCCAGCACGGGAACCTTGAGTTCTATAAGATAAAGCCATAAACATGTGTATCCGAGTCTTCTATCAAAAGTTACAGCTATTTCTATGAAGTTGTACAAAAACGCTTTCTTTCGCCAAGACAGTGCGTTTCTCACTGTTACATGCATTTGAATGGGGAACTCGACCGAAACAAAGTATAGGTTTTCATTATGTGAATAACTTGGAAATCTTAGCTCAAACAGCTGCAAAACCTGTTTTCCCAGCACGGGAACCTTGAGTTCTATAAGATAAAGCCATAAACATGTGTATCCGAGTCTTCTATCAAAAGTTACAGCTATTTCTATGAAGTTGTACAAAAACGCTTTCTTTCGCCAAGACAGTGCGTTTCTCACTGTTACATGCATTTGAATGGGGAACTCGACCGAAACAAAGTATAGGTTTTCATTATGTGAATAACTTGGAAATCTTAGCTCAAACAGCTGCAAAACCTGTTTTCCCAGCACGGGAACCTTGAGTTCTATAAGATAAAGCCATAACCATGTGTATCCGAGTCTTCTATCAAAAGTTACAGCTATTTATAAGAAGTTGTACAAAAACGCTTTCTTTCGCCAAGACAGTGCGTTTCTCACTGTTACATGCATTTGAATGGGGAACTCGACCGAAACAAAGTATAGGTTTTCATTATGTGAATAACTTGGAAATCTTAGCTCAAACAGCTGCAAAACCTGTTTTCCCAGCACGGGAACCTTGAGTTCTATAAGATAAAGCCATAAACATGTGTATCCGAGTCTTCTATCAAAAGTTACAGCTATTTCTATGAAGTTGTACAAAAACGCTTTCTTTCGCCAAGACAGTGCGTTTCTCACTGTTACATGCATTTGAATGGGGAACTCGACCGAAACAAAGTATAGGTTTTCATTATGTGAATAACTTGGAAATCTTAGGTCAAACAGCTGCAAAACCTGTTTTCCCAGCACGGGAACCTTGAGTTCTATAACATAAAGCCATAAACATGTGTATCCGAGTCTTCTATCAAAAGTTACAGCTATTTCTATGAAGTTGTACAAAAACGCTTTCTTTCGCCAAGACAGTGCGTTTCTCACTGTTACATGCATTTGAATGGGGAACTCGACCGAAACAAAGTATAGGTTTTCATTATGTGAATAACTTGGAAATCTTAGCTCAAACAGCTGCAAAACCTGTTTTCCCAGCACAGGAACCTTGAGTTCTATAGGATAAAGCCATAAACATGTGTATCCGAGTCTTCTATCAAAAGTTACAGCTATTTCTATGAAGTTGTACAAAAACGCTTTCTTTCGCCAAGACAGTGCGTTTCTCACTGTTACATGCATTTGAATGGGGAACTCGACCGAAACAAAGTATAGGTTTTCATTATGTGAATAACTTGGAAATCTTAGCTCAAACAGCTGCAAAACCTGTTTCCCAGCACGGGAACCTTGAGTTCTATAAGATAAAGCCATAAACATGTGTATCCGAGTCTTCTATCAAAAGTTACAGCTATTTCTATGAAGTTGTAAAAAAACGCTTTCTTTCACCAAGACAGTGCGTTTCTCACTGTTACATGCATTTGAATGGGGAACTCGACCGAAACAAAGTATAGGTTTTCATTATGTGAATAACTTGGAAATCTTAGCTCAAACAGCTGCAAAACCTCTTTTCCCAGCACGGGAACCTTGAGTTCTATAAGATAAAGCCATAAACATGTGTATCCGAGTCTTCTATCAAAAGTTACAGCTATTTCTATGAAGTTGTACAAAAACGCTTTCTTTCGCCAAGACAGTGCGTTTCTCACTGTTACATGCATTTGAATGGGGAACTCGACCGAAACAAAGTATAGGTTTTCATTATGTGAATAACTTGGAAATCTTAGCTCAAACAGCTGCAAAACCTGTTTCCCAGCACGGGAACCTTGAGTTCTATAAGATAAAGCCATAAACATGTGTATCCGAGTCTTCTATCAAAAGTTACAGCTATTTCTATGAAGTTGTAAAAAAACGCTTTCTTTCACCAAGACAGTGCGTTTCTCACTGTTACATGCATTTGAATGGGGAACTCGACCGAAACAAAGTATAGGTTTTCATTATGTGAATAACTTGGAAATCTTAGCTCAAACAGCTGCAAAACCTGTTTTCCCAGCACGGGAACCTTGAGTTCTATAAGATAAAGCCATAAACATGTGTATCCGAGTCTTCTATCAAAAGTTACAGCTATTTCTATGAAGTTGTACAAAAACGCTTTCTTTCGCCAAGACAGTGCGTTTCTCACTGTTACATGCATTTGAATGGGGATCTCGACCGAAACAAAGTATAGGTTTTCATTATGTGAATAACTTGGAAATCTTAGCTCAAACAGCTGCAAAACCTGTTTTCCCAGCACGGGAACCTTGAGTTCTATAAGATAAAGCCATAAACATGTGTATCCGAGTCTTCTATCAAAAGTTACAACTATTTCTATGAAGTTGTACAAAAACGCTTTCTTTCGCCAAGACAGTGCGTTTCTCACTGTTACATGCATTTGAATGGGGAACTCGACCGAAACAAAGTATAGGTTTTCATTATGTGAATAACTTGGAAATCTTAGCTCAAACAGCTGCAAAACCTGTTTTCCCAGCACGGGAACCTTGAGTTCTATAAGATAAAGCCATAAACATGTGTATCCGAGTCTTCTATCAAAAGTTACAGCTATTTCTATGAAGTTGTACAAAAACGCTTTCTTTCGCCAAGACAGTGCGTTTCTCACTGTTACATGCATTTGAATGGGGAACTCGACCGAAACAAAGTATAGGTTTTCATTATGTGAATAACTTGGAAATCTTAGCTCAAACAGCTGCAAAACCTGTTTTCCCAGCACGGGAACCTTGAGTTCTATAAGATAAAGCCATAAACATGTGTATCCGAGTCTTCTATCAAAAGTTACAGCTATTTCTATGAAGTTGTACAAAAACGCTTTCTTTCGCCAAGACAGTGCGTTTCTCACTGTTACATGCATTTGAATGGGGATCTCGACCGAAACAAAGTATAGGTTTTCATTATGTGAATAACTTGGAAATCTTAGCTCAAACAGCTGCAAAACCTGTTTTCCCAGCACGGGAACCTTGAGTTCTATAAGATAAAGCCATAAACATGTGTATCCGAGTCTTCTATCAAAAGTTACAGCTATTTCTATGAAGTTGTGAAAAAACGCTTTCTTTCACCAAGACAGTGCGTTTCTCACTGTTACATGCATTTGAATGGGGAACTCGACCGAAACAAAGTATAGGTTTTCATTATGTGAATAACTTGGAAATCTTAGCTCAAACAGCTGCAAAACCTGTTTTCCCAGCACGGGAACCTTGAGTTCTATAAGATAAAGCCATAACCATGTGTATCCGAGTCTTCTATCAAAAGTTACAGCTATTTCTATGAAGTTGTACAAAAACGCTTTCTTTCGCCAAGACAGTGCGTTTCTCACTGTTACATGCATTTGAATGGGGAACTCGACCGAAACAAAGTATAGGTTTTCATTATGTGAATAACTTGGAAATCTTAGCTCAAACAGCTGCAAAACCTGTTTTCCCAGCACGGGAACCTTGAGTTCTATAAGATAAAGCCATAAACATGTGTATCCGAGTCTTCTATCAAAAGTTACAGCTATTTCTATGAAGTTGTGAAAAAACGCTTTCTTTCACCAAGACAGTGCGTTTCTCACTGTTACATGCATTTGAATGGGGAACTCGACCGAAACAAAGTATAGGTTTTCATTATGTGAATAACTTGGAAATCTTAGCTCAAACAGCTGCAAAACCTGTTTTCCCAGCACGGGAACCTTGAGTTCTATAAGATAAAGCCATAACCATGTGTATCCGAGTCTTCTATCAAAAGTTACAGCTATTTATAAGAAGTTGTACAAAAACGCTTTCTTTCGCCAAGACAGTGCGTTTCTCACTGTTACATGCATTTGAATGGGGAACTCGACCGAAACAAAGTATAGGTTTTCATTATGTGAATAACTTGGAAATCTTAGCTCAAACAGCTGCAAAACCTGTTTTCCCAGCACGGGAACCTTGAGTTCTATAAGATAAAGCCATAAACATGTGTATCCGAGTCTTCTATCAAAAGTTACAGCTATTTCTATGAAGTTGTACAAAAACGCTTTCTTTCGCCAAGACAGTGCGTTTCTCACTGTTACATGCATTTGAATGGGGAACTCGACCGAAACAAAGTATAGGTTTTCATTATGTGAATAACTTGGAAATCTTAGCTCAAACAGCTGCAAAACCTGTTTTCCCAGCACGGGAACCTTGAGTTCTATAACATAAAGCCATAAACATGTGTATCCGAGTCTTCTATCAAAAGTTACAGCTATTTCTATGAAGTTGTACAAAAACGCTTTCTTTCGCCAAGACAGTGCGTTTCTCACTGTTACATGCATTTGAATGGGGAACTCGACCGAAACAAAGTATAGGTTTTCATTATGTGAATAACTTGGAAATCTTAGCTCAAACAGCTGCAAAACCTCTTTTCCCAGCACGGGAACCTTGAGTTCTATAAGATAAAGCCATAAACATGTGTATCCGAGTCTTCTATCAAAAGTTACAGCTATTTCTATGAAGTTGTACAAAAACGCTTTCTTTCGCCAAGACAGTGCGTTTCTCACTGTTACATGCATTTGAATGGGGAACTCGACCGAAACAAAGTATAGGTTTTCATTATGTGAATAACTTGGAAATCTTAGCTCAAACAGCTGCAAAACCTGTTTTCCCAGCACGGGAACCTTGAGTTCTATAGGATAAAGCCATAAACATGTGTATCCGAGTCTTCTATCAAAAGTTACAGCTATTTCTATGAAGTTGTACAAAAACGCTTTCTTTCGCCAAGACAGTGCGTTTCTCACTGTTACATGCATTTGAATGGGGAACTCGACCGAAACAAAGTATAGGTTTTCATTATGTGAATAACTTGGAAATCTTAGCTCAAACAGCTGCAAAACCTGTTTCCCAGCACGGGAACCTTGAGTTCTATAAGATAAAGCCATAAACATGTGTATCCGAGTCTTCTATCAAAAGTTACAGCTATTTCTATGAAGTTGTAAAAAAACGCTTTCTTTCACCAAGACAGTGCGTTTCTCACTGTTACATGCATTTGAATGGGGAACTCGACCGAAACAAAGTATAGGTTTTCATTATGTGAATAACTTGGAAATCTTAGCTCAAACAGCTGCAAAACCTGTTTTCCCAGCACGGGAACCTTGAGTTCTATAAGATAAAGCCATAAACATGTGTATCCGAGTCTTCTATCAAAAGTTACAGCTATTTCTATGAAGTTGTACAAAAACGCTTTCTTTCGCCAAGACAGTGCGTTTCTCACTGTTACATGCATTTGAATGGGGATCTCGACCGAAACAAAGTATAGGTTTTCATTATGTGAATAACTTGGAAATCTTAGCTCAAACAGCTGCAAAACCTGTTTTCCCAGCACGGGAACCTTGAGTTCTATAAGATAAAGCCATAAACATGTGTATCCGAGTCTTCTATCAAAAGTTACAACTATTTCTATGAAGTTGTACAAAAACGCTTTCTTTCGCCAAGACAGTGCGTTTCTCACTGTTACATGCATTTGAATGGGGAACTCGACCGAAACAAAGTATAGGTTTTCATTATGTGAATAACTTGGAAATCTTAGCTCAAACAGCTGCAAAACCTGTTTTCCCAGCACGGGAACCTTGAGTTCTATAAGATAAAGCCATAAACATGTGTATCCGAGTCTTCTATCAAAAGTTACAGCTATTTCTATGAAGTTGTACAAAAACGCTTTCTTTCGCCAAGACAGTGCGTTTCTCACTGTTACATGCATTTGAATGGGGAACTCGACCGAAACAAAGTATAGGTTTTCATTATGTGAATAACTTGGAAATCTTAGCTCAAACAGCTGCAAAACCTGTTTTCCCAGCACGGGAACCTTGAGTTCTATAAGATAAAGCCATAAACATGTGTATCCGAGTCTTCTATCAAAAGTTACAGCTATTTCTATGAAGTTGTACAAAAACGCTTTCTTTCGCCAAGACAGTGCGTTTCTCACTGTTACATGCATTTGAATGGGGAACTCGACCGAAACAAAGTATAGGTTTTCATTATGTGAATAACTTGGAAATCTTAGCTCAAACATCTGCAAATCCTGTTTTCCCAGCACGGGAACCTTGAGTTCTATAAGATAAAGCCATAAACATGTGTATCCGAGTCTTCTATCAAAAGTTACAGCTATTTCTATGAAGTTGTACAAAAACGCTTTCTTTCGCCAAGACAGTGCGTTTCTCACTGTTACATGCATTTGAATGGGGAACTCGACCGAAACAAAGTATAGGTTTTCATTATGTGAATAACTTGGAAATCTTAGGTCAAACAGCTGCAAAACCTGTTTTCCCAGCACGGGAACCTTGAGTTCTATAAGATAAAGCCATAAACATGTGTATCCGAGTCTTCTATCAAAAGTTACAGCTATTTCTATGAAGTTGTACAAAAACGCTTTCTTTCGCCAAGACAGTGCGTTTCTCACTGTTACATGCATTTGAATGGGGAACTCGACCGAAACAAAGTATAGGTTTTCATTATGTGAATAACTTGGAAATCTTAGCTCAAACAGCTGCAAAACCTGCTTTCCCAGCACGGGAACCTTGAGTTCTATAAGATAAAGCCATAAACATGTGTATCCGAGTCTTCTATCAAAAGTTACAGCTATTTCTATGAAGTTGTACAAAAACGCTTTCTTTCGCCAAGACAGTGCGTTTCTCACTGTTACATGCATTTGAATGGGGAACTCGACCGAAACAAAGTATAGGTTTTCATTATGTGAATAACTTGGAAATCTTAGCTCAAACAGCTGCAAAACCTGTTTTCCCAGCACGGGAACCTTGAGTTCTATAAGATAAAGCCATAAACATGTGTATCCGAGTCTTCTATCAAAAGTTACAGCTATTTCTATGAAGTTGTAAAAAAACGCTTTCTTTCACCAAGACAGTGCGTTTCTCACTGTTACATGCATTTGAATGGGGAACTCGACCGAAACAAAGTATAGGTTTTCATTATGTGAATAACTTGGAAATCTTAGCTCAAACAGCTGCAAAACCTGTTTTCCCAGCACGGGAACCTTGAGTTCTATAAGATAAAGCCATAAACATGTGTATCCGAGTCTTCTATCAAAAGTTACAGCTATTTCTATGAAGTTGTACAAAAACGCTTTCTTTCGCCAAGACAGTGCGTTTCTCACTGTTACATGCATTTGAATGGGGAACTCGACCGAAACAAAGTATAGGTTTTCATTATGTGAATAACTTGGAAATCTTAGCTCAAACATCTGCAAATCCTGTTTTCCCAGCACGGGAACCTTGAGTTCTATAAGATAAAGCCATAAACATGTGTATCCGAGTCTTCTATCAAAAGTTACAGCTATTTCTATGAAGTTGTACAAAAACGCTTTCTTTCGCCAAGACAGTGCGTTTCTCACTGTTACATGCATTTGAATGGGGAACTCGACCGAAACAAAGTATAGGTTTTCATTATGTGAATAACTTGGAAATCTTAGCTCAAACAGCTGCAAAACCTGTTTTCCCAGCACGGGAACCTTGAGTTCTATAACATAAAGCCATAAACATGTGTATCCGAGTCTTCTATCAAAAGTTACAGCTATTTCTATGAAGTTGTACAAAAACGCTTTCTTTCGCCAAGACAGTGCGTTTCTCACTGTTACATGCATTTGAATGGGGAACTCGACCGAAACAAAGTATAGGTTTTCATTATGTGAATAACTTGGAAATCTTAGCTCAAACAGCTGCAAAACCTGCTTTCCCAGCACGGGAACCTTGAGTTCTATAAGATAAAGCCATAAACATGTGTATCCGAGTCTTCTATCAAAAGTTACAGCTATTTCTATGAAGTTGTACAAAAACGCTTTCTTTCGCCAAGACAGTGCGTTTCTCACTGTTACATGCATTTGAATGGGGAACTCGACCGAAACAAAGTATAGGTTTTCATTATGTGAATAACTTGGAAATCTTAGCTCAAACAGCTGCAAAACCTGTTTTCCCAGCACGGGAACCTTGAGTTCTATAAGATAAAGCCATAAACATGTGTATCCGAGTCTTCTATCAAAAGTTACAGCTATTTCTATGAAGTTGTACAAAAACGCTTTCTTTCGCCAAGACAGTGCGTTTCTCACTGTTACATGCATTTGAATGGGGAACTCGACCGAAACAAAGTATAGGTTTTCATTATGTGAATAACTTGGAAATCTTAGGTCAAACAGCTGCAAAACCTGTTTTCCCAGCACGGGAACCTTGAGTTCTATAACATAAAGCCATAAACATGTGTATCCGAGTCTTCTATCAAAAGTTACAGCTATTTCTATGAAGTTGTACAAAAACGCTTTCTTTCGCCAAGACAGTGCGTTTCTCACTGTTACATGCATTTGAATGGGGAACTCGACCGAAACAAAGTATAGGTTTTCATTATGTGAATAACTTGGAAATCTTAGCTCAAACAGCTGCAAAACCTGTTTTCCCAGCACAGGAACCTTGAGTTCTATAGGATAAAGCCATAAACATGTGTATCCGAGTCTTCTATCAAAAGTTACAGCTATTTCTATGAAGTTGTACAAAAACGCTTTCTTTCGCCAAGACAGTGCGTTTCTCACTGTTACATGCATTTGAATGGGGAACTCGACCGAAACAAAGTATAGGTTTTCATTATGTGAATAACTTGGAAATCTTAGCTCAAACAGCTGCAAAACCTGTTTCCCAGCACGGGAACCTTGAGTTCTATAAGATAAAGCCATAAACATGTGTATCCGAGTCTTCTATCAAAAGTTACAGCTATTTCTATGAAGTTGTAAAAAAACGCTTTCTTTCACCAAGACAGTGCGTTTCTCACTGTTACATGCATTTGAATGGGGAACTCGACCGAAACAAAGTATAGGTTTTCATTATGTGAATAACTTGGAAATCTTAGCTCAAACAGCTGCAAAACCTCTTTTCCCAGCACGGGAACCTTGAGTTCTATAAGATAAAGCCATAAACATGTGTATCCGAGTCTTCTATCAAAAGTTACAGCTATTTCTATGAAGTTGTACAAAAACGCTTTCTTTCGCCAAGACAGTGCGTTTCTCACTGTTACATGCATTTGAATGGGGAACTCGACCGAAACAAAGTATAGGTTTTCATTATGTGAATAACTTGGAAATCTTAGCTCAAACAGCTGCAAAACCTGTTTTCCCAGCACGGGAACCTTGAGTTCTATAGGATAAAGCCATAAACATGTGTATCCGAGTCTTCTATCAAAAGTTACAGCTATTTCTATGAAGTTGTACAAAAACGCTTTCTTTCGCCAAGACAGTGCGTTTCTCACTGTTACATGCATTTGAATGGGGAACTCGACCGAAACAAAGTATAGGTTTTCATTATGTGAATAACTTGGAAATCTTAGCTCAAACAGCTGCAAAACCTGTTTCCCAGCACGGGAACCTTGAGTTCTATAAGATAAAGCCATAAACATGTGTATCCGAGTCTTCTATCAAAAGTTACAGCTATTTCTATGAAGTTGTACAAAAACGCTTTCTTTCGCCAAGACAGTGCGTTTCTCACTGTTACATGCATTTGAATGGGGATCTCGACCGAAACAAAGTATAGGTTTTCATTATGTGAATAACTTGGAAATCTTAGCTCAAACAGCTGCAAAACCTGTTTTCCCAGCACGGGAACCTTGAGTTCTATAAGATAAAGCCATAAACATGTGTATCCGAGTCTTCTATCAAAAGTTACAACTATTTCTATGAAGTTGTACAAAAACGCTTTCTTTCGCCAAGACAGTGCGTTTCTCACTGTTACATGCATTTGAATGGGGAACTCGACCGAAACAAAGTATAGGTTTTCATTATGTGAATAACTTGGAAATCTTAGCTCAAACAGCTGCAAAACCTGTTTTCCCAGCACGGGAACCTTGAGTTCTATAAGATAAAGCCATAAACATGTGTATCCGAGTCTTCTATCAAAAGTTACAGCTATTTCTATGAAGTTGTACAAAAACGCTTTCTTTCGCCAAGACAGTGCGTTTCTCACTGTTACATGCATTTGAATGGGGAACTCGACCGAAACAAAGTATAGGTTTTCATTATGTGAATAACTTGGAAATCTTAGCTCAAACAGCTGCAAAACCTGTTTTCCCAGCACGGGAACCTTGAGTTCTATAAGATAAAGCCATAACCATGTGTATCCGAGTCTTCTATCAAAAGTTACAGCTATTTATAAGAAGTTGTACAAAAACGCTTTCTTTCGCCAAGACAGTGCGTTTCTCACTGTTACATGCATTTGAATGGGGAACTCGACCGAAACAAAGTATAGGTTTTCATTATGTGAATAACTTGGAAATCTTAGCTCAAACAGCTGCAAAACCTGTTTTCCCAGCACGGGAACCTTGAGTTCTATAAGATAAAGCCATAAACATGTGTATCCGAGTCTTCTATCAAAAGTTACAGCTATTTCTATGAAGTTGTACAAAAACGCTTTCTTTCGCCAAGACAGTGCGTTTCTCACTGTTACATGCATTTGAATGGGGAACTCGACCGAAACAAAGTATAGGTTTTCATTATGTGAATAACTTGGAAATCTTAGGTCAAACAGCTGCAAAACCTGTTTTCCCAGCACGGGAACCTTGAGTTCTATAACATAAAGCCATAAACATGTGTATCCGAGTCTTCTATCAAAAGTTACAGCTATTTCTATGAAGTTGTACAAAAACGCTTTCTTTCGCCAAGACAGTGCGTTTCTCACTGTTACATGCATTTGAATGGGGAACTCGACCGAAACAAAGTATAGGTTTTCATTATGTGAATAACTTGGAAATCTTAGCTCAAACAGCTGCAAAACCTGTTTTCCCAGCACAGGAACCTTGAGTTCTATAGGATAAAGCCATAAACATGTGTATCCGAGTCTTCTATCAAAAGTTACAGCTATTTCTATGAAGTTGTACAAAAACGCTTTCTTTCGCCAAGACAGTGCGTTTCTCACTGTTACATGCATTTGAATGGGGAACTCGACCGAAACAAAGTATAGGTTTTCATTATGTGAATAACTTGGAAATCTTAGCTCAAACAGCTGCAAAACCTGTTTCCCAGCACGGGAACCTTGAGTTCTATAAGATAAAGCCATAAACATGTGTATCCGAGTCTTCTATCAAAAGTTACAGCTATTTCTATGAAGTTGTAAAAAAACGCTTTCTTTCACCAAGACAGTGCGTTTCTCACTGTTACATGCATTTGAATGGGGAACTCGACCGAAACAAAGTATAGGTTTTCATTATGTGAATAACTTGGAAATCTTAGCTCAAACAGCTGCAAAACCTCTTTTCCCAGCACGGGAACCTTGAGTTCTATAAGATAAAGCCATAAACATGTGTATCCGAGTCTTCTATCAAAAGTTACAGCTATTTCTATGAAGTTGTACAAAAACGCTTTCTTTCGCCAAGACAGTGCGTTTCTCACTGTTACATGCATTTGAATGGGGAACTCGACCGAAACAAAGTATAGGTTTTCATTATGTGAATAACTTGGAAATCTTAGCTCAAACAGCTGCAAAACCTGTTTTCCCAGCACGGGAACCTTGAGTTCTATAGGATAAAGCCATAAACATGTGTATCCGAGTCTTCTATCAAAAGTTACAGCTATTTCTATGAAGTTGTACAAAAACGCTTTCTTTCGCCAAGACAGTGCGTTTCTCACTGTTACATGCATTTGAATGGGGAACTCGACCGAAACAAAGTATAGGTTTTCATTATGTGAATAACTTGGAAATCTTAGCTCAAACAGCTGCAAAACCTGTTTCCCAGCACGGGAACCTTGAGTTCTATAAGATAAAGCCATAAACATGTGTATCCGAGTCTTCTATCAAAAGTTACAGCTATTTCTATGAAGTTGTAAAAAAACGCTTTCTTTCACCAAGACAGTGCGTTTCTCACTGTTACATGCATTTGAATGGGGAACTCGACCGAAACAAAGTATAGGTTTTCATTATGTGAATAACTTGGAAATCTTAGCTCAAACAGCTGCAAAACCTGTTTTCCCAGCACGGGAACCTTGAGTTCTATAAGATAAAGCCATAAACATGTGTATCCGAGTCTTCTATCAAAAGTTACAGCTATTTCTATGAAGTTGTACAAAAACGCTTTCTTTCGCCAAGACAGTGCGTTTCTCACTGTTACATGCATTTGAATGGGGATCTCGACCGAAACAAAGTATAGGTTTTCATTATGTGAATAACTTGGAAATCTTAGCTCAAACAGCTGCAAAACCTGTTTTCCCAGCACGGGAACCTTGAGTTCTATAAGATAAAGCCATAAACATGTGTATCCGAGTCTTCTATCAAAAGTTACAACTATTTCTATGAAGTTGTACAAAAACGCTTTCTTTCGCCAAGACAGTGCGTTTCTCACTGTTACATGCATTTGAATGGGGAACTCGACCGAAACAAAGTATAGGTTTTCATTATGTGAATAACTTGGAAATCTTAGCTCAAACAGCTGCAAAACCTGTTTTCCCAGCACGGGAACCTTGAGTTCTATAAGATAAAGCCATAAACATGTGTATCCGAGTCTTCTATCAAAAGTTACAGCTATTTCTATGAAGTTGTACAAAAACGCTTTCTTTCGCCAAGACAGTGCGTTTCTCACTGTTACATGCATTTGAATGGGGAACTCGACCGAAACAAAGTATAGGTTTTCATTATGTGAATAACTTGGAAATCTTAGCTCAAACAGCTGCAAAACCTGTTTTCCCAGCACGGGAACCTTGAGTTCTATAAGATAAAGCCATAAACATGTGTATCCGAGTCTTCTATCAAAAGTTACAGCTATTTCTATGAAGTTGTACAAAAACGCTTTCTTTCGCCAAGACAGTGCGTTTCTCACTGTTACATGCATTTGAATGGGGATCTCGACCGAAACAAAGTATAGGTTTTCATTATGTGAATAACTTGGAAATCTTAGCTCAAACAGCTGCAAAACCTGTTTTCCCAGCACGGGAACCTTGAGTTCTATAAGATAAAGCCATAAACATGTGTATCCGAGTCTTCTATCAAAAGTTACAGCTATTTCTATGAAGTTGTGTGTTAAGAGAATTTTTATTTTAGTTAAATCATTAAAGTATAATCAAGTAGAAACAAGTATGCCTTATAATCAAGTGTTTATATATTTTCACACGGTAAAGCTTACTGTTGAAAAGAACACAATGTATTCCTTGCTTAAGTGTGTGAGATGTTTGACAAAGACAGGATATACATGCATTCTTTACTTCAGTGTCTGCGATGTCAGATAAGCATGAATACTGCTGTGTCGTTGTTTTTCAGTTTGTGTGCAGAAGTTAGATAGCTAAGACAATGCCTGAGCTCTCCCCTCTTCAGTTGAAAGAGGAAGTACTATGTAACCCATTTTGCCTTATAAATAAAGCGAGTAAACGGTGCTCGGTGTGTTAGTCTGCTCAGAGACTCTCACCCGTGCGCACGTCTTTGAAACTCTGAGTCGGTCTGCCAGTGTCTCATTTCTCTCTTACTGTGCTTTTACAAATGTCAACCCCTTGACATTTAATTGGTCCTTCGTAGCCGGAGAACTGACTGTTATTTTTAACGTCTAGTTTTCCATAGACGGTCTCCATCGGATCCTGACGTCGTGACGCCTGCGCTGGAAGAAATCTGATCAGTAAAACGAAAAACCCGGACACGTGAATTCGATCTCCGGTCAGCGTTCGGCCTTCACGACTCCAGGACCCGATGAGCACCGGATCCAAAAACGCAGCGCCACAGTAGAGGTGAATATGACACGCATTCCACCAAGCGCTAAAATACGTTGATATTGAGATTTTCCTTTAAGTAGTGTGTAAACCTAGGTACGCCGACAGATCTCAGTGTCCATGCGGGACTAGGAAGACGACAGGCAAGAGCGAAATTCTAGAAAAATCGCTATTAAAAGTTCCGGTCGCTCTGGGAGTGGCTGTAACGGAACAGGTTTCCGGTCACTCAAGAAGAGTGGCTGAAGGTGAAGGTGTTACACAAATAAATAGGCCTACGGAAAATCTCAATAAAAATCATAGAAACGCGCTTTGTTTGTGAGGAGTGAGTTGTTTTTACGACCCAATACGCGGTCGAACCACTTCTCAAACTGTTTTCCTGTGAACACTCACGTATTGGTAAAGGTGAAAAGGGTTGTGCTTCATCACGTAAAATCGATAACCGCTCTCTCAATTAGTGAGAGAGTAGAAGGCTGTTATCGAAAACCCATTCTCACTTTTTCATGCCAAAGGTGTCACAGTTCTGACGTAATTAGTTCAAAATGGGTAACTCTAAAACTAAAGTAAAATTAACAGCAGACGAAGAGTGGTTAGAAAAAACTGTTCAAATGCAGGAATAGTCAGTGCAAAAAGGTGGAGAAATCCACATAAAATATATTGTCCAGCTTGGCAAGGCAAATGCACCCCTGATTCAATAAATGCTTTAAAAACCGCTTTGCAAAAAGAGTTATATGTGGAAAAAAGTCAAAAGCCAAACCAGCAGTTGTAATATATGTGAAAGGTGTGCCGTTAAAAATGTTTTGAGACACAGGAGCTTGTAGAACTGTCTTAACTGTAGAAGTCCCAAATGTAACATTCTCAAAAAACACTATAATTGTGAAATCAGCCTCAGGACATGTGACAAAACAGTATCTAACCGATCCCCTTTTTATGTCACATAGAGATAGTGGCCGTGGCTGCAAAAATCAGTGCATTTATGACCCATCATGCCCAGATTGTATGAAATAAATAAAAGGAAATCATTCATATGAAGACCTTTTCTATAAAAAAGAGAGATGCATAAGGTAGATTAAGGCTGTGTCATTGTTCAGCCAAGGAAAGTGTGTGAAAAGATAAATGTTTCCATCCTGGAGGGTGAGTGAGACTGCAGCTCACTCACGGTCCCTGATGGATACAAAATAAAATATAATAATCTGAAGGTTGGATCTGAGATGAGGCAAACAGAAGACCAGTCTAAAAGTAGGCACAAACCTGTTAAGAGAAAAAAGCAAATCTTGTACAGATTGGATGAACTATAAATTATCTGTTTGCCGAGTAAGATGATCCTAACTATTAAATTGGCTCAGTAATAATATAGTGATATACACTAATAAAATATTGTAATACACTATTGTTATTATATAGAGAGAAAAAGATGATAATAATTAATAAAAATATAATATTAATATTGACAAGAAGTATCTTAGCCAGTATGATGTGAGATGGACAATTGTTATGAAGAAGTCTGCATCAAGCTTAAAGGTTTGCTCAAACTCAGTATAATGACATATGAGATGAAGAAAATAAAAGCAATATCTAAACCAATTAGGTGCATAGAGGCACTTAACCTGCTTGAAAACCTGTCATTTATCCTAGATAAATATTACTGAGATACAGAGCACATCTATAATAACAACTAATAAGCCAAACCCTGTAGATAATAACTAAACCTACAGGATTATGAAGCTGAATTAAATGTGTGGACACCGCTAAGTTGATAAGCATGTTACACATTTTCTTTTATTTTTATTGGTTCTTTTTTTTAGAGCAGAGGCTGCATGCTGTTAAAAGCGAACACATACAGCTGTCTGTGAGCTCAGTTTCCCCTCACACTTCTGCTTTGTTTCTGGCAGCATTTTTCTTTGTCTCTTTGTATCCTGACTCATGTACGTTTTTGTTTTGTTTGATTATTTTGTTAGTTTGGAAACAAATTTGTGCCAATACTTGTGGATTATGGTGACACATAGTGATTAGACATATGATTTACAAATGCCCAGTTTTAGAACTGTGAGCTATGAACAATGCAAAGTTTAGGAAATAATATATATACAAAACAAAAAACTTCAAAGTTTGAAATATGTAAGATGTGTGAATTCTTTGAAAAACTAGAAGGTATCTAAAATTGCCTCAAGTGAAAATGAAATTCTCTAATGACACTCTGATAGTTAGGTCAGCATAAGGGCCAGAAGGCCTGTGAAACCACAATATCCTTTGAGTGCAGAAGCAAAGGAAAGAATTAGGCCAGTAATTGCAGACATGCAGAAAGCAGGTATTCTCGTGAAAACTAATAAAGCCACGTGTAATACACCAATTCTTCCAGTAAAAAAGACCTAGCAGTAAAAAAGACAAAGTACAATGGACTCCAGAAGCAGAAAAAGCTTTCGTTGATTTGAAAATAGCACTGCAGACATGTACCGTCTTAGCATTACCAGACTATGGAAAACCTTTCGTTCTCCATGTTGATGGTGCAGGAGGGTATATGAAAGCAGTCTTAACTCAAGCTTTTGGAGAAAAACAACGTCCATTAGCTTTCTACTCATGCAAACTTGACTCTGTAGCTGCTGGATTACCTACCTGTGTTCAGGCATGCGCAGCAGCAGCAGAGGCAGTTAAAAAATGTGCAGACATTGTTCTAGGACATAAATTGATCATCAAAGTCCCACATGCAGTGACCTCTATTTTGCTCCAAGCGAACCTCTCTTTCCTCACGCATGCAAGACAACTTTCTTATGTGGGGATTCTACTTACACAATCACACATAAAAATAGAGAAGTGTGGCCAGCTAAACCCAAGTACACTTTTGCCGATTTCTCTGGACGGAGAACAACACTGTTGCATTCAAAAATTAGAGGAAGATACAAAACCTCGCACTGATATATACAGCTCCCCCCAGAGCAGTTTCAGTAATGTTTTTGTGGACGGCTCAGCGTCAAAAGACATTCACGGTAGAAATTGTGTGGGTTATGCGGTCACAACTGTTGATAAAGTGATAGAAGCAAAAGCTCTCAGCTCCTCAAACTCTGCTCAAAGCGCAGAACTAACCGCAGTCATCAGAGCATGTACTTTGTATAAGGGTCAAAGTGTTAATGTTTACACAGACAGTCAATATGTCTATTCAGCAGTTCATCATTTCGCTAAAATATGGCATAACAGAGGAATGACAACTTCCTCAGGCAACACAGTTCAACATGCAAACCTTCTAAAAAAGCTATTAGAAGTAATAACGTTGCCAAAAGAATTAGCACTATGCAAATGTGCAGCTCATCAAAAGGATGACACAGAAATTACGAGAGGAAATAACTTTGCTGACAAAGCAGCAAAAGCAGCTGCAGAAAAACAAATTGATGTTTTAACAACAGAAACCATAGATCTAATACCTTTAGAAATACTAGCAGATGCACAGAAAACAGCATCGCTGAGTGAACAAAAATCTTGGTTGAAAGATGGAGCAGAATTAAAAGACAACCTCATGATGTGTAATGGCAAACCAGTGCTTCCAAAATCTTTGCATAGAACTGCTGCTTTAGTGACACATGGGAAAACTCATGTGTCATCAGGAGGGATGATTAATATTCTTAATAAACAATTCTATACAAAAAATTTTGAAAGTTCAGCACAAGAGTTTATCAGAACATGTATGATTTGCCAAAGACACAACGCACAGGGAAATCTACGTCCAAAGCGAGGGCATTTCCCTATACCACCGCATCCATTTCACACTGTCCACATGGATTTCATAGAATTAAATGAATCACAATCCTCCAAATATGCACTTGTGATAATTGATGTATTTTCCAAGTGGCCAGAAATATACCCAGTGAAAAAAGCAGATGCAATATCAGTAGCAAAATGTCTATGTAATCATTTTATTCCAACGTACGGTATTCCATCTCTGATAAGATCAGACAATGGCACACATTTTGTAAATGAAGTAATAAGTAAAGTTTCTGAAGCTTTAGGCTTCAGCATAAAACATCACTGTTCTTATCATCCACAAAGTGCAGGATTAGTCGAGAGAACTAACGGCACAATTAAACAAAGGTTGAGGAAATGTATGGAAGAGACTAAAAAACCTTGGCCTGAATGTCTAAGCTTGGTTAAATTATGGATGAGAATAACTCAAGGAACAGGTGGTCTAACGCCATTTGAAATCGTACATGGCAGACATTTTCCACTCCCCATAATGAGTGAGCCAATTAATAAATCTATTGCAGAAACAACAATGGCAGAATGGATGACAAAACTATTTGAGAATAAAGAAGTGAGATTAAGCAATCAACTGCCGAGTGACTTTTCTTCAGTTTCTTGCAGGTTGAACCCCGGTGATTGGATTCTGATTAAAGTCCTCCAGCGGAAAAACTGGAGTGCTCCAAAGTGGGAAGGTCCCTTCCAGGTGCTACTTACCACACCCACAGCGTGTAAGATAGCCGAACGAGTTTCGTGGATTCATCAATCCCACGTGAAGAAAGTGTTTGCACCACAATAAGACGCCGGTTCCCCTGACTCTTACGTGAACCCCTGCTGGAGGACAGGGCTGAACGGGTTTCCCGCCCTGTGCTTCCTCGGCAGTGCTACTCACGTGGGAGCTCGGGTGTGCCTGGTCGCCCTGAAGATCAGACTGACCTATCCCACCGAAGAGCAGAACCAATAATAACACCAGGGACGCCTGAATAAAATCTCAACAAGATGACTGAGGAAAACAACCTGATAAATCCAGAAGAAGAACCAGCTTCAGAATCAATGCTAGCACCAGTTCCAGCCCCAAAGCTGTTGTGCTTGGGCGCTTGTGACATCAAACGAAAACTACTCATGTGCTACATATTCTGTCTAATGGCTATCCTCCTGATGACGACACTCTTTTGGTTGATGCCCAGTGGAACCCACAAGACAGTACCAATTATTCTCCGACCTAAGAGGTGGACCCACGACAACTCGCACCTGAAGGAGATAGACAAAGAACACAACCACCCGTGGCTGAACAATGCATGGTACCGGTATGTCCATGACAGAGTGCACAGAGAAGACAATGCCACAAACTGCTATGTCTGCTCACATATGCCCACGACAGCACTCCATGCCACAGTGTATGGAAAACCCCGAACCAAGGCTGAAGCACTCTGCATATATGACAAAGCCATTACCGGGACCTGATCAACACCAGGAAAACCTGTGATGGTGATAGGTGGATCCATAAAGGACCAAAACAGCAACACATGCCACAACACTACACAATATATAGTCCCACAGAGTGTAAAGTCTCTAATCTACAACATAACAAACTGCACCCACCAGTACCCAAATATAAACTACACCTGCAATGAAGCCTACTGGGTGCATATAAACGTCAGCCATAGAAAACTGAAATCATTCTCAGTTGTTTTGCCACCTGACATACAACACCCAGTGTGCTTTAACTTCACAGGAGCAACCGGACAAACAGGTACGCCCCAGGGTCTGAAGAAATTAGGACAAAACCGAAACTGCTCCATGATCCTGGCGGCACCAGATTGGGATGGCATCGGCTCATCAACAGGTACATACTGGGTACAGGGCGCAGCTTGGGCGTGTGGCCTGAAAGTCTATTTCATGCTGCCACCAAACAGCACCGGACTCTGTGCCCCTGTTCTGGTATCTGACCACACCTTTAAGATGTCAGTGAACAGCAACACCAGAGCTAAACGTAACACAGGCCTCAAGCCCCATGATCCATATCTTGGTTCTGATGTACCAGATGACTTCAAACTCTGGACCAAGAGCCAGAAGGTAATACACGCTTTGTTTCCATGGATAGGAGTAGGGAAACACGCACTATAGATAGAAACCCTGGACTATCGTTTTGGATTATTTTTAAATGCTTCAACCCGCATTAATCAAGGACAGAATGAAGAAATTGATGCAATTCGCATCACTGTCATGCAGCACCGAGTGGCTTTAGACATCATTCTCGCAGAGAAAGGTGGTCTCTGCGTATTGTTTAACACTACATGTTGTACCTACATACCTGATAACATCCATTCATTAAACATGACAAATGCTTTGAATGTTTTGAAACAACTGAGAGACGCTCAGCAGCAGGACTACGTTACCGATACTCAAGGTTGGTGGGACTGGCTGCTGAGCGGCTCTTGGAAATCTCTACTGATTAAAGGCCTGTTGGCCCTTTTCAGTGTGATGTTACTATTTTGCCTTTTCATTGCTTGTATTATCCCATGTCTGAGAAGCATAATGACAAACATGTTCAAGCGTATGTTAGGAAACCATGTCTTGGCTCAGTCAGTTATGGAGGATCCCTATCGTCAGTATGATATGCTGAGTGTGAGAGAGAGAGAAGAAAATCTCTATGACAATCTTGACAAGCTTGTTGTTTAATTATTTCACTGAATGACGTGCAAGTTGAAAATGTGACTAACAAGTGACTATGCATTGAGTAAAATATGTGAAATATATTAACATCAGGAGGGAATGTTAAGAGAATTTTTATTTTAGTTAAATCATTAAAGTATAATCAAGTAGAAACAAGTATGCCTTATAATCAAGTGTTTATATATTTTCACACGGTAAAGCTTACTGTTGAAAAGAACACAATGTATTCCTTGCTTAAGTGTGTGAGATGTTTGACAAAGACAGGATATACATGCATTCTTTACTTCAGTGTCTGCGATGTCAGATAAGCATGAATACTGCTGTGTCGTTGTTTTTCAGTTTGTGTGCAGAAGTTAGATAGCTAAGACAATGCCTGAGCTCTCCCCTCTTCAGTTGAAAGAGGAAGTACTATGTAACCCATTTTGCCTTATAAATAAAGCGAGTAAACGGTGCTCGGTGTGTTAGTCTGCTCAGAGACTCTCACCCGTGCGCACGTCTTTGAAACTCTGAGTCGGTCTGCCAGTGTCTCATTTCTCTCTTACTGTGCTTTTACAAATGTCAACCCCTTGACATTGTGAAAAAACGCTTTCTTTCACCAAGACAGTGCGTTTCTCACTGTTACATGCATTTGAATGGGGAACTCGACCGAAACAAAGTATAGGTTTTCATTATGTGAATAACTTGGAAATCTTAGCTCAAACAGCTGCAAAACCTGTTTTCCCAGCACGGGAACCTTGAGTTCTATAAGATAAAGCCATAACCATGTGTATCCGAGTCTTCTATCAAAAGTTACAGCTATTTCTATGAAGTTGTACAAAAACGCTTTCTTTCGCCAAGACAGTGCGTTTCTCACTGTTACATGCATTTGAATGGGGAACTCGACCGAAACAAAGTATAGGTTTTCATTATGTGAATAACTTGGAAATCTTAGCTCAAACAGCTGCAAAACCTGTTTTCCCAGCACGGGAACCTTGAGTTCTATAAGATAAAGCCATAAACATGTGTATCCGAGTCTTCTATCAAAAGTTACAACTATTTCTATGAAGTTGTACAAAAACGCTTTCTTTCGCCAAGACAGTGCGTTTCTCACTGTTACATGCATTTGAATGGGGAACTCGACCGAAACAAAGTATAGGTTTTCATTATGTGAATAACTTGGAAATCTTAGCTCAAACAGCTGCAAAACCTGTTTTCCCAGCACGGGAACCTTGAGTTCTATAAGATAAAGCCATAAACATGTGTATCCGAGTCTTCTATCAAAAGTTACAGCTATTTCTATGAAGTTGTACAAAAACGCTTTCTTTCGCCAAGACAGTGCGTTTCTCACTGTTACATGCATTTGAATGGGGAACTCGACCGAAACAAAGTATAGGTTTTCATTATGTGAATAACTTGGAAATCTTAGCTCAAACAGCTGCAAAACCTGTTTTCCCAGCACGGGAACCTTGAGTTCTATAAGATAAAGCCATAAACATGTGTATCCGAGTCTTCTATCAAAAGTTACAGCTATTTCTATGAAGTTGTACAAAAACGCTTTCTTTCGCCAAGACAGTGCGTTTCTCACTGTTACATGCATTTGAATGGGGAACTCGACCGAAACAAAGTATAGGTTTTCATTATGTGAATAACTTGGAAATCTTAGCTCAAACAGCTGCAAAACCTGTTTTCCCAGCACGGGAACCTTGAGTTCTATAAGATAAAGCCATAAACATGTGTATCCGAGTCTTCTATCAAAAGTTACAGCTATTTCTATGAAGTTGTGAAAAAACGCTTTCTTTCACCAAGACAGTGCGTTTCTCACTGTTACATGCATTTGAATGGGGAACTCGACCGAAACAAAGTATAGGTTTTCATTATGTGAATAACTTGGAAATCTTAGCTCAAACAGCTGCAAAACCTGTTTTCCCAGCACGGGAACCTTGAGTTCTATAAGATAAAGCCATAACCATGTGTATCCGAGTCTTCTATCAAAAGTTACAGCTATTTATAAGAAGTTGTACAAAAACGCTTTCTTTCGCCAAGACAGTGCGTTTCTCACTGTTACATGCATTTGAATGGGGAACTCGACCGAAACAAAGTATAGGTTTTCATTATGTGAATAACTTGGAAATCTTAGCTCAAACAGCTGCAAAACCTGTTTTCCCAGCACGGGAACCTTGAGTTCTATAAGATAAAGCCATAAACATGTGTATCCGAGTCTTCTATCAAAAGTTACAGCTATTTCTATGAAGTTGTACAAAAACGCTTTCTTTCGCCAAGACAGTGCGTTTCTCACTGTTACATGCATTTGAATGGGGAACTCGACCGAAACAAAGTATAGGTTTTCATTATGTGAATAACTTGGAAATCTTAGCTCAAACAGCTGCAAAACCTGTTTTCCCAGCACGGGAACCTTGAGTTCTATAACATAAAGCCATAAACATGTGTATCCGAGTCTTCTATCAAAAGTTACAGCTATTTCTATGAAGTTGTACAAAAACGCTTTCTTTCGCCAAGACAGTGCGTTTCTCACTGTTACATGCATTTGAATGGGGAACTCGACCGAAACAAAGTATAGGTTTTCATTATGTGAATAACTTGGAAATCTTAGCTCAAACAGCTGCAAAACCTCTTTTCCCAGCACGGGAACCTTGAGTTCTATAAGATAAAGCCATAAACATGTGTATCCGAGTCTTCTATCAAAAGTTACAGCTATTTCTATGAAGTTGTACAAAAACGCTTTCTTTCGCCAAGACAGTGCGTTTCTCACTGTTACATGCATTTGAATGGGGAACTCGACCGAAACAAAGTATAGGTTTTCATTATGTGAATAACTTGGAAATCTTAGCTCAAACAGCTGCAAAACCTGTTTTCCCAGCACGGGAACCTTGAGTTCTATAGGATAAAGCCATAAACATGTGTATCCGAGTCTTCTATCAAAAGTTACAGCTATTTCTATGAAGTTGTACAAAAACGCTTTCTTTCGCCAAGACAGTGCGTTTCTCACTGTTACATGCATTTGAATGGGGAACTCAACCGAAACAAAGTATAGGTTTTCATTATGTGAATAACTTGGAAATCTTAGCTCAAACAGCTGCAAAACCTGTTTCCCAGCACGGGAACCTTGAGTTCTATAAGATAAAGCCATAAACATGTGTATCCGAGTCTTCTATCAAAAGTTACAGCTATTTCTATGAAGTTGTAAAAAAACGCTTTCTTTCACCAAGACAGTGCGTTTCTCACTGTTACATGCATTTGAATGGGGAACTCGACCGAAACAAAGTATAGGTTTTCATTATGTGAATAACTTGGAAATCTTAGCTCAAACAGCTGCAAAACCTGTTTTCCCAGCACGGGAACCTTGAGTTCTATAAGATAAAGCCATAAACATGTGTATCCGAGTCTTCTATCAAAAGTTACAGCTATTTCTATGAAGTTGTACAAAAACGCTTTCTTTCGCC
Organism: Astatotilapia calliptera; assembly: GCF_964374335.1. Classification (NCBI taxonomy): domain Eukaryota; kingdom Metazoa; phylum Chordata; class Actinopteri; order Cichliformes; family Cichlidae; genus Astatotilapia; species Astatotilapia calliptera. The sequence continues at coordinate 30,957,898 of NC_137439.1, forward strand.
AAGACAGTGCGTTTCTCACTGTTACATGCATTTGAATGGGGATCTCGACCGAAACAAAGTATAGGTTTTCATTATGTGAATAACTTGGAAATCTTAGCTCAAACAGCTGCAAAACCTGTTTTCCCAGCACGGGAACCTTGAGTTCTATAAGATAAAGCCATAAACATGTGTATCCGAGTCTTCTATCAAAAGTTACAACTATTTCTATGAAGTTGTACAAAAACGCTTTCTTTCGCCAAGACAGTGCGTTTCTCACTGTTACATGCATTTGAATGGGGAACTCGACCGAAACAAAGTATAGGTTTTCATTATGTGAATAACTTGGAAATCTTAGCTCAAACAGCTGCAAAACCTGTTTTCCCAGCACGGGAACCTTGAGTTCTATAAGATAAAGCCATAAACATGTGTATCCGAGTCTTCTATCAAAAGTTACAGCTATTTCTATGAAGTTGTACAAAAACGCTTTCTTTCGCCAAGACAGTGCGTTTCTCACTGTTACATGCATTTGAATGGGGAACTCGACCGAAACAAAGTATAGGTTTTCATTATGTGAATAACTTGGAAATCTTAGCTCAAACAGCTGCAAAACCTGTTTTCCCAGCACGGGAACCTTGAGTTCTATAAGATAAAGCCATAAACATGTGTATCCGAGTCTTCTATCAAAAGTTACAGCTATTTCTATGAAGTTGTACAAAAACGCTTTCTTTCGCCAAGACAGTGCGTTTCTCACTGTTACATGCATTTGAATGGGGAACTCGACCGAAACAAAGTATAGGTTTTCATTATGTGAATAACTTGGAAATCTTAGCTCAAACATCTGCAAATCCTGTTTTCCCAGCACGGGAACCTTGAGTTCTATAAGATAAAGCCATAAACATGTGTATCCGAGTCTTCTATCAAAAGTTACAGCTATTTCTATGAAGTTGTACAAAAACGCTTTCTTTCGCCAAGACAGTGCGTTTCTCACTGTTACATGCATTTGAATGGGGAACTCGACCGAAACAAAGTATAGGTTTTCATTATGTGAATAACTTGGAAATCTTAGGTCAAACAGCTGCAAAACCTGTTTTCCCAGCACGGGAACCTTGAGTTCTATAAGATAAAGCCATAAACATGTGTATCCGAGTCTTCTATCAAAAGTTACAGCTATTTCTATGAAGTTGTACAAAAACGCTTTCTTTCGCCAAGACAGTGCGTTTCTCACTGTTACATGCATTTGAATGGGGAACTCGACCGAAACAAAGTATAGGTTTTCATTATGTGAATAACTTGGAAATCTTAGCTCAAACAGCTGCAAAACCTGCTTTCCCAGCACGGGAACCTTGAGTTCTATAAGATAAAGCCATAAACATGTGTATCCGAGTCTTCTATCAAAAGTTACAGCTATTTCTATGAAGTTGTACAAAAACGCTTTCTTTCGCCAAGACAGTGCGTTTCTCACTGTTACATGCATTTGAATGGGGAACTCGACCGAAACAAAGTATAGGTTTTCATTATGTGAATAACTTGGAAATCTTAGCTCAAACAGCTGCAAAACCTGTTTTCCCAGCACGGGAACCTTGAGTTCTATAAGATAAAGCCATAAACATGTGTATCCGAGTCTTCTATCAAAAGTTACAGCTATTTCTATGAAGTTGTAAAAAAACGCTTTCTTTCACCAAGACAGTGCGTTTCTCACTGTTACATGCATTTGAATGGGGAACTCGACCGAAACAAAGTATAGGTTTTCATTATGTGAATAACTTGGAAATCTTAGCTCAAACAGCTGCAAAACCTGTTTTCCCAGCACGGGAACCTTGAGTTCTATAAGATAAAGCCATAAACATGTGTATCCGAGTCTTCTATCAAAAGTTACAGCTATTTCTATGAAGTTGTACAAAAACGCTTTCTTTCGCCAAGACAGTGCGTTTCTCACTGTTACATGCATTTGAATGGGGAACTCGACCGAAACAAAGTATAGGTTTTCATTATGTGAATAACTTGGAAATCTTAGCTCAAACATCTGCAAATCCTGTTTTCCCAGCACGGGAACCTTGAGTTCTATAAGATAAAGCCATAAACATGTGTATCCGAGTCTTCTATCAAAAGTTACAGCTATTTCTATGAAGTTGTACAAAAACGCTTTCTTTCGCCAAGACAGTGCGTTTCTCACTGTTACATGCATTTGAATGGGGAACTCGACCGAAACAAAGTATAGGTTTTCATTATGTGAATAACTTGGAAATCTTAGGTCAAACAGCTGCAAAACCTGTTTTCCCAGCACGGGAACCTTGAGTTCTATAAGATAAAGCCATAAACATGTGTATCCGAGTCTTCTATCAAAAGTTACAGCTATTTCTATGAAGTTGTACAAAAACGCTTTCTTTCGCCAAGACAGTGCGTTTCTCACTGTTACATGCATTTGAATGGGGAACTCGACCGAAACAAAGTATAGGTTTTCATTATGTGAATAACTTGGAAATCTTAGCTCAAACAGCTGCAAAACCTGCTTTCCCAGCACGGGAACCTTGAGTTCTATAAGATAAAGCCATAAACATGTGTATCCGAGTCTTCTATCAAAAGTTACAGCTATTTCTATGAAGTTGTACAAAAACGCTTTCTTTCGCCAAGACAGTGCGTTTCTCACTGTTACATGCATTTGAATGGGGAACTCGACCGAAACAAAGTATAGGTTTTCATTATGTGAATAACTTGGAAATCTTAGCTCAAACAGCTGCAAAACCTGTTTTCCCAGCACGGGAACCTTGAGTTCTATAAGATAAAGCCATAAACATGTGTATCCGAGTCTTCTATCAAAAGTTACAGCTATTTCTATGAAGTTGTAAAAAACACGCTTTCTTTCACCAAGACAGTGCGTTTCTCACTGTTACATGCATTTGAATGGGGAACTCGACCGAAACAAAGTATAGGTTTTCATTATGTGAATAACTTGGAAATCTTAGCTCAAACAGCTGCAAAACCTGTTTTCCCAGCACGGGAACCTTGAGTTCTATAAGATAAAGCCATAAACATGTGTATCCGAGTCTTCTATCAAAAGTTACAGCTATTTCTATGAAGTTGTAAAAAACACGCTTTCTTTCACCAAGACAGTGCGTTTCTCACTGTTACATGCATTTGAATGGGGAACTCGACCGAAACAAAGTATAGGTTTTCATTATGTGAATAACTTGGAAATCTTAGCTCAAACAGCTGCAAAACCTGTTTTCCCAGCACGGGAACCTTGAGTTCTATAAGATAAAGCCATAAACATGTGTATCCGAGTCTTCTATCAAAAGTTACAGCTATTTATAAGAAGTTGTACAAAAACGCTTTCTTTCGCCAAGACAGTGCGTTTCTCACTGTTACATGCATTTGAATGGGGAACTCGACCGAAACAAAGTATAGGTTTTCATTATGTGAATAACTTGGAAATCTTAGCTCAAACAGCTGCAAAACCTGTTTTCCCAGCACGGGAACCTTGAGTTCTATAAGATAAAGCCATAAACATGTGTATCCGAGTCTTCTATCAAAAGTTACAGCTATTTCTATGAAGTTGTACAAAAACGCTTTCTTTCGCCAAGACAGTGCGTTTCTCACTGTTACATGCATTTGAATGGGGAACTCGACCGAAACAAAGTATAGGTTTTCATTATGTGAATAACTTGGAAATCTTAGCTCAAACAGCTGCAAAACCTCTTTTCCCAGCACGGGAACCTTGAGTTCTATAAGATAAAGCCATAAACATGTGTATCCGAGTCTTCTATCAAAAGTTACAGCTATTTCTATGAAGTTGTACAAAAACGCTTTCTTTCGCCAAGACAGTGCGTTTCTCACTGTTACATGCATTTGAATGGGGAACTCGACCGAAACAAAGTATAGGTTTTCATTATGTGAATAACTTGGAAATCTTAGCTCAAACAGCTGCAAAACCTGTTTTCCCAGCACGGGAACCTTGAGTTCTATAAGATAAAGCCATAAACATGTGTATCCGAGTCTTCTATCAAAAGTTACAGCTATTTCTATGAAGTTGTAAAAAAACGCTTTCTTTCACCAAGACAGTGCGTTTCTCACTGTTACATGCATTTGAATGGGGAACTCGACCGAAACAAAGTATAGGTTTTCATTATGTGAATAACTTGGAAATCTTAGCTCAAACAGCTGCAAAACCTGTTTTCCCAGCACGGGAACCTTGAGTTCTATAAGATAAAGCCATAAACATGTGTATCCGAGTCTTCTATCAAAAGTTACAGCTATTTATATGAAGTTGTACAAAAACGCTTTCTTTCGCCAAGACAGTGCGTTTCTCACTGTTACATGCATTTGAATGGGGATCTCGACCGAAAGAAAGTATAGGTTTTCATTATGTGAATAACTTGGAAATCTTAGCTCAAACAGCTGCAAAACCTGTTTTCCCAGCACGGGAACCTTGAGTTCTATAAGATAAAGCCATAAACATGTGTATCCGAGTCTTCTATCAAAAGTTACAGCTATTTATATGAAGTTGTACAAAAACGCTTTCTTTCGCCAAGACAGTGCGTTTCTCACTGTTACATGCATTTGAATGGGGAACTCGACCGAAACAAAGTATAGGTTTTCATTATGTGAATAACTTGGAAATCTTAGCTCAAACATCTGCAAATCCTGTTTTCCCAGCACGGGAACCTTGAGTTCTATAAGATAAAGCCATAAACATGTGTATCCGAGTCTTCTATCAAAAGTTACAGCTATTTCTATGAAGTTGTACAAAAACGCTTTCTTTCGCCAAGACAGTGCGTTTCTCACTGTTACATGCATTTGAATGAGGAAGTCGACCGAAACAAAGTATAGGTTTTCATTATGTGAATAACTTGGAAATCTTAGCTCAAACAGCTGCAAAACCTGTTTTCCCAGCACGGGAACCTTGAGTTCTATAAGATAAAGCCATAAACATGTGTATCCGAGTCTTCTATCAAAAGTTACAGCTATTTCTATGAAGTTGTACAAAAACGCTTTCTTTCGCCAAGACAGTGCGTTTCTCACTGTTACATGCATTTGAATGGGGAACTCGACCGAAACAAAGTATAGGTTTTCATTATGTGAATAACTTGGAAATCTTAGCTCAAACAGCTGCAAAACCTCTTTTCCCAGCACGGGAACCTTGAGTTCTATAAGATAAAGCCATAAACATGTGTATCCGAGTCTTCTATCAAAAGTTACAGCTATTTCTATGAAGTTGTACAAAAACGCTTTCTTTCGCCAAGACAGTGCGTTTCTCACTGTTACATGCATTTGAATGGGGAACTCGACCGAAACAAAGTATAGGTTTTCATTATGTGAATAACTTGGAAATCTTAGCTCAAACAGCTGCAAAACCTGTTTTCCCAGCACGGGAACCTTGAGTTCTATAAGATAAAGCCATAAACATGTGTATCCGAGTCTTCTATCAAAAGTTACAGCTATTTATATGAAGTTGTACAAAAACGCTTTCTTTCGCCAAGACAGTGCGTTTCTCACTGTTACATGCATTTGAATGGGGAACTCGACCGAAACAAAGTATAGGTTTTCATTATGTGAATAACTTGGAAATCTTAGCTCAAACATCTGCAAATCCTGTTTTCCCAGCACGGGAACCTTGAGTTCTATAAGATAAAGCCATAAACATGTGTATCCGAGTCTTCTATCAAAAGTTACAGCTATTTCTATGAAGTTGTACAAAAACGCTTTCTTTCGCCAAGACAGTGCGTTTCTCACTGTTACATGCATTTGAATGAGGAAGTCGACCGAAACAAAGTATAGGTTTTCATTATGTGAATAACTTGGAAATCTTAGCTCAAACAGCTGCAAAACCTGTTTTCCCAGCACGGGAACCTTGAGTTCTATAAGATAAAGCCATAAACATGTGTATCCGAGTCTTCTATCAAAGGTTACAGCTATTTCTATGAAGTTGTAAAAAAACGCTTTCTTTCACCAAGACAGTGCGTTTCTCACTGTTACATGCATTTGAATGGGGAACTCGACCGAAACAAAGTATAGGTTTTCATTATGTGAATAACTTGGAAATCTTAGCTCAAACAGCTGCAAAACCTGTTTTCCCAGCACGGGAACCTTGAGTTCTATAAGATAAAGCCATAAACATGTGTATCCGAGTCTTCTATCAAAAGTTACAGCTATTTCTATGAAGTTGTACAAAAACGCTTTCTTTCGCCAAGACAGTGCGTTTCTCACTGTTACATGCATTTGAATGGGGAACTCGACCGAAACAAAGTATAGGTTTTCATTATGTGAATAACTTGGAAATCTTAGCTCAAACATCTGCAAATCCTGTTTTCCCAGCACGGGAACCTTGAGTTCTATAAGATAAAGCCATAAACATGTGTATCCGAGTCTTCTATCAAAAGTTACAGCTATTTCTATGAAGTTGTACAAAAACGCTTTCTTTCGCCAAGACAGTGCGTTTCTCACTGTTACATGCATTTGAATGGGGAACTCGACCGAAACAAAGTATAGGTTTTCATTATGTGAATAACTTGGAAATCTTAGGTCAAACAGCTGCAAAACCTGTTTTCCCAGCACGGGAACCTTGAGTTCTATAAGATAAAGCCATAAACATGTGTATCCGAGTCTTCTATCAAAAGTTACAGCTATTTCTATGAAGTTGTACAAAAACGCTTTCTTTCGCCAAGACAGTGCGTTTCTCACTGTTACATGCATTTGAATGGGGAACTCGACCGAAACAAAGTATAGGTTTTCATTATGTGAATAACTTGGAAATCTTAGCTCAAACAGCTGCAAAACCTGCTTTCCCAGCACGGGAACCTTGAGTTCTATAAGATAAAGCCATAAACATGTGTATCCGAGTCTTCTATCAAAAGTTACAGCTATTTCTATGAAGTTGTACAAAAACGCTTTCTTTCGCCAAGACAGTGCGTTTCTCACTGTTACATGCATTTGAATGGGGAACTCGACCGAAACAAAGTATAGGTTTTCATTATGTGAATAACTTGGAAATCTTAGCTCAAACAGCTGCAAAACCTGTTTTCCCAGCACGGGAACCTTGAGTTCTATAAGATAAAGCCATAAACATGTGTATCCGAGTCTTCTATCAAAAGTTACAGCTATTTCTATGAAGTTGTAAAAAACACGCTTTCTTTCACCAAGACAGTGCGTTTCTCACTGTTACATGCATTTGAATGGGGAACTCGACCGAAACAAAGTATAGGTTTTCATTATGTGAATAACTTGGAAATCTTAGCTCAAACAGCTGCAAAACCTGTTTTCCCAGCACGGGAACCTTGAGTTCTATAAGATAAAGCCATAAACATGTGTATCCGAGTCTTCTATCAAAAGTTACAGCTATTTCTATGAAGTTGTAAAAAACACGCTTTCTTTCACCAAGACAGTGCGTTTCTCACTGTTACATGCATTTGAATGGGGAACTCGACCGAAACAAAGTATAGGTTTTCATTATGTGAATAACTTGGAAATCTTAGCTCAAACAGCTGCAAAACCTGTTTTCCCAGCACGGGAACCTTGAGTTCTATAAGATAAAGCCATAAACATGTGTATCCGAGTCTTCTATCAAAAGTTACAGCTATTTATAAGAAGTTGTACAAAAACGCTTTCTTTCGCCAAGACAGTGCGTTTCTCACTGTTACATGCATTTGAATGGGGAACTCGACCGAAACAAAGTATAGGTTTTCATTATGTGAATAACTTGGAAATCTTAGCTCAAACAGCTGCAAAACCTGTTTTCCCAGCACGGGAACCTTGAGTTCTATAAGATAAAGCCATAAACATGTGTATCCGAGTCTTCTATCAAAAGTTACAGCTATTTCTATGAAGTTGTACAAAAACGCTTTCTTTCGCCAAGACAGTGCGTTTCTCACTGTTACATGCATTTGAATGGGGAACTCGACCGAAACAAAGTATAGGTTTTCATTATGTGAATAACTTGGAAATCTTAGCTCAAACAGCTGCAAAACCTCTTTTCCCAGCACGGGAACCTTGAGTTCTATAAGATAAAGCCATAAACATGTGTATCCGAGTCTTCTATCAAAAGTTACAGCTATTTCTATGAAGTTGTACAAAAACGCTTTCTTTCGCCAAGACAGTGCGTTTCTCACTGTTACATGCATTTGAATGGGGAACTCGACCGAAACAAAGTATAGGTTTTCATTATGTGAATAACTTGGAAATCTTAGCTCAAACAGCTGCAAAACCTGTTTTCCCAGCACGGGAACCTTGAGTTCTATAAGATAAAGCCATAAACATGTGTATCCGAGTCTTCTATCAAAAGTTACAGCTATTTCTATGAAGTTGTAAAAAAACGCTTTCTTTCACCAAGACAGTGCGTTTCTCACTGTTACATGCATTTGAATGGGGAACTCGACCGAAACAAAGTATAGGTTTTCATTATGTGAATAACTTGGAAATCTTAGCTCAAACAGCTGCAAAACCTGTTTTCCCAGCACGGGAACCTTGAGTTCTATAAGATAAAGCCATAAACATGTGTATCCGAGTCTTCTATCAAAAGTTACAGCTATTTATATGAAGTTGTACAAAAACGCTTTCTTTCGCCAAGACAGTGCGTTTCTCACTGTTACATGCATTTGAATGGGGATCTCGACCGAAAGAAAGTATAGGTTTTCATTATGTGAATAACTTGGAAATCTTAGCTCAAACAGCTGCAAAACCTGTTTTCCCAGCACGGGAACCTTGAGTTCTATAAGATAAAGCCATAAACATGTGTATCCGAGTCTTCTATCAAAAGTTACAGCTATTTATATGAAGTTGTACAAAAACGCTTTCTTTCGCCAAGACAGTGCGTTTCTCACTGTTACATGCATTTGAATGGGGAACTCGACCGAAACAAAGTATAGGTTTTCATTATGTGAATAACTTGGAAATCTTAGCTCAAACATCTGCAAATCCTGTTTTCCCAGCACGGGAACCTTGAGTTCTATAAGATAAAGCCATAAACATGTGTATCCGAGTCTTCTATCAAAAGTTACAGCTATTTCTATGAAGTTGTACAAAAACGCTTTCTTTCGCCAAGACAGTGCGTTTCTCACTGTTACATGCATTTGAATGAGGAAGTCGACCGAAACAAAGTATAGGTTTTCATTATGTGAATAACTTGGAAATCTTAGCTCAAACAGCTGCAAAACCTGTTTTCCCAGCACGGGAACCTTGAGTTCTATAAGATAAAGCCATAAACATGTGTATCCGAGTCTTCTATCAAAAGTTACAGCTATTTCTATGAAGTTGTACAAAAACGCTTTCTTTCGCCAAGACAGTGCGTTTCTCACTGTTACATGCATTTGAATGGGGAACTCGACCGAAACAAAGTATAGGTTTTCATTATGTGAATAACTTGGAAATCTTAGCTCAAACAGCTGCAAAACCTCTTTTCCCAGCACGGGAACCTTGAGTTCTATAAGATAAAGCCATAAACATGTGTATCCGAGTCTTCTATCAAAAGTTACAGCTATTTCTATGAAGTTGTACAAAAACGCTTTCTTTCGCCAAGACAGTGCGTTTCTCACTGTTACATGCATTTGAATGGGGAACTCGACCGAAACAAAGTATAGGTTTTCATTATGTGAATAACTTGGAAATCTTAGCTCAAACAGCTGCAAAACCTGTTTTCCCAGCACGGGAACCTTGAGTTCTATAAGATAAAGCCATAAACATGTGTATCCGAGTCTTCTATCAAAAGTTACAGCTATTTATATGAAGTTGTACAAAAACGCTTTCTTTCGCCAAGACAGTGCGTTTCTCACTGTTACATGCATTTGAATGGGGAACTCGACCGAAACAAAGTATAGGTTTTCATTATGTGAATAACTTGGAAATCTTAGCTCAAACATCTGCAAATCCTGTTTTCCCAGCACGGGAACCTTGAGTTCTATAAGATAAAGCCATAAACATGTGTATCCGAGTCTTCTATCAAAAGTTACAGCTATTTCTATGAAGTTGTACAAAAACGCTTTCTTTCGCCAAGACAGTGCGTTTCTCACTGTTACATGCATTTGAATGAGGAAGTCGACCGAAACAAAGTATAGGTTTTCATTATGTGAATAACTTGGAAATCTTAGCTCAAACAGCTGCAAAACCTGTTTTCCCAGCACGGGAACCTTGAGTTCTATAAGATAAAGCCATAAACATGTGTATCCGAGTCTTCTATCAAAGGTTACAGCTATTTCTATGAAGTTGTAAAAAAACGCTTTCTTTCACCAAGACAGTGCGTTTCTCACTGTTACATGCATTTGAATGGGGAACTCGACCGAAACAAAGTATAGGTTTTCATTATGTGAATAACTTGGAAATCTTAGCTCAAACAGCTGCAAAACCTGTTTTCCCAGCACGGGAACCTTGAGTTCTATAAGATAAAGCCATAAACATGTGTATCCGAGTCTTCTATCAAAAGTTACAGCTATTTATATGAAGTTGTACAAAAACGCTTTCTTTCGCCAAGACAGTGCGTTTCTCACTGTTACATGCATTTGAATGGGGATCTCGACCGAAAGAAAGTATAGGTTTTCATTATGTGAATAACTTGGAAATCTTAGCTCAAACAGCTGCAAAACCTGTTTTCCCAGCACGGGAACCTTGAGTTCTATAAGATAAAGCCATAAACATGTGTATCCGAGTCTTCTATCAAAAGTTACAGCTATTTCTATGAAGTTGTACAAAAACGCTTTCTTTCGCCAAGACAGTGCGTTTCTCACTGTTACATGCATTTGAATGGGGAACTCGACCGAAACAAAGTATAGGTTTTCATTATGTGAATAACTTGGAAATCTTAGCTCAAACAGCTGCAAAACCTCTTTTCCCAGCACGGGAACCTTGAGTTCTATAAGATAAAGCCATAAACATGTGTATCCGAGTCTTCTATCAAAAGTTACAGCTATTTCTATGAAGTTGTACAAAAACGCTTTCTTTCGCCAAGACAGTGCGTTTCTCACTGTTACATGCATTTGAATGGGGAACTCGACCGAAACAAAGTATAGGTTTTCATTATGTGAATAACTTGGAAATCTTAGCTCAAACAGCTGCAAAACCTGTTTTCCCAGCACGGGAACCTTGAGTTCTATAAGATAAAGCCATAAACATGTGTATCCGAGTCTTCTATCAAAAGTTACAGCTATTTCTATGAAGTTGTACAAAAACGCTTTCTTTCGCCAAGACAGTGCGTTTCTCACTGTTACATGCATTTGAATGGGGATCTCGACCGAAACAAAGTATAGGTTTTCATTATGTGAATAACTTGGAAATCTTAGCTCAAACAGCTGCAAAACCTGTTTTCCCAGCACGGGAACCTTGAGTTCTATAAGATAAAGCCATAAACATGTGTATCCGAGTCTTCTATCAAAAGTTACAGCTATTTCTATGAAGTTGTACAAAAACGCTTTCTTTCGCCAAGACAGTGCGTTTCTCACTGTTACATGCATTTGAATGGGGAACTCGACCGAAACAAAGTATAGGTTTTCATTATGTGAATAACTTGGAAATCTTAGCTCAAACATCTGCAAATCCTGTTTTCCCAGCACGGGAACCTTGAGTTCTATAAGATAAAGCCATAAACATGTGTATCCGAGTCTTCTATCAAAAGTTACAGCTATTTATATGAAGTTGTACAAAAACGCTTTCTTTCGCCAAGACAGTGCGTTTCTCACTGTTACATGCATTTGAATGGGGAACTCGACCGAAACAAAGTATAGGTTTTCATTATGTGAATAACTTGGAAATCTTAGCTCAAACAGCTGCAAAACCTCTTTTCCCAGCACGGGAACCTTGAGTTCTATAAGATAAAGCCATAAACATGTGTATCCGAGTCTTCTATCAAAAGTTACAGCTATTTCTATGAAGTTGTACAAAAACGCTTTCTTTCGCCAAGACAGTGCGTTTCTCACTGTTACATGCATTTGAATGGGGAACTCGACCGAAACAAAGTATAGGTTTTCATTATGTGAATAACTTGGAAATCTTAGCTCAAACAGCTGCAAAACCTGTTTTCCCAGCACGGGAACCTTGAGTTCTATAACATAAAGCCATAAACATGTGTATCCGAGTCTTCTATCAAAAGTTACAGCTATTTCTATGAAGTTGTACAAAAACGCTTTCTTTCGCCAAGACAGTGCGTTTCTCACTGTTACATGCATTTGAATGGGGAACTCGACCGAAACAAAGTATAGGTTTTCATTATGTGAATAACTTGGAAATCTTAGCTCAAACAGCTGCAAAACCTCTTTTCCCAGCACGGGAACCTTGAGTTCTATAAGATAAAGCCATAAACATGTGTATCCGAGTCTTCTATCAAAAGTTACAGCTATTTCTATGAAGTTGTACAAAAACGCTTTCTTTCGCCAAGACAGTGCGTTTCTCACTGTTACATGCATTTGAATGGGGATCTCGACCGAAACAAAGTATAGGTTTTCATTATGTGAATAACTTGGAAATCTTAGCTCAAACAGCTGCAAAACCTGTTTTCCCAGCACGGGAACCTTGAGTTCTATAAGATAAAGCCATAAACATGTGTATCCGAGTCTTCTATCAAAAGTTACAGCTATTTCTATGAAGTTGTACAAAAACGCTTTCTTTCGCCAAGACAGTGCGTTTCTCACTGTTACATGCATTTGAATGGGGAACTCGACCGAAACAAAGTATAGGTTTTCATTATGTGAATAACTTGGAAATCTTAGCTCAAACATCTGCAAATCCTGTTTTCCCAGCACGGGAACCTTGAGTTCTATAAGATAAAGCCATAAACATGTGTATCCGAGTCTTCTATCAAAAGTTACAGCTATTTATATGAAGTTGTACAAAAACGCTTTCTTTCGCCAAGACAGTGCGTTTCTCACTGTTACATGCATTTGAATGGGGAACTCGACCGAAACAAAGTATAGGTTTTCATTATGTGAATAACTTGGAAATCTTAGCTCAAACAGCTGCAAAACCTCTTTTCCCAGCACGGGAACCTTGAGTTCTATAAGATAAAGCCATAAACATGTGTATCCGAGTCTTCTATCAAAAGTTACAGCTATTTCTATGAAGTTGTACAAAAACGCTTTCTTTCGCCAAGACAGTGCGTTTCTCACTGTTACATGCATTTGAATGGGGAACTCGACCGAAACAAAGTATAGGTTTTCATTATGTGAATAACTTGGAAATCTTAGCTCAAACAGCTGCAAAACCTGTTTTCCCAGCACGGGAACCTTGAGTTCTATAACATAAAGCCATAAACATGTGTATCCGAGTCTTCTATCAAAAGTTACAGCTATTTCTATGAAGTTGTACAAAAACGCTTTCTTTCGCCAAGACAGTGCGTTTCTCACTGTTACATGCATTTGAATGGGGAACTCGACCGAAACAAAGTATAGGTTTTCATTATGTGAATAACTTGGAAATCTTAGCTCAAACAGCTGCAAAACCTCTTTTCCCAGCACGGGAACCTTGAGTTCTATAAGATAAAGCCATAAACATGTGTATCCGAGTCTTCTATCAAAAGTTACAGCTATTTCTATGAAGTTGTACAAAAACGCTTTCTTTCGCCAAGACAGTGCGTTTCTCACTGTTACATGCATTTGAATGGGGAACTCAACCGAAACAAAGTATAGGTTTTCATTATGTGAATAACTTGGAAATCTTAGCTCAAACAGCTGCAAAACCTGTTTTCCCAGCACGGGAACCTTGAGTTCTATAAGATAAAGCCATAAACATGTGTATCCGAGTCTTCTATCAAAAGTTACAGCTATTTATATGAAGTTGTACAAAAACGCTTTCTTTCGCCAAGACAGTGCGTTTCTCACTGTTACATGCATTTGAATGGGGATCTCGACCGAAACAAAGTACAGGTTTTCATTATGTGAATAACTTGGAAATCTTAGCTCAAACAGCTGCAAAACCTGTTTTCCCAGCACGGGAACCTTGAGTTCTATAAGATAAAGCCATAAACATGTGTATCCGAGTCTTCTATCAAAAGTTACAGCTATTTCTATGAAGTTGTACAAAAACGCTTTCTTTCGCCAAGACAGTGCGTTTCTCACTGTTACATGCATTTGAATGGGGAACTCGACCGAAACAAAGTATAGGTTTTCATTATGTGAATAACTTGGAAATCTTAGCTCAAACAGCTGCAAAATCTCTTTTCCCAGCACGGGAACCTTGAGTTCTATAAGATAAAGCCATAAACATGTGTATCCGAGTCTTCTATCAAAAGTTACAGCTATTTATATGAAGTTGTACAAAAACGCTTTCTTTCGCCAAGACAGTGCGTTTCTCACTGTTACATGCATTTGAATGGGGAACTCGCCTGAAACAAAGTATAGGTTTTCATTATGTGAATAACTTGGAAATCTTAGCTCAAACAGCTGCAAAACCTCTTTTCCCAGCACGGGAACCTTGAGTTCTATAAGATAAAGCCATAAACATGTGTATCCGAGTCTTCTATCAAAAGTTACAGCTATTTATATGAAGTTGTACAAAAACGCTTTCTTTCGCCAAGACAGTGCGTTTCTCACTGTTACATGCATTTGAATGGGGATCTCGACCGAAACAAAGTATAGGTTTTCATTATGTGAATAACTTGGAAATCTTAGCTCAAACAGCTGCAAAACCTCTTTTCCCAGCACGGGAACCTTGAGTTCTATAAGATAAAGCCATAAACATGTGTATCCGAGTCTTCTATCAAAAGTTACAGCTATTTATATGAAGTTGTACAAAAACGCTTTCTTTCGCCAAGACAGTGCGTTTCTCACTGTTACATGCATTTGAATGGGGAACTCGACCGAAACAAAGTATAGGTTTTCATTATGTGAATAACTTGGAAATCTTAGCTCAAACAGCTGCAAAACCTGTTTTCCCAGCACGGGAACCTTGAGTTCTATAAGATAAAGCCATAAACATGTGTATCCGAGTCTTCTATCAAAAGTTACAGCTATTTATATGAAGTTGTACAAAAACGCTTTCTTTCGCCAAGACAGTGCGTTTCTCACTGTTACATGCATTTGAATGGGGAACTCGACCGAAACAAAGTATAGGTTTTCATTATGTGAATAACTTGGAAATCTTAGCTCAAACAGCTGCAAAATCTCTTTTCCCAGCACGGGAACCTTGAGTTCTATAAGATAAAGCCATAAACATGTGTATCCGAGTCTTCTATCAAAAGTTACAGCTATTTATATGAAGTTGTACAAAAACGCTTTCTTTCGCCAAGACAGTGCGTTTCTCACTGTTACATGCATTTGAATGGGGAACTCGCCTGAAACAAAGTATAGGTTTTCATTATGTGAATAACTTGGAAATCTTAGCTCAAACAGCTGCAAAACCTCTTTTCCCAGCACGGGAACCTTGAGTTCTATAAGATAAAGCCATAAACATGTGTATCCGAGTCTTCTATCAAAAGTTACAGCTATTTATATGAAGTTGTACAAAAACGCTTTCTTTCGCCAAGACAGTGCGTTTCTCACTGTTACATGCATTTGAATGGGGATCTCGACCGAAACAAAGTATAGGTTTTCATTATGTGAATAACTTGGAAATCTTAGCTCAAACAGCTGCAAAACCTGTTTTCCCAGCACGGGAACCTTGAGTTCTATAAGATAAAGCCATAAACATGTGTATCCGAGTCTTCTATCAAAAGTTACAGCTATTTATATGAAGTTGTACAAAAACGCTTTCTTTCGCCAAGACAGTGCGTTTCTCACTGTTACATGCATTTGAATGGGGAACTCGCCTGAAACAAAGTATAGGTTTTCATTATGTGAATAACTTGGAAATCTTAGCTCAAACAGCTGCAAAACCTCTTTTCCCAGCACGGGAACCTTGAGTTCTATAAGATAAAGCCATAAACATGTGTATCCGAGTCTTCTATCAAAAGTTACAGCTATTTATATGAAGTTGTACAAAAACGCTTTCTTTCGCCAAGACAGTGCGTTTCTCACTGTTACATGCATTTGAATGGGGATCTCGACCGAAACAAAGTATAGGTTTTCATTATGTGAATAACTTGGAAATCTTAGCTCAAACAGCTGCAAAACCTGTTTTCCCAGCACGGGAACCTTGAGTTCTATAAGATAAAGCCATAAACATGTGTATCCGAGTCTTCTATCAAAAGTTACAGCTATTTATATGAAGTTGTACAAAAACGCTTTCTTTCGCCAAGACAGTGCGTTTCTCACTGTTACATGCATTTGAATGGGGAACTCGACCGAAACAAAGTATAGGTTTTCATTATGTGAATAACTTGGAAATCTTAGCTCAAACAGCTGCAAAACCTCTTTTCCCAGCACGGGAACCTTGAGTTCTATAAGATAAAGCCATAAACATGTGTATCCGAGTCTTCTATCAAAAGTTACAGCTATTTCTATGAAGTTGTACAAAAACGCTTTCTTTCGCCAAGACAGTGCATTTCTCACTGTTACATGCATTTGAATGGGGAACTCGACCGAAACAAAGTATAGGTTTTCATTATGTGAATAACTTGGAAATCTTAGCTCAAACAGCTGCAAAACCTGTTTTCCCAGCACGGGAACCTTGAGTTCTATAAGATAAAGCCATAAACATGTGTATCCGAGTCTTCTATCAAAAGTTACAGCTATTTATATGAAGTTGTACAAAAACGCTTTCTTTCGCCAAGACAGTGCGTTTCTCACTGTTACATGCATTTGAATGGGGAACTCGACCGAAACAAAGTATAGGTTTTCATTATGTGAATAACTTGGAAATCTTAGCTCAAACATCTGCAAATCCTGTTTTCCCAGCACGGGAACCTTGAGTTCTATAAGATAAAGCCATAAACATGTGTATCCGAGTCTTCTATCAAAAGTTACAGCTATTTCTATGAAGTTGTACAAAAACGCTTTCTTTCGCCAAGACAGTGCGTTTCTCACTGTTACATGCATTTGAATGAGGAAGTCGACCGAAACAAAGTATAGGTTTTCATTATGTGAATAACTTGGAAATCTTAGCTCAAACAGCTGCAAAACCTGTTTTCCCAGCACGGGAACCTTGAGTTCTATAAGATAAAGCCATAAACATGTGTATCCGAGTCTTCTATCAAAAGTTACAGCTATTTATATGAAGTTGTACAAAAACGCTTTCTTTCGCCAAGACAGTGCGTTTCTCACTGTTACATGCATTTGAATGGGGAACTCGACCGAAACAAAGTATAGGTTTTCATTATGTGAATAACTTGGAAATCTTAGCTCAAACATCTGCAAATCCTGTTTTCCCAGCACGGGAACCTTGAGTTCTATAAGATAAAGCCATAAACATGTGTATCCGAGTCTTCTATCAAAAGTTACAGCTATTTCTATGAAGTTGTACAAAAACGCTTTCTTTCGCCAAGACAGTGCGTTTCTCACTGTTACATGCATTTGAATGAGGAAGTCGACCGAAACAAAGTATAGGTTTTCATTATGTGAATAACTTGGAAATCTTAGCTCAAACAGCTGCAAAACCTGTTTTCCCAGCACGGGAACCTTGAGTTCTATAAGATAAAGCCATAAACATGTGTATCCGAGTCTTCTATCAAAAGTTACAGCTATTTCTATGAAGTTGTACAAAAACGCTTTCTTTCGCCAAGACAGTGCGTTTCTCACTGTTACATGCATTTGAATGGGGAACTCGACCGAAACAAAGTATAGGTTTTCATTATGTGAATAACTTGGAAATCTTAGCTCAAACAGCTGCAAAACCTGTTTTCCCAGCACGGGAACCTTGAGTTCTATAAGATAAAGCCATAAACATGTGTATCCGAGTCTTCTATCAAAAGTTACAGCTATTTCTATGAAGTTGTACAAAAACGCTTTCTTTCGCCAAGACAGTGCGTTTCTCACTGTTACATGCATTTGAATGGGGAACTCGACCGAAACAAAGTATAGGTTTTCATTATGTGAATAACTTGGAAATCTTAGCTCAAACAGCTGCAAAACCTGTTTTCCCAGCACGGGAACCTTGAGTTCTATAAGATAAAGCCATAAACATGTGTATCCGAGTCTTCTATCAAAAGTTACAGCTATTTCTATGAAGTTGTACAAAAACGCTTTCTTTCGCCAAGACAGTGCGTTTCTCACTGTTACATGCATTTGAATGGGGAACTCGACCGAAACAAAGTATAGGTTTTCATTATGTGAATAACTTGGAAATCTTAGCTCAAACAGCTGCAAAACCTGTTTTCCCAGCACGGGAACCTTGAGTTCTATAAGATAAAGCCATAAACATGTGTATCCGAGTCTTCTATCAAAAGTTACAGCTATTTATATGAAGTTGTACAAAAACGCTTTCTTTCGCCAAGACAGTGCGTTTCTCACTGTTACATGCATTTGAATGGGGAACTCGACCGAAACAAAGTATAGGTTTTCATTATGTGAATAACTTGGAAATCTTAGCTCAAACATCTGCAAATCCTGTTTTCCCAGCACGGGAACCTTGAGTTCTATAAGATAAAGCCATAAACATGTGTATCCGAGTCTTCTATCAAAAGTTACAGCTATTTCTATGAAGTTGTACAAAAACGCTTTCTTTCGCCAAGACAGTGCGTTTCTCACTGTTACATGCATTTGAATGAGGAAGTCGACCGAAACAAAGTATAGGTTTTCATTATGTGAATAACTTGGAAATCTTAGCTCAAACAGCTGCAAAACCTGTTTTCCCAGCACGGGAACCTTGAGTTCTATAAGATAAAGCCATAAACATGTGTATCCGAGTCTTCTATCAAAAGTTACAGCTATTTCTATGAAGTTGTACAAAAACGCTTTCTTTCGCCAAGACAGTGCGTTTCTCACTGTTACATGCATTTGAATGGGGAACTCGACCGAAACAAAGTATAGGTTTTCATTATGTGAATAACTTGGAAATCTTAGCTCAAACAGCTGCAAAACCTGTTTTCCCAGCACGGGAACCTTGAGTTCTATAAGATAAAGCCATAAACATGTGTATCCGAGTCTTCTATCAAAAGTTACAGCTATTTCTATGAAGTTGTACAAAAACGCTTTCTTTCGCCAAGACAGTGCGTTTCTCACTGTTACATGCATTTGAATGGGGAACTCGACCGAAACAAAGTATAGGTTTTCATTATGTGAATAACTTGGAAATCTTAGCTCAAACAGCTGCAAAACCTCTTTTCCCAGCACGGGAACCTTGAGTTCTATAAGATAAAGCCATAAACATGTGTATCCGAGTCTTCTATCAAAAGTTACAGCTATTTCTATGAAGTTGTACAAAAACGCTTTCTTTCGCCAAGACAGTGCGTTTCTCACTGTTACATGCATTTGAATGGGGAACTCGACCGAAACAAAGTATAGGTTTTCATTATGTGAATAACTTGGAAATCTTAGCTCAAACATCTGCAAATCCTGTTTTCCCAGCACGGGAACCTTGAGTTCTATAAGATAAAGCCATAAACATGTGTATCCGAGTCTTCTATCAAAAGTTACAGCTATTTCTATGAAGTTGTAAAAAAACGCTTTCTTTCACCAAGACAGTGCGTTTCTCACTGTTACATGCATTTGAATGGGGAACTCGACCGAAACAAAGTATAGGTTTTCATTATGTGAATAACTTGGAAATCTTAGCTCAAACAGCTGCAAAACCTGTTTTCCCAGCACGGGAACCTTGAGTTCTATAAGATAAAGCCATAAACATGTGTATCCGAGTCTTCTATCAAAAGTTACAGCTATTTATATGAAGTTGTACAAAAACGCTTTCTTTCGCCAAGACAGTGCGTTTCTCACTGTTACATGCATTTGAATGGGGATCTCGACCGAAAGAAAGTATAGGTTTTCATTATGTGAATAACTTGGAAATCTTAGCTCAAACAGCTGCAAAACCTGTTTTCCCAGCACGGGAACCTTGAGTTCTATAAGATAAAGCCATAAACATGTGTATCCGAGTCTTCTATCAAAAGTTACAGCTATTTATATGAAGTTGTACAAAAACGCTTTCTTTCGCCAAGACAGTGCGTTTCTCACTGTTACATGCATTTGAATGGGGAACTCGACCGAAACAAAGTATAGGTTTTCATTATGTGAATAACTTGGAAATCTTAGC
Organism: Astatotilapia calliptera; assembly: GCF_964374335.1. Classification (NCBI taxonomy): domain Eukaryota; kingdom Metazoa; phylum Chordata; class Actinopteri; order Cichliformes; family Cichlidae; genus Astatotilapia; species Astatotilapia calliptera. The sequence continues at coordinate 30,977,908 of NC_137439.1, forward strand.
TCAAACATCTGCAAATCCTGTTTTCCCAGCACGGGAACCTTGAGTTCTATAAGATAAAGCCATAAACATGTGTATCCGAGTCTTCTATCAAAAGTTACAGCTATTTCTATGAAGTTGTACAAAAACGCTTTCTTTCGCCAAGACAGTGCGTTTCTCACTGTTACATGCATTTGAATGAGGAAGTCGACCGAAACAAAGTATAGGTTTTCATTATGTGAATAACTTGGAAATCTTAGCTCAAACAGCTGCAAAACCTGTTTTCCCAGCACGGGAACCTTGAGTTCTATAAGATAAAGCCATAAACATGTGTATCCGAGTCTTCTATCAAAAGTTACAGCTATTTCTATGAAGTTGTACAAAAACGCTTTCTTTCGCCAAGACAGTGCGTTTCTCACTGTTACATGCATTTGAATGGGGAACTCGACCGAAACAAAGTATAGGTTTTCATTATGTGAATAACTTGGAAATCTTAGCTCAAACAGCTGCAAAACCTCTTTTCCCAGCACGGGAACCTTGAGTTCTATAAGATAAAGCCATAAACATGTGTATCCGAGTCTTCTATCAAAAGTTACAGCTATTTCTATGAAGTTGTACAAAAACGCTTTCTTTCGCCAAGACAGTGCGTTTCTCACTGTTACATGCATTTGAATGGGGAACTCGACCGAAACAAAGTATAGGTTTTCATTATGTGAATAACTTGGAAATCTTAGCTCAAACAGCTGCAAAACCTGTTTTCCCAGCACGGGAACCTTGAGTTCTATAAGATAAAGCCATAAACATGTGTATCCGAGTCTTCTATCAAAAGTTACAGCTATTTATATGAAGTTGTACAAAAACGCTTTCTTTCGCCAAGACAGTGCGTTTCTCACTGTTACATGCATTTGAATGGGGAACTCAACCGAAACAAAGTATAGGTTTTCATTATGTGAATAACTTGGAAATCTTAGCTCAAACATCTGCAAATCCTGTTTCCCAGCACGGGAACCTTGAGTTCTATAAGATAAAGCCATAAACATGTGTATCCGAGTCTTCTATCAAAAGTTACAGCTATTTCTATGAAGTTGTACAAAAACGCTTTCTTTCGCCAAGACAGTGCGTTTCTCACTGTTACATGCATTTGAATGAGGAAGTCGACCGAAACAAAGTATAGGTTTTCATTATGTGAATAACTTGGAAATCTTAGCTCAAACAGCTGCAAAACCTGTTTTCCCAGCACGGGAACCTTGAGTTCTATAAGATAAAGCCATAAACATGTGTATCCGAGTCTTCTATCAAAAGTTACAGCTATTTCTATGAAGTTGTAAAAAAACGCTTTCTTTCACCAAGACAGTGCGTTTCTCACTGTTACATGCATTTGAATGGGGAACTCGAACGAAACAAAGTATAGGTTTTCATTATGTGAATAACTTGGAAATCTTAGCTCAAACAGCTGCAAAACCTGTTTTCCCAGCACGGGAACCTTGAGTTCTATAAGATAAAGCCATAAACATGTGTATCCGAGTCTTCTATCAAAAGTTACAGCTATTTATATGAAGTTGTACAAAAACGCTTTCTTTCGCCAAGACAGTGCGTTCTCACTGTTACATGCATTTGAATGGGGATCTCGACCGAAAGAAAGTATAGGTTTTCATTATGTGAATAACTTGGAAATCTTAGCTCAAACAGCTGCAAAACCTGTTTTCCCAGCACGGGAACCTTGAGTTCTATAAGATAAAGCCATAAACATGTGTATCCGAGTCTTCTATCAAAAGTTACAGCTATTTCTATGAAGTTGTACAAAAACGCTTTCTTTCGCAAGACAGTGCGTTTCTCACTGTTACATGCATTTGAATGGGGAACTCGACCGAAACAAAGTATAGGTTTTCATTATGTGAATAACTTGGAAATCTTAGCTCAAACAGCTGCAAAACCTCTTTTCCCAGCACGGGAACCTTGAGTTCTATAAGATAAAGCCATAAACATGTGTATCCGAGTCTTCTATCAAAAGTTACAGCTATTTCTATGAAGTTGTACAAAAACGCTTTCTTTCGCCAAGACAGTGCGTTTCTCACTGTTACATGCATTTGAATGGGGAACTCGACCGAAACAAAGTATAGGTTTTCATTATGTGAATAACTTGGAAATCTTAGCTCAAACAGCTGCAAAACCTGTTTTCCCAGCACGGGAACCTTGAGTTCTATAAGATAAAGCCATAAACATGTGTATCCGAGTCTTCTATCAAAAGTTACAGCTATTTCTATGAAGTTGTACAAAAACGCTTTCTTTCGCCAAGACAGTGCGTTTCTCACTGTTACATGCATTTGAATGGGGATCTCGACCGAAACAAAGTATAGGTTTTCATTATGTGAATAACTTGGAAATCTTAGCTCAAACAGCTGCAAAACCTGTTTTCCCAGCACGGGAACCTTGAGTTCTATAAGATAAAGCCATAAACATGTGTATCCGAGTCTTCTATCAAAAGTTACAGCTATTTCTATGAAGTTGTACAAAAACGCTTTCTTTCGCCAAGACAGTGCGTTTCTCACTGTTACATGCATTTGAATGGGGAACTCGACCGAAACAAAGTATAGGTTTTCATTATGTGAATAACTTGGAAATCTTAGCTCAAACATCTGCAAATCCTGTTTTCCCAGCACGGGAACCTTGAGTTCTATAAGATAAAGCCATAAACATGTGTATCCGAGTCTTCTATCAAAAGTTACAGCTATTTATATGAAGTTGTACAAAAACGCTTTCTTTCGCCAAGACAGTGCGTTTCTCACTGTTACATGCATTTGAATGGGGAACTCGACCGAAACAAAGTATAGGTTTTCATTATGTGAATAACTTGGAAATCTTAGCTCAAACAGCTGCAAAACCTCTTTTCCCAGCACGGGAACCTTGAGTTCTATAAGATAAAGCCATAAACATGTGTATCCGAGTCTTCTATCAAAAGTTACAGCTATTTCTATGAAGTTGTACAAAAACGCTTTCTTTCGCCAAGACAGTGCGTTTCTCACTGTTACATGCATTTGAATGGGGAACTCGACCGAAACAAAGTATAGGTTTTCATTATGTGAATAACTTGGAAATCTTAGCTCAAACAGCTGCAAAACCTGTTTTCCCAGCACGGGAACCTTGAGTTCTATAACATAAAGCCATAAACATGTGTATCCGAGTCTTCTATCAAAAGTTACAGCTATTTCTATGAAGTTGTACAAAAACGCTTTCTTTCGCCAAGACAGTGCGTTTCTCACTGTTACATGCATTTGAATGGGGAACTCGACCGAAACAAAGTATAGGTTTTCATTATGTGAATAACTTGGAAATCTTAGCTCAAACAGCTGCAAAACCTCTTTTCCCAGCACGGGAACCTTGAGTTCTATAAGATAAAGCCATAAACATGTGTATCCGAGTCTTCTATCAAAAGTTACAGCTATTTCTATGAAGTTGTACAAAAACGCTTTCTTTCGCCAAGACAGTGCGTTTCTCACTGTTACATGCATTTGAATGGGGATCTCGACCGAAACAAAGTATAGGTTTTCATTATGTGAATAACTTGGAATCTTAGCTCAAACAGCTGCAAAACCTGTTTTCCCAGCACGGGAACCTTGAGTTCTATAAGATAAAGCCATAAACATGTGTATCCGAGTCTTCTATCAAAAGTTACAGCTATTTCTATGAAGTTGTACAAAAACGCTTTCTTTCGCCAAGACAGTGCGTTTCTCACTGTTACATGCATTTGAATGGGGAACTCGACCGAAACAAAGTATAGGTTTTCATTATGTGAATAACTTGGAAATCTTAGCTCAAACATCTGCAAATCCTGTTTTCCCAGCACGGGAACCTTGAGTTCTATAAGATAAAGCCATAAACATGTGTATCCGAGTCTTCTATCAAAAGTTACAGCTATTTATATGAAGTTGTACAAAAACGCTTTCTTTCGCCAAGACAGTGCGTTTCTCACTGTTACATGCATTTGAATGGGGAACTCGACCGAAACAAAGTATAGGTTTTCATTATGTGAATAACTTGGAAATCTTAGCTCAAACAGCTGCAAAACCTCTTTTCCCAGCACGGGAACCTTGAGTTCTATAAGATAAAGCCATAAACATGTGTATCCGAGTCTTCTATCAAAAGTTACAGCTATTTCTATGAAGTTGTACAAAAACGCTTTCTTTCGCCAAGACAGTGCGTTTCTCACTGTTACATGCATTTGAATGGGGAACTCGACCGAAACAAAGTATAGGTTTTCATTATGTGAATAACTTGGAAATCTTAGCTCAAACAGCTGCAAAACCTGTTTTCCCAGCACGGGAACCTTGAGTTCTATAACATAAAGCCATAAACATGTGTATCCGAGTCTTCTATCAAAAGTTACAGCTATTTCTATGAAGTTGTACAAAAACGCTTTCTTTCGCCAAGACAGTGCGTTTCTCACTGTTACATGCATTTGAATGGGGAACTCGACCGAAACAAAGTATAGGTTTTCATTATGTGAATAACTTGGAAATCTTAGCTCAAACAGCTGCAAAACCTCTTTTCCCAGCACGGGAACCTTGAGTTCTATAAGATAAAGCCATAAACATGTGTATCCGAGTCTTCTATCAAAAGTTACAGCTATTTCTATGAAGTTGTACAAAAACGCTTTCTTTCGCCAAGACAGTGCGTTTCTCACTGTTACATGCATTTGAATGGGGAACTCAACCGAAACAAAGTATAGGTTTTCATTATGTGAATAACTTGGAAATCTTAGCTCAAACAGCTGCAAAACCTGTTTTCCCAGCACGGGAACCTTGAGTTCTATAAGATAAAGCCATAAACATGTGTATCCGAGTCTTCTATCAAAAGTTACAGCTATTTATATGAAGTTGTACAAAAACGCTTTCTTTCGCCAAGACAGTGCGTTTCTCACTGTTACATGCATTTGAATGGGGATCTCGACCGAAACAAAGTACAGGTTTTCATTATGTGAATAACTTGGAAATCTTAGCTCAAACAGCTGCAAAACCTGTTTTCCCAGCACGGGAACCTTGAGTTCTATAAGATAAAGCCATAAACATGTGTATCCGAGTCTTCTATCAAAAGTTACAGCTATTTCTATGAAGTTGTACAAAAACGCTTTCTTTCGCCAAGACAGTGCGTTTCTCACTGTTACATGCATTTGAATGGGGAACTCGACCGAAACAAAGTATAGGTTTTCATTATGTGAATAACTTGGAAATCTTAGCTCAAACAGCTGCAAAATCTCTTTTCCCAGCACGGGAACCTTGAGTTCTATAAGATAAAGCCATAAACATGTGTATCCGAGTCTTCTATCAAAAGTTACAGCTATTTATATGAAGTTGTACAAAAACGCTTTCTTTCGCCAAGACAGTGCGTTTCTCACTGTTACATGCATTTGAATGGGGAACTCGCCTGAAACAAAGTATAGGTTTTCATTATGTGAATAACTTGGAAATCTTAGCTCAAACAGCTGCAAAACCTCTTTTCCCAGCACGGGAACCTTGAGTTCTATAAGATAAAGCCATAAACATGTGTATCCGAGTCTTCTATCAAAAGTTACAGCTATTTATATGAAGTTGTACAAAAACGCTTTCTTTCGCCAAGACAGTGCGTTTCTCACTGTTACATGCATTTGAATGGGGATCTCGACCGAAACAAAGTATAGGTTTTCATTATGTGAATAACTTGGAAATCTTAGCTCAAACAGCTGCAAAACCTCTTTTCCCAGCACGGGAACCTTGAGTTCTATAAGATAAAGCCATAAACATGTGTATCCGAGTCTTCTATCAAAAGTTACAGCTATTTATATGAAGTCGTACAAAAACGCTTTCTTTCGCCAAGACAGTGCGTTTCTCACTGTTACATGCATTTGAATGGGGAACTCGACCGAAACAAAGTATAGGTTTTCATTATGTGAATAACTTGGAAATCTTAGCTCAAACAGCTGCAAAACCTGTTTTCCCAGCACGGGAACCTTGAGTTCTATAAGATAAAGCCATAAACATGTGTATCCGAGTCTTCTATCAAAAGTTACAGCTATTTATATGAAGTTGTACAAAAACGCTTTCTTTCGCCAAGACAGTGCGTTTCTCACTGTTACATGCATTTGAATGGGGAACTCGACCGAAACAAAGTATAGGTTTTCATTATGTGAATAACTTGGAAATCTTAGCTCAAACAGCTGCAAAATCTCTTTTCCCAGCACGGGAACCTTGAGTTCTATAAGATAAAGCCATAAACATGTGTATCCGAGTCTTCTATCAAAAGTTACAGCTATTTATATGAAGTTGTACAAAAACGCTTTCTTTCGCCAAGACAGTGCGTTTCTCACTGTTACATGCATTTGAATGGGGAACTCGCCTGAAACAAAGTATAGGTTTTCATTATGTGAATAACTTGGAAATCTTAGCTCAAACAGCTGCAAAACCTCTTTTCCCAGCACGGGAACCTTGAGTTCTATAAGATAAAGCCATAAACATGTGTATCCGAGTCTTCTATCAAAAGTTACAGCTATTTATATGAAGTTGTACAAAAACGCTTTCTTTCGCCAAGACAGTGCGTTTCTCACTGTTACATGCATTTGAATGGGGATCTCGACCGAAACAAAGTATAGGTTTTCATTATGTGAATAACTTGGAAATCTTAGCTCAAACAGCTGCAAAACCTGTTTTCCCAGCACGGGAACCTTGAGTTCTATAAGATAAAGCCATAAACATGTGTATCCGAGTCTTCTATCAAAAGTTACAGCTATTTATATGAAGTTGTACAAAAACGCTTTCTTTCGCCAAGACAGTGCGTTTCTCACTGTTACATGCATTTGAATGGGGAACTCACTGAAACAAAGTATAGGTTTTCATTATGTGAATAACTTGGAAATCTTAGCTCAAACAGCTGCAAAACCTCTTTTCCCAGCACGGGAACCTTGAGTTCTATAAGATAAAGCCATAAACATGTGTATCCGAGTCTTCTATCAAAAGTTACAGCTATTTATATGAAGTTGTACAAAAACGCTTTCTTTCGCCAAGACAGTGCGTTTCTCACTGTTACATGCATTTGAATGGGGATCTCGACCGAAACAAAGTATAGGTTTTCATTATGTGAATAACTTGGAAATCTTAGCTCAAACAGCTGCAAAACCTGTTTTCCCAGCACGGGAACCTTGAGTTCTATAAGATAAAGCCATAAACATGTGTATCCGAGTCTTCTATCAAAAGTTACAGCTATTTATATGAAGTTGTACAAAAACGCTTTCTTTCGCCAAGACAGTGCGTTTCTCACTGTTACATGCATTTGAATGGGGAACTCGACCGAAACAAAGTATAGGTTTTCATTATGTGAATAACTTGGAAATCTTAGCTCAAACAGCTGCAAAACCTGTTTTCCCAGCACGGGAACCTTGAGTTCTATAAGATAAAGCCATAAACATGTGTATCCGAGTCTTCTATCAAAAGTTACAGCTATTTCTATGAAGTTGTACAAAAACGCTTTCTTTCGCCAAGACAGTGCATTTCTCACTGTTACATGCATTTGAATGGGGAACTCGACCGAAACAAAGTATAGGTTTTCATTATGTGAATAACTTGGAAATCTTAGCTCAAACAGCTGCAAAACCTGTTTTCCCAGCACGGGAACCTTGAGTTCTATAAGATAAAGCCATAAACATGTGTATCCGAGTCTTCTATCAAAAGTTACAGCTATTTATATGAAGTTGTACAAAAACGCTTTCTTTCGCCAAGACAGTGCGTTTCTCACTGTTACATGCATTTGAATGGGGAACTCGACCGAAACAAAGTATAGGTTTTCATTATGTGAATAACTTGGAAATCTTAGCTCAAACATCTGCAAATCCTGTTTTCCCAGCACGGGAACCTTGAGTTCTATAAGATAAAGCCATAAACATGTGTATCCGAGTCTTCTATCAAAAGTTACAGCTATTTCTATGAAGTTGTACAAAAACGCTTTCTTCGCCAAGACAGTGCGTTTCTCACTGTTACATGCATTTGAATGAGGAAGTCGACCGAAACAAAGTATAGGTTTTCATTATGTGAATAACTTGGAAATCTTAGCTCAAACAGCTGCAAAACCTGTTTTCCAGCACGGGAACCTTGAGTTCTATAAGATAAAGCCATAAACATGTGTATCCGAGTCTTCTATCAAAAGTTACAGCTATTTATATGAAGTTGTACAAAAACGCTTTCTTTCGCCAAGACAGTGCGTTTCTCACTGTTACATGCATTTGAATGGGGAACTCGACCGAAACAAAGTATAGGTTTTCATTATGTGAATAACTTGGAAATCTTAGCTCAAACATCTGCAAATCCTGTTTTCCCAGCACGGGAACCTTGAGTTCTATAAGATAAAGCCATAAACATGTGTATCCGAGTCTTCTATCAAAAGTTACAGCTATTTCTATGAAGTTGTACAAAAACGCTTTCTTTCGCCAAGACAGTGCGTTTCTCACTGTTACATGCATTTGAATGAGGAAGTCGACCGAAACAAAGTATAGGTTTTCATTATGTGAATAACTTGGAAATCTTAGCTCAAACAGCTGCAAAACCTGTTTTCCCAGCACGGGAACCTTGAGTTCTATAAGATAAAGCCATAAACATGTGTATCCGAGTCTTCTATCAAAAGTTACAGCTATTTCTATGAAGTTGTACAAAAACGCTTTCTTTCGCCAAGACAGTGCGTTTCTCACTGTTACATGCATTTGAATGGGGAACTCGACCGAAACAAAGTATAGGTTTTCATTATGTGAATAACTTGGAAATCTTAGCTCAAACAGCTGCAAAACCTGTTTTCCCAGCACGGGAACCTTGAGTTCTATAAGATAAAGCCATAAACATGTGTATCCGAGTCTTCTATCAAAAGTTACAGCTATTTCTATGAAGTTGTACAAAAACGCTTTCTTTCGCCAAGACAGTGCGTTTCTCACTGTTACATGCATTTGAATGGGGAACTCGACCGAAACAAAGTATAGGTTTTCATTATGTGAATAACTTGGAAATCTTAGCTCAAACAGCTGCAAAACCTGTTTTCCCAGCACGGGAACCTTGAGTTCTATAAGATAAAGCCATAAACATGTGTATCCGAGTCTTCTA